>NC_090929.1:205826425-206129455 GCF_040938575.1 Ambystoma mexicanum | reverse complement strand
AAAATAGTGCCATTTAATAATTTTCTTTTTTAATAGCTTCTTTTTCAGTGAATACACAACATGTTGTCTCTAAAAAGGTCCTTCCATCTTGGAAATGTTCAAGGTCAGATTAAAACCAATGCTCTGTTTCGTCTGTGAGCACCCAAGCAATGTTTCATTGAGACACACACACAGGGTGAGATTGCGGCAGGGAGGGACAAAAGGAGGGGGACAT
Organism: Ambystoma mexicanum; assembly: GCF_040938575.1. Lineage (NCBI taxonomy): Eukaryota > Metazoa > Chordata > Amphibia > Caudata > Ambystomatidae > Ambystoma > Ambystoma mexicanum. Next base: position 206,129,241 of record NC_090929.1, on the reverse strand, counting down.
AAAGTGGGAGAATTACAGAGAGACACAGAGAAGGAGTGAGAGAGCCAGAGGGAGAGTGGGGAGGTAGCACAATAGAAGAGATATTGAGATTGTGAGGGGGACTAAGAGGGAGGGACAGAGGGAAAAAGAGAGAGGTAGAGAGGCAGAGATATATAGTCAGAGAGCGAGATTGTGAGAGATGGAGGGGGAAGTGAGAGAGTAAACATGCCATACTGACAGAGAGTGTGTACCAGAGTCAGTGAGAGTGGCAGCCCCATTGACAATGAGAAAGGGAGAGCAACAGTTTGCACCAGCAGAGAGAGACACTGAAAGTATATAAGACTTCACCGACAGAGAGAGGAAAGAAAAAGCACACCTGACAAGGAGGCTCTTGCCCAAAGAGCGAGAGAGAGAGAGAGAGAGCGAGAGAGAGAGAGAGAGAGAGAGATAGAGAGAGAGATAGAGAGAGAGAGAGAGAGAGAGAGAGAGAGAGAGAGAGAGGCCCCATCTTCCAGTCTGGTGTCGGTCCCTGGTTGTCTGTGGTTGGCCCCTGTGCCCTTGACCGACCTCCCACCCCTCCTCAGTTAAGCCCAAGCCTCTATGCAGCCATCGTGTCATGCTGCAGGCATGTTTGACCTCGTTACCACCTTCAGTAAGGATCCCAGATCTATGCCGATCCACCACAGAGAATTGCAGTCCAAAAGCAGTGCCCACCAAGGTGTCACTACTCAATCAAGCTTCCAGTGAACCTCTGCCTGCCCGCCAAGACACTATTGTCATGAAAGTGAGGCATTCCCAGTAGGTTTCTCCGAGCGAGGAGAAGAAGGTGCTGAGAACATTGACAGCACCAGGTAGTGAAACTGCACTATGCACTGGTCCCAGGACCTCCCCAGGATCCACAGGGTGACTACAAGGAAGAAGGATTGCCGAGAATGGCGGTCCCAGGTTGGACTGTCAGAGAAAGAGACTCCCGATGACACCCTAACTGTCACCAGCACCAGCATACCCTTGTTTGTCTACTCTCCATTAGCAACCGCCAACAGCACTAAGCCTTTGGACCTCCTGCTACTGACAATGTACTAGAGCATCTGGGGACTACCTGTGCTTGGATGTCAGCCAATCGGTACTTGGCTAGCCCAAGAAGGTCTCCACTAGGTATGTGGCAACAAGCAATTACCCACAATCTGGATTGGAGTCTGTGTTCAGAGTCGTGTCATCCAGGCCATCAGAGTGACAAAGGGGATACTGCTTTGCTGCATCAGGAACACCGGAGACCTGTGCCCATCCATGGACATTATGAACACTTACCTGCCCTTGATCAATGGTGAGCTATACTGTAATGTTGTTGTTTTCCCCCAGGTGGGATTTGCCTGAGTAGGCTGGGTAATCTACAGACTGCAAAGCCTCATACATCAATTGGCTAATGAGACTGCCGTCACATTCTCTGGCCAATTGTCAACACAAGCTAAGAAAGTTGGCTCTACAGAACTGCCTCGCATTGGACATGTTGCTCATCTCATACAGAGGTGTGTGTGCCCTGATAGGAACCAAATGCTGCACATTTGCACCAGAATTTTATGATTCCATGTTCAATCATGCCTCCTTTATTGCCTCCTTAAATTCTGTCCCTCCAGACAATTCCATGTCCGGGATCAAGAATATCAGAGACTCCCTAGGATCTGTGGGATGGAAAATAGTATCACAAATACTGTGTGGTGTGTTCATTTTGGTTGCGGTTTTGGTAGCTTTCAGAATTGTGATGTGTATTAGTATTAGATTGTGCTGGACTAAGAATAAATCGCTGATCATGACCGGCGTCCTCCTAACAGCCAAGAGCTGCACCTCTTCCACAGCCAGACTGAACTTTGAATATGAACTTAAGAGTCTGAACAAGATCGAGCTGTACTATGGTCCCCCTTAGGACCAGAGTTGGGATTCTGGAAATGCCTGTCTAACTGACCAATGGCTGACACTCTGTGTCTAAACATGAATTTGACCATCTCTTTGTATGTATAATATTTAGGCCTGGTAGTATGGTATATCCAAGTCTGCACTCAATGTATTGATTTGTCATTGTTATGGATTGTGCATATTGCTATGATTATCTGTATCACGTTATGATCCATGTACAGTCTGGCGTACTCAGGTCACTTTGGCCCCATCTTCCAGTCTGGTGTCGGTCCCTGGTTGTCTGTGGTTGGCCCCTGTGCCCTTGACCTGCCTCCCACCCCTCCTCAGTTAAGCCCAAGCCTCTGTGCAGCCATTGTGTCATGCTGCAGGCATGTGTGTCCTCGTTCTCACATTCAGTAGGGATCCTAGATCCCCCTCCCTGAGAACCGGTGGGTTTGGAATGTCCACCTCACCTACTTCCAACCCAAACAGCTGCACATGCCCCAGCCGAGATTCCTGAGCGCCCTGGTCTTTCATCCTGTGGCTCTGGCACCCTTCATAATGGTTATATAATTAACCAAGAGGTGATTTGACTGTAGTGATGAGAATCACTCCCAAGGCAAAACCCCATCTGGAAACATACTGCCAGCAGTGGGTGCAGGGTGGAAAGAGGGATAAATAGTGGCCCTCAGCCCGTGGTCAGGGAGAGACTTCCCTCTCGCTCTCCCTCTCTCTCTCTCTCTTTCCCTCATTCTATCTCTCTCTTTGACCCCTCTATTTTCCAAGCAAACACCTCAGCCTCACCACTCCACTGGCACCCTGAGACCCAGTACCCTACCCTGAGAACCCAATCTCCCGAACTAGCCTAAGACCTTAAGTGAACTCTCAGACCGGGCACACCATGGGAACCCAGCGGCCCCTGTGGAACCCAGTGTCCCGGAGTAAGCCAGCACACCCTGAAACTACGTACACCCTGAATCCTCACACACCCAGACACCCTGTCCGTTCTGGGACCTGATATACCCTGAGAGTCCAGTCACCCTGAAATCTCCTCTTTATAAACTGTGAGCACCTGTAACCCTGAGGTAACCTGAATAAACCTGAAACTGTAACTGATCCATATCAAGGATTCAGTGCTTTCTTCTTGTGTGCTCGCTAGCACACTCCTTGCTAGAGGACGGGAGACTCTGGAACACAACTCAAGACAGTGCTATATGTGGTTAGGCTACTGTGGCACAGTCTGTGTCTCCCATAATGGCTACCCTCTCCTGGCATATTTCAGTTCATTTTGTATTGCCTATATTACATTGGGTTGTTTCTGTAGTGACAATTGCTTGCCACACAGACACTCATTCAAATGTGTGATCTCTTATTCACACTGATCATTATTTTGTTGAACGAATATCAATTCTGCTGAAGGTTTTGGAGCATTTTCTGTAAAATGGTGCAAATTATGTACATTTTCAGCAAATCTGCCCTCTACAAATGTAAGGTGGAAGAAGAAATGGGCAGAAAGATTCACAATCATCTGCTTTTTCTCCTTATCTATGGAGGTAAATTAAGGTTGTGTATGACTTAATCTAGCATGCCTTATGGAGCTCAAATACCTGTTCCAACATTATCAAACATATCTTTCATTTTTTTCTCCATATCTCAATGTCTTGCATCAACCATTGGCCATGCAAGAGCTTTCTAGTTAATGCATGTTCAAGAGCTACGTCCAAATCTGCCCTGATGTCCTGTGATGTCAGGGCCAGATTGTATATCTGATCAAAACCCTGTAACCAAATAAACGATCTACCTGAATTTCACTTCACAATCCACAATTTTACAACCTACAATTCCACAAATGTCAATTCATGATCAGTGTGATTTCAGGATTAAACCCACTTATCAATAAATTGGGCTCCATTTGAAAGCAATGCAACAAGTTTACAAAATCACATGTGAAGACATTAGCTGTTGCATTGTTTGATGTACATATTGCCACAGTGCAGGTTAGGTTTAATTTCTTGCCAATACAAATGCACAGTTAATCCTTGGTATTTGTGGATATGCAGTTCCATTTCGGCAGACACAGTTCTCCATGAATACAGATTACACTTACTGTTGTTCAAACTTATTTTTTGGGTGCAATGTAGTCAGAGGCCCAATGTTTTGAGTGTTATCTCTCATGTCTCAGGCGACTTACCACATCCCATAGGTGCACCCTTCTTGTGGTGGCAAGTAAGAGGCAGAAATCATAGCTCAAATGATGCACTTGTTAGTGCCTCTCTCACTTTAACTTGAAACATAATCCATTGGTCTTTTATTCTCCCTACACTTTTGCCATCTGACTTATGCTTTAGGGAGCAGCCCAGTTTACAGTTTTTGGCATCAGTTTGCTTTAGGATAATAGCCTTGGGTTGCATTTATTTTGGCTAAGTGAGCCTGGCTGGGAGAAGAACAAGTCACAAACTCAGAAAAGCCAACATAAAATACAGGGGGCCATCACATGTGGTAAAAAGAGGGTTGAATTATCCCCGCAACCTGCACTTATGCTACTTGATCCTTTGGAAGGAGTATTTTGGAAAGAATTTAGGGCTACCCAATTCAAATTCTCAAGCATTGATTCGCTATGAACTTGGGCTCCATTCATGGATTTCTTTAATAATTAGAAATACCTTGAATATATGCTATAAGATCTTAAATCCAACTAATAATTTGTTTAACTATGATCTGAACAAAATGTATCATGAGAATTCACGTTAAGTCTTATCAGAGTATGTTCAGGAATGCAACCCATTTCTTTCAGTTAGATTCTTTGGTTAGTAGTAACATTTTGAATTTGCAATGCAATGTAGATAGTCTATAAACTTCGGATGGGTCCGCGAGAGTATGCAAAAAGAATACACGCTGATAAACTGAAAATATCTCCCTTAGTTAAAGGGGATCCCTGCCCTCTGCCCATGTGCCTGCGGTGCTGGCTCACGTTGAAGTGAAAATCTGGATACACCTTTGATATGGACTTCTGCTTCTCCCTACTTTTCAGATGTATTTATTTTGAACAAAGCTTCTCTGAAATGTTTAGTAACTCGTTGATAAGACATTGCAAGTCACTTTGGCATTTCCGTGATCATTTATCACAGAAATGCCAAAGTGACTTGCAATGTCACTCCACCCGCAGCCTTGTGCTTCTATATGGTCACAGAATTCCTTGGTGATGTGCAAAATCCCTTCAACATATAATGGGGGACAGTGTATCCCATATACAGCCTGTTATCATAATAACAAAGCGAGGCAGATTAATTTGAGATCACAAGAAAGTATGCTGCAAAAATGATAGTGGGATACAAAATATTTCTCTCTGGCCAGGTGTTTACCACTTGGCAGAGAAGAACTTCAGGGCAAACTGAAGGTATAATCTTGCCACGTCAGTTCATTTTCAATAAGGGTGTGCCTCGTCTTATAGTCTGAATGCCCAAGGAGTAATTTCTCTATGGGTAATGACTATTTGCAGGTTTTCCAGCAGATCAATATGCCCAATGCAGACTGCTATGAAAACCAGTGTTTCATAGGAACTCTCTGCAGCGTCCAGAATCAGTGGGCACATTTTGTCATAGCAGCAGATTATGTCATCATTTGTGCAAAGAAACGAAAGAAATACACATCAGCTACGAATATATTGTGAGGTTGTTAGGAGAGTCCGGCTAGAGAAACCCAAACAGAGTCTTAGGGACGTCTCTGGCAGGCTTGCAAGGTCCTCCTCATTTGGTCCTGATTCTGAGCTCCAAGTGAAATAAGAAAAGTGTAATTCTGCAGTGGAACAACAAAGAAAAATGTTGTTCCTTCCACCAGTGAAGGACACTTTTCTTATTTTACATGGAGTGTAGAATCAGACCCTTAGAGTCTGCAGTAGTGGAGAATCCAGCATAGCATTAGCAGAAGGAAACTATGACGTGGGCCTGATTCTGAAGTCGGGAGAAACATTTTGTAGAAATCCAGTTTCCAGCACCGCCATTTTTGAGGGGTATCCAGTGATTCCATCGAATACAAAGCATTGAATGTAAAAGCATCGAAAAATGCATTTTTTAAAGGTAAAGGTTTTATTTTTATAAAAATGGGATTTAAGGGTTAAAAAAACAGGCGTTGGGGGCATCCTCCCATTAAAAAAAGAAATGAAAAAAAATAATTTTTTCAATGCATTTTTTCGATGATTTTGCATTCGATGCTATCACTATAAACCATTCTGAGGTGGTTGGAAGGAATGAATGGGAGCTGTTGGGCTTTCCTGCAGATGTTGCTAAAATCTAACGTTCTGAAAAGTGTGGGCACCAGTATCATTGCACCATACCCGAAAAGTCTGCCACTTTTCAGATTTACAAATGTTTAATTGCGCCCAAAGTAAATCAGAATAGTGGTGCTGCCATCCAGGAAATGCATGGCTTGCATGCTGTATAGCATGAAAAACGTGTGTAATAGCTATTGACACCAGGGGCCCTGACTTTTGGTTTTCTGGTGGCTTGGCGGGGGTGGGGAGTGTGGTGGCGCGTCTCCGGTCACCAGGGCGGACCACACGAGATGTCGGGACCACCCGACACAGGTCTTGGGGCTGCGGGCACGCAGCTGTAGCAGGGCCGGGATCTCCCCACACGGCCCGGATCACCGGACCGTTGACCTCTGCTGGGGGCACCCAGCACTGGAGGGGGCTCGGCCTTGGGAACACCCAGGCCGGGCCACCATGAGTCACAAAGAAAACCACCAGACCAACACGCAACATCCCTCCCTTATTATACCAAAGAAAAAACCACCACCCACTGCAAACAAACAGCGACTCTCGGCAGGTCTAACTTGGTGCATTCTAGTCCGCGCACCCATTGTGCTCCTGCGTCATCGCTGCAAACATTGGGTGCATTCCATTTCGCGCACCACTTAATAGCTACTCATAAATGTCAACTATTGGCACTACAAAACAAACAGGTGTGGTCCAGTCCGCATACCATGGGCCCAGCCGGGGCGGTTGGAGTTCAAAAGATTCCACGATCAAATTGGCCACTGGTGCTACTACAGGACAGAAAGAATATATTTTCTTCATCTGCCTCCTCTCCCGCATCAAACTGCACTCCCCTTTGGTCTTCAGCCGCTTGGACCGCAGCCACTCTGGGGATCCTTCTCCCCCTCAAATCACCCCCCTACGATGTACCCGCCATGCTGGCTGGTGTCAGGGCAAGGCACACCCGTGCAAAGTGATCCACCTTCCGCACCTCCCACAGATGTGTCCTTTGGCAGGGCAATCCTGCGGGTGTGGAAGATCCCACCTGCACTGCTGGCATATTGTGGCACTGGAGTCGCTCCTCGGCCAGTCTCCCCTCCTCATCGGCTTTCCTCCTTACCACTTGCCGACAGCGGCCACCTCCTCGAGCTTGATCAGCTGAATTGGGGCCTCCAACTTGAGGTGGTGTTTAGACGAGTCCATGACTGAGGCCCGCACCTCCACCAGTTCCTGGGCCCGGCCGAGGTCTAGTATTTGATCGAGGGTAAGCATCGGGTCCCTCAGGACTTGTTTGTGTACCTTCGAGGAGCTGCAGCCGTAGAAGGGCTGCGGTTTGATCTTGTCCCCCTCGAAGTTTCCCAGGTCGCAGAACATTGCAATGCCGCGCAGCTTCCCATGGAACGCATCAAGTCTCTCTCCTTTCTCCTGCCTCATCCTGAACTGTTCATAGTCCCTGTTGACCATGGGTCGGAAGTACTCCTTCAGGGCTGCGATGGCTGCAGCATATGACTGATTTGCTGGCCTTAGTCTCTTGAACAGTTTCTGAACAGCCAGTCTGGCGGAGTACAAGAGTGTTGGGCGTTTTGCTGCATCGTTGATCTCCACCGGCTCAAAGTACTGCTCCAGGTTCTCCACCCAGGCTGTCCACCGGGGCCCCAGGCTGGCAGACGAGCCCATCACATCGAAATGATGTAGTGGGGCGAGCTGTCCTCGACACAGCCCTTCATTGTCGTCGTCCACCATGATGGCCACTGGGTGGTGTACAGGGCGTGACCACTGCTAGAAACTCCTAGGGTGTGTTCACAAACCACGGGCCTTGGATGAATTTGACTCCGGGGATGTCCTCCAGAGGCGCTCGAGCACTCCTTGTGGGAGCCGCTACCTTTCGGTGCTGACTGGGCTGGGCTCACAAGTTCTTGCCACTGTGAGCCCCACTCCTGAAACTCACTGGTGATGGGTCTCAGCACGTGCCACCCAGCGTACAACTCCCCGCGGGCGCACGAGCACTCCGGGTGGAGCCGCTACCCCTTGGGTGTGAGGCACATGCCAAAAACAGGATTGGTAGATTGCGGCCCTTTTTTCAGAAAATGACCTTCAGCGTTGTATTACCTCCCCCTTGTAGGCGGGATGATGAAACCACTGTTCTCCTCTTTTCAGCTAGCCAGTTGTTCTGGGGCTCTTCCTTGGGCCCTGTTGCGGGCCAGCAGAGTGATGTTCCTCTATTATTCGCCGTGGCCCAGTTTGGCAGGCCACACCTCTTTTCTTTCTTGGCCCGCTGCTGGGCCCGCTGGAGACACCCCCCTTTTCTTTGTGTCTTGTGGACGGGGCAGCTACGAGGCCTCGACACCCAGGAGGCCACACCCCCTTTTCCAGGCCGCACCATGGGTCAGGACAAAATATGAAGTTTAGATTACTCAATTTTCAGCGGGCGGCCCGGGTCCCACCTACTCCTTTGTTCACTGGCCAGGCCTTGTTACGCGTTCCTACCGGTGGTTCCTTTGTTTTGCGGCTGCTGCCGTGACCGGTGACACCCCCTTCCACGGGTGGCGGTGACTCGCACGGGCACCAAAGACATCCGGTGCCACTGCCAGATGCAATGCCTCCACCCCGCTTTTGGCGCTGGCACGGTCACGGCTGCAACTGCACACGCGGATTCGTGGCTCTGCCCCCTTTCTCCGAGTGTCAGGCAATGAGAAAAACAAAAACACCGACCACTCGGGCGCCCCCCCACGCAGGCATATGAGGGGGGGCAAGACTTCCTCATCGCCAATGTGGTGGCCTGCCTCCGGTCACCAGGACGGGACACACGAGATGTCGGGACCACCCGACACAGGTCTTGAGGCTGCGGGCACGCAGCTGTAGCAGGGCCGCGATCACCCCACACAGCCCGGATCACCGGCCTGTTGACCTCTGCTGGGGGCACCCAGCACTGGAGGGGGCTCGGCCTTGGGAACACCCAGGCCAGGCCACCATGAGTAGGCCATGATCACATGGCATATCCCAGTCACCAAAGAATGCACACAGACACGAGTTGCCGCCTCCTGGGGCTCTGCTGCACTGCCATCTGCGTGCCAGCAGAGCCCCTTTTATTAAAGGAGCGTCATGACACAGTCATGATGCTCATGCAAAGAAAACCACTAGACCAACACACAACAGGGAGGGGACATGTGGCGGGGTGAGGTACCAGAGGGGATAAAAAAACATGGCATTCTAAGAATTGGGACTTTCATGAAAATAGCATTTCCCGGGTGTGTCCGGGCCCAGAGCAAACTGCGTAATCGCCTTCCCTGATTATCACCTCAAAGGTGCCATATTTTAGAGTTAATGCAAAAGAAGGGCTCTCTAAGGGCGTCTCCCTTTGCATTCCCGCTCTGCATTACTGCCTTTGCTGCTGTCAGGCCGTAAACATGCAACAACACATTTCTAACTTTACCTGGACCTCTGAATCTGGCCCAATGTCTTGTTTCTATGAGAATCTTGCTCAGAATAAGTGGTCAAAGAAACCTGTAACCTAATCTGATGGAAGGCAGTTCCTTAGCAGCTATCACAGACCAGTCTGCTTTTTAGATCACAAAGATGTTTATTTTGTGAATCATTTGGCAGAGACACAGACTGGGGGCCCTTTCTGAACTCGGGAGAAAGTACTGTGGAAAGCAGACATTCTCCCTTCCAGTTTCCAGCACCATCGTTCTGAGGTGGGTGGGCGGTTGGAGGGGAGATGTGATTCCCAGCAGCAAAAGCTGCTAAAATCTCTTGTTGTGGGCCGGCGTGTGCACCAGTGTCACTACGGGACGTGTGAAGCGGAAGTTAAGGACATTTTAACTCCCTTTTTTTTTTACTTGCAAAACCAGAGATGTGCAACGAGAACCCCCTCACGGTGCCTGGCCTGCATTCCAGACGCTCACTAGGGCGTGCATCAGGCACATGCAGACGTTGAGGCTTTGATGGCCGGCCACCACTGTTGAGGGTGACTGGCAACCCCGCGCGCTTCGCCGCAAGCCCCGGCCCCAAGAACATGGACCGACACGTCTGTCTTGGTTCGGGCTTCCCGGTCGCTCTCCCGCGGCCGGGAAACGCCCCGTTTATTTAAACTGCACGCGACTGCGTGCAACGTCACGCCGCCGCGTGCGCGCCCGTCATCGGGCAGCGCCACACTCCTCCTTTTTCCGGGAGAACCAACAATCCTCATTAACTCTTCACTGCACACTGTAAAACATTGCAAACGGAAACAAGTCATGATAATAACGGGACAACACAAACAACTCACACGAACTCTGTCCCCGGAGCACCCCTTTATTAGCATCCACCCGGGTCCCCTTAACTAGGCTTTCTCACCCTCTGGATCCTCAGCCAATTGTCCCAGCACATAGTCGGTGAGGCGAGCCGGTTTCCCTCGCCCAGCCCTCTGGGGGTACCCCCTGCTCGCCTCCGGCACGGGTGATCGGTCCGCCTGCGGACTTCGCGTCGGAGACTCCGGCATGCAGGGTGGATCTCCCTCGGGCTCCAGGGCTCCTTCCAGGTCCGGATCAGGAGGTGGGTCAGTCCTGGGGTCTCCGATCTTTTTAAAGAAACTCACGTTCCTCGTCACTTCCGATCGTCCATCCGACGCCGTCACCATGGAGCCCCGGACGGCCACGACATCCAGCGGCTCAGGCTCATATGGCAAGGAGAGCTTCCCATGCAGGTGTCGATTGCGAATGAGTACCTCATCGCCCGGCTCCAGCTGTTGGGGGCGAAGCCCCCTCCGCACGTTTTCCTGGTCCGTCCTTGCTTGCCGGTCCATCTCGACCCGTTGATCATCAATGACCGCCGGTTCCCGTTCTCCGACCTCCGGCAATAGCCCTCGCGGGCATCTCCTGAACATTGCTTCTGCCGGGGCCACTCCCGTGGACGCATGTGGCGTGGTGCGGTACACTCTCAAGAACTGGTACAGGGCCCTGTGTAGGGACTGCCCCTGGCCTTGGCCAATTCTAAACGTCTTATTGAGGGTTCTCATCAGGCGTTCTGCCTCCCCATTGGCTCGAGGCCACAGGGGCATGATCTTCCGGTGCACCACCCCGCAGCTCACCATCAGCTCAGCAAATCGTTCACCCTGAAAAGGCGCCCCATTGTCCGAACACAACGTGTGCGGGAATCCGTGAGCTGCAAACACTTTCTCCACCGCCACCACCACGTGTTCAAACGCCACGGACTCGACGAACTCCACCTCGGGGTAGCGGGAGTACTCGTCCACCAGGACCAGGAAGTGGGTGCCCATGGTGGTGGACCCAAAATCGGCATGAACCACCTCCCACGGATGGGTCCCTCTCGGCATTGCCTCGATGACCGGTTCCCGCTGTAGGGGCGACGCTGCTTGACACCAGACACAGGCCGCCATGAACTCGTCCACCTTGCGTTCCAGCTCGGGGAACCACACCTTCATCCGGAGGCGGGCCTTAGTCTTGGCAGCCCCTTGGTGGCCCCGGTGTGTCAGCGCGATCACCTCACCCACCTTGGATTGGGGAACTACAATCCGGTCGCCCCGAAGCAGCAGGCCCGACGTCGAGAAGGACAGTTCCTCACGCACCTTCCACAGTTGTTCAAGAGCCGACCGGGCCTCCTGAGTGCGTCCCGCCAGGGCCTCAAGCGCAGACTTCCAGGAGCCCTGCTGCATGGACTGCCTCAATACTCTGAAGCACTCATCCTGTGCCGCCGCAGCCTCCAGCTCCTGGAGAGGCATGGCATTCGGCGTGGCAGCTTCCACCACGACCTGAACATGCTCCTCCGCTTCCTGCTCACAGACGTCACAAACTCCTTCTCCAGGCGGCCCGGGGTGTCTGGACAGATAGTCAGCCACGTTGTTTACCCCTGGCCGGTAGACCAGGGTCACCCCATATTCTAGAAGAGCCAGCATCCACCTCTCAATGCGTGCCGGCGGTTTGGATGACGACCCCGCTAGGATCGGCAGCAGCGGTTTGTGGCCGGTGACCACCGTCACCGGGCGTCCAAGTACATAGAGCTGGAAATGGCGGCATCCCCATAGCACAGCCAGAGCCTCGCGCTCGATCTGCGAGTAGCGTTGTTCGGTGTCTGACAGCGCCTTGCTGGCATATGCGACTGGCCGGACGCCACCATCACGGTCAATCTGAGTCAGCACTGCCCCCAGGCCGAATGGGCTAGCATCGATGATGATTTCCGATGGTAGGGCAGGATCGAAGAATGACATTGTGTCCTCTGCCGTGAGGGCGCCCTTAATGTCATCGAAGGCCGCCTGTTCCAGCGGACACCAATTCCAGACAGTGTCCTTCCTTGTCAGGGCTCGGAGGGGCTCAGATCTGGATGCCAGGTTCTTGATGAACCGGCCACAGTAAGTGACCGTGCCCAAAAAGCTTCTCACCTCCGACACAGATTCCGGTGGTTGGGCCTTCTGTATGTCCAGTACCTTCCTGGGGTCAGGCGACACCCCCCCTTCCTTGAACACAAACCCGAAGAACTCCAGGGAGGGGCGCAGAAATTCGCACTTCTCCTTATGTAGTGTGAGTCCCAGCGACTGCAGCCTCTCGAAGGTTTTCGCCAGACTCCTCAGGTGGGCCACCTCGGTCCTCGCGAAGACCAGAATGTCGTCGCTTATGTTTAGGACGCCCTCCAGGTCGGCCAGGGCACCCCGAATGATATTCTGGAATACTTCCGCGGCCGAGGACACCCCAAAACTCAATCTCTTGTAGCGATACAGTCCCCGGTGCGTGGTGAAGGTGGTAATGTACCTGGAGTCGGGGTGGAGGACAACCTGATGATATCCGGCCCTGAGGTCTAGCTTCGAGAAGAATCTAGCACCCTGCACCTCCGCAATGATGTCATCCAGTGTCGGTGTGAGGTGCCTCTCTCTCCTGATGGCCCTGTTGGGGATTCTCATGTCTACGCAGATTCTGACTGCGCCCGGTTGTTTGAGTTTCCTTGCCACCACTATGGGGGACACCCAGGGAGTCGGTCCCTCCACCTTCTCGATGATATCTAGATCGACGAGGCTGTCCAGTTCTTTGTCTACCTGCTCACGGAGGTGGAAAGGTACTCTCCGATGTTTGAGGGCCACCGGCTGTACCGATTCGTCTATGTGCAGCCGTACCGGCTCTCCTGCCATCTGTCCAATCCCCTTGAATAGGGCCTGATGCTTCTCTAGCAAGTCATTAATATCCTCCAGGTAGACGGAGTACGCGAAGCTTACGATGCCGAGAGCCTCCGCCGCTGCACAACTTAGCAAGGTGTTCTTACTCACTGGCGTCACGTAGAAGCGGGCTGTGATGTGGGAGCCATCATGTTCCACTTTTGCCACAAAGGCCCCGTCCAGAGGGATGGGCTCCACGCCACCAAACGCAAAGATGCGGGCCTTTGGCGTGACCAGCCTGGGCGGCCGATCCGAGGCGTTGTAATGTTCTCGGGACATGACGTTCACCGATGCCCCTGTGTCCACGAGTACAGGGACCGGAGACTGATTCACCTCGACCACGCATCTGGGTTGTCGTCGATGTCTGCCTCTTAGGAGGTCCACACTTGATACGAAGAAAATGTTCTCTTCATCTTCCTCCTCTGCTTCTTCCGCCTGAGCTTCTTCCTCGCCCTGGTCTACCTGGGCAACATTGGATGGCCGACCCTGGTGAGTGGCGATTGCTCGGCCCTGACCCCTTCGCACCAGCACTGGCAAAGCCGCCCTACACACCCTTGAGAAGTGGTCTGGCAGGCCGCATCGTCCACATGTCTTTCCAGCTGCAGGGCACTCCGCTGGGTGAGGCAGGTCGTATCCGCATTTTTGGCAAATCTCTCCTGCCCTCCCAGCTCTGTCTCGTGTGCCACCGCCATACCTCCTAGCACCTCTTCCCCCTCGCCACATCACGCAGATCTCTTCAGTCTTTATGGGGCGTGACCCGGCCTCCATTCTTGCCGCTCTCGCCTCTGACACCTCGTGGCTCCTTCCCAGCTCAAGGATGCGCTGGAGCGTTATTCCCGGCTCCCTCAGCACTTGGCGCCTGAGCTTGCCTGATGAGCACACCTGGATGAGCATGGTCCTGATCATGTCCTCCGCATCGCCCCAGGCGCAGGTGGGTGACAGACGCCTCAGGCGCCCGTAGAACGTGTCTAGAGTCTCGTCATCCTTTTGCTTGGCAGAGAGCATCACGAATCGCTCATAGTCCGCGTTGGCCAGGGGTAAAAAGTATGCCTGGAGGACGGCCTTTGCATGATCATAGGTTCCATTCGCTTGTGGCAATGATTCGAAAATCTCCTGGACAGAGGGCCCTGCCGAGTACAACATCGTGGCCAGCTTGGTGTCATCATCCACTACTTGCGCAGCCCTGAAATACATGTCCAGGTGGTCCACCCACCTTCTCCATCGGGGCCCCAGGCTGGATGGTGGGCCCGACACATCAAATTCGGGGATGGGCTGCAGGGCAGCATGTGCACGCACCTGCGCCATGGCAGGCGCTGCCAGCTGAGCACCCGGAGCAACCGCAGGTTGAACTGGGGGCTGAAGGGCGGGAACCGCCGCCTGACCGTCTCCTGGAGCTACTGGTTGCTGCATCGGGGGTAGAAGACCCTGTGGGGCCACTGGTGCACGAGGATGAAACTGCGCTGCCACACCGTGTGCTCTGTCCTGGTCTTCGGTGTCACTCATGAGCTTGAGCGCACAGGCACCCCCATGAGGCTGATCGGGGCCGCAACTCAAGTCTTCAGCCCACCGTGACTCTCAGCATGGAGCACCCCAGGATGCAGTGAGTCCTGCCACCTCTGCGATGATGAAGAGGATAAAGACAGATGGGTTCACCAGGATGATGATGAAGGGGACGAAAAAGCAGGATGCCTTTCGGTTTTCCAAAAATTAGTAGCAGGATAGTGACTGGATGCAGCAGGCCCAGTCAAGATAGGCCTTCTCCTAGCTTCCACTCGACGTAGTAAACCCAAAATTAAGTTAATGCACCAAACATGCACACCTCCGTGTAGATGTAGCTGTTAGCTAATAAAGCGTCCAAAAATTAGGCCTGGGGTCGTTTCAGGGCCCAAACCGGAGCTCCTTGAAGTCCAACAGCCGTTACACAAAATGGCCGCCAGCCGCGTGGGCAAACGCACTACCCGCGGCATGAAACGAAGTCTGTCCTTCGACCTCGTTCCGGTGAGAAAATTTTACACAATATCACCGCCGGGCCCGGGCATCGTTACCCCCACTCGTCGCCACTGTTGAGGGTGACTGGCGCCCCCGCGCACTTCGCCGCAAGCCCCGGCCCCAAGAACATGGACTGACACGTCTGTCTTGGTTCGGGCTTCCCGGTCGCTCTCCCGCGGCCGGGAAATGCCCCGTTTATTTAAACTGCACGCGACGGCGTGCAATGTCACGCCGCCGCGTGCACGCCCGTCATCGGGCAGCGCCACAGCCACGTTCTCACTTTGACAGAATGTAATGCTTTTAAGAAAAGTACTCTTCTGCACAGAGCAACACTTTTCTATGTTTGCATGCACTTCAGAATCGCGCCCCAAAAGCCAACTTGAAGCTTTGAAAATCAGATGGCCAATCCGACTGCTAATGAACCAAACATTAACACTTAACAGGTGCTGAGAATTTTCAGAAGAAAAAGGGCCACTCCTACGCTCTTTTAGTTGCCTGCTGCTAAAAAAATAACTGCCTATTAGGATATTTCTGGACTACACTCAAGTCCATGTCAGGCTGGTGCAATCCACACTGTCCTGATGTTTCTTTGCGTTCTTGGCCTTGCAGTCCTGAATTTATAATGGTGACGTCACAACTTCATGTACCTGAATGCATACAATAAAAATAGGACTGGGTGGACCGAGCCTGGGTCAGATGGAAAGCGCTGCTATTAGAAATTATTGCTTTAAAAAAAAGACAGCATGAAAAGCAATGCAGCCCAGCGCCAGCCCCAAGTTTCTGGGGAGCACCTAGTACCACCCTAAGGGGGTACCTGCCCAACTCGCTGCATTTTTAGGTGGGATGTGGGGATAGGGTCTATTTTTAATTTTGGGGTTGGGGAAAGGGTAGGGTGGCGTAGAAGGGGCTTATGGGGTGCTTGCCCTTCCAAAAAAATACCACCACAAATGCGGAAAAAAGAGTGCAATCAGTCGCCCACCAATGAGTTGTACCAGATCCCTGCACGCAGCAGCATCGCTGAGGGGGGCGTCGCTGATGTGGGCTGGTGGAGCCCCGGGCCTTTTGGTTGTTTTGGCATTTTGGAACGTGTATTCCTGCATTTCTAATGGTACTCTAGGACTAAAAGTCCCAGAATGCAATGAAAAGAAGAGGCTGGGGAAGCATCTGCCGAATGGAATAGGGCATTTTGGCATGTCTGTTGAGAAGATACTCCATAATTAATAAATATGCACCATTTGCAATAGCAATGATGCATATCAATAGGGCATTCATTGCAATATCGTATTAAATAGAAACCATTAACGACAATGTATCTAATAGGACTACAAGTACCAGCACACATTAGCTGTAAATGGAGTTATACAAACTGTGAAAAATATGTCTGGTGGAAGTGGAGCCTTGTAGTCAACTTGGCCTGTAGTTGCCAAAACGCCCTAAATCATGTCACACTTTGCCCAGCTCCTACTTTTCAAATATAACACTTTGCATTGTGGGATTTGTGGTTTCTTTTTTCCCCCATTATCCTTATCAGACTTGAAACCCAACATCTGAAATGCGGCTGAAACAAATTTCAGGAACGCCAAAGGTGTCCGATGTGCCAGAGGCCACTAGGCAGCTATGGAACTAGAGTTTATGGATTTCTGAAGGCATGTGGGCGACCCAGGTGCCTCTGTTATATACACATCAATCCGCCTTCTTGCTTTTATCCCCTTATAATGGAGCAAGTTTTGATAATGTAAGCTTGTTTCCCTTGCTTATTTTTCAACGCTTAAAGCCTGCCTGTGATCCCCTCTTAGCTGACACAGAGGGCTGCTGAAAGCTCCTCGCCGATTGGCCGGTAAAAATGCAGTGATTTATGAAAGAGACTCCTTTTTTGCAGTGATGTATGACATTTAATTCCAGGTCTTTTTTCTTAGCAGGAAAGGAAGTTGGGTTAATTGTGTTCTCCTTCCTGCCAGTGCCCTATCAATCTTTCCTCTACGAAGGCTTTCTTGGAATCGCGGGCCCCAGGTTTTTCCAACAGATGCTCCCCAGAGCTTGTGCAAGAGAAAAGGAACCGGCCACATTAAACAGAAACTTTGCAATGGGCGGAAACTGCTCCAGTGGGGGAAAACAAAACGTGTTCTTGCAAAGCTTTGGCAAAGGACAATGACTGTGGGATACATTGCACTGGTGCAAAAACGCATTGAAAGAATACTTGTTTTAACAAGGGCAATTTTTGTCTTAGTGTTCATTCCACTGCACCGTGTGTATATTTTTTGTAATACCACACCCCAAGTAGTGTCTGGTTTTCGTAGGTCAAAGGAGAATCTTTATTGAGGGTTGGGTGTTCAAACTTTCCAAATTAGCTGTCGACTATATGGGGGTGGGGAGGAGAGGTATGATCTGGCAGTTAAACTGAGACTATGCAACTACTGCACCTGGAGTTTGAATCGAATGTATGGGCTGACAAAGCAGGAAAATTACCAATTGTTTATCTGTGTTGCAAACATTACATTTCACGAAGGAGCACCATGGAGAATCCTGCAGCGCATCAAACCGTGCCCTGCTCAAGGAACCGCGTGATTCACGCAGTCAACTGATCACCACTGCTAAGGCCACCTACTAACAAAACACCATAGCCAGCACCAATAATGAAAGCCAAGCCCTCTTGAAAGCCATCAAGCACTGTGTCAACACTCTCCCCGACCCACCCGTAAGGCATTCCAGCGAAAAGTCCACTGTCATCAACTCTTTCTTCAACAAGATCAGCATGATCCGCCAAAACATAGAAACCAATGCCACAACACCAGAGGCATTGCTAGGGGGAGATTAAAGGGGCCATAGTCCCTGGTCTTTGGTTTTAGCCCAGGATAGAATCTCAGGAGCTATAACCAAAAAGCTAGCTAGACCCCAGTCCAACAGTTCCAACATTAGCATAGCGCCAGGTCTTTTCCAGACCTAGCAATACCCCTGCACAACACAATACAAATTGGATCTCGCAAAACCACGACTACCTGGACAACGTTCAAGACACTAACTACAGAATATCTGACTGCCACCCTTGCGTTGCATGCCAGATCTTATGCTGGCAACGTCCTCCCTGCCTACGTACTCAAGACCCTTGTGACTAAAGTACTATTCCCTTACCTGACAATCATCACCAGCTCCCTAACTCAAGGCATTTTTCCCTCGACCCTCAACACTGGACAAATCCTTAAAACCTCTCAAGAAACCAACACTGGACTTTGACAAAATCATCAACTACTCCCCGGTCGCCCATCTTTCCTTCCTAGGTAAGATCCTTGAGAAAGCAGTGGCCACACAACTCCGTCAACACTTTGAAAAACCTCCTTCAGTCCTACCAATCTCCTTCAGACACAGATCGCAGCAAAGAAACAACTACCATCAAGGTGATCGACGATGCCCTTAAAATCCTCAATGATGGGCATCCTTCCCTCCTGCAACCACCTTTCTGTCAACATCAGAGTCACCCCATTGCTGAAACAGTTCAGAAAGGAGCTCATGACCTTCTGTTTCAAGGAATGGATCCTCCCTGACACCTAGGTCCACACACTGTGCACTCCACACCCTACTGAGACTCTGCGATTTGCTCCTCACTGTTTCTTCCCCTGGATGCTTGAAGATCCCTTGCTGCCAATCGGCAGCCCTCCCCTGTTAGCTGCGCGCTCCCTTTTTCTCTGCTTCCATCACTGTGCCCCTAGGATTGCGAAGTGCCCTGTTACTTCCCGACACTAGGTCTGCGCTCAATAAATACAATAATAAGAATAATAATAACAGTAATAATAATAATGACAACAATATAATTGAGGAAAGAGAAGCAATACGAAAAAATTAAAACAGGACAGGGCAAAGGGTCATTAACAGTTAGGTGCTAGGTTGTGTTGCTGAAATGTGTTGGTCGATATGAGGCTCTACCGGACAATGGCTTTTATGGGGGATTTATGCATCAGATCACAGTGTTCTTAATCCTAGTGAAATTTCAGATCTATTATCACCATGTGTAATCTTGAGGCACTCTTCATAACAGGAACATGACACACCACAACATTCCCCATCCTCGTTGATGTCTTCATCTTAAATATGTACGGCCTCCAGCACTTCAAGTGCACACAGAAGACTGGAACTGGCATTGCTGTCATCCACATGAACCTATGGATGTGCATCCTCCAGGACCCCTCACCAGTCAAATCCAAGGTACTCCTGACATGCCATTTCCCATTCTACCATGCCCAAACAGCCACCCTTTGCCTGATTTACAGTCCACCCAGATGCAAAATAAATTCTATTAGAAATCCCAATAACAAGATTGAGCTCTCTGGTGATCGAGATTTAACAAAACTGTTTGAAACTCGTCAAATCATGGCTCTTCACAGCGTAACTACAACAGCGACGCACCAGAATGCCTACCCCGTTAAACAGCGATGGAAATCACACCAACCTCGGTCACCCCCAAAATGGACATACACAGAACCCAAAGAATGGACCCCACGACAGACCATAAGATATTATGGGAAATAGCCACAAAAGGAGGTCACCATAGACTGATCACATACTCAGACCGAGACGAAAGCCCTTAAACGACTCATCCACTGCCTCCCAGCCGTACCATAAACAAAAACCCCAGCAGACACATTTAAATAGAACGTTTTTGAGAGGAGACGACAACACCAGCTCCAGCACCCAAGGAGGAGAATAGACACCCAACCCACATTAATCAATCCATCAGCATTAGAACTCCTACAGAGCTCGCTATAATAGAACAACGAGAAGCAATTAGAACACTTACTGAGTGGATTAGAACAGCACAGGGAGCGCCTCACACAAACCTAAAACCCTGCCAGGCGTAACCCCTTCGCCCATCCTGATGTGATTGGGAGGATTGACGAGCGCCACACTCGGACAGAGTTCTGAATGTTAGCTTTTAAACTTCATATAACCCACTAACAAAAAACTCAGCGTTTCTGCAGACTTATCTCACTCAAAAATCTCACACAACCATCTCTTGCACAACAACCCACACGCACTTCACAACACCACAACAACACATAAACCGTACCAACAGCACACGAGGCCTGACATCGATCCGATACTTGCACCAAAGCTCAGCACCCGGTGTATACCGAGTTG
Organism: Ambystoma mexicanum; assembly: GCF_040938575.1. Lineage (NCBI taxonomy): Eukaryota > Metazoa > Chordata > Amphibia > Caudata > Ambystomatidae > Ambystoma > Ambystoma mexicanum. The sequence goes on along the minus strand of NC_090929.1, from coordinate 206,108,860 downwards.
AAGCTGCCAATAGAACACCACTCCTCTCACTATCCTACTCTCGCTTCACCTACTAACCCACCCCACCTTCTCGTTTGCAGATCCGCCAGATCACCTGGGGACCAACTCCATTGGTGACGGTGCGCGGTACAAATACCTTTAACATTTAACAAATCTGCGTTTTGAACAAGTTTGTGTTTTAACATGATTGATTGTAGTCCCTTGTAACAACTAATTTAATCATGTACTTTACCTAGGTATTGTTTTTTATCTATCAGTGTATGCACTTTAGTCATTTTAGATATGTTATTTATTTCATAAATGTGTATTAGGTTTATAGTAACCAAAATGGCACAATAAAAAAATTGAAATCGCAAAATATATTCACATATTTGTCAATTGCTCATCAATATTTTTCTCGGAGACCTCAAATTGCAAGGAACCCCAGCAATCAAGAATACTAATTTGGACTCAGCAGCCTTAACATGACACATCTCATTGCAGGTCAACAGAGACTACAATATTGTTATTCATTACATCGCCTTACATCAATGGCCTATCACCTCTTCAATGGCGCTGATCTAACCATGTAACCATACCTTTTCAGACCCAGTCCACCAACCCACTGTGACCAACAGAAGTCAGTCAAGACATCTTGCTACTTCTTCATGATGTCTCTGTGGATCTCTGGAAGAAGACCTCTTCCCTTTGACAGTCTATTTCAGTCTATCACCCAACATCAACACCCTAATTTACCAACTCAGTGGTGTGCTGGCAGACCCTGTCAACACCCATGCACTAGTGAAGCTGCAATTTTATTTATTTATTTATTGTGCATTTGTAAGGCGCTATACATCAAGTAAATTGTGTTTCAAAGTACCCACAGGGTAGCAGGGAGGGAACATGAGAAAGAAAGCAAATATGACAATGGAAGATAGAGCTGGACCTACTAGGCCTTGTGAGCATTCTGAACGTGCAAGTGCAGAGAGAGAGAGGGCCAAAGGGGTGGGGGGTGGCGTAAGTGCTAGGTGTTTCTAGAGGGAAGTGCTAGAGTGTGAGTACCTGTAAGTGCAAAGGTGGAGTGGTCAGCCGCCAATAAATAAGTAAGTGCAGGCATGTGAAGACATATGCCAATGGGTGCCAAGACAAAGTGTTGGGAGGGGTGGAGGCTGTAGGCGATTAGGTGTGGGAGCCCAGGACCAGGGAGGACACATAAAGGCCTTGGTTACCAATCTCAGCACCTGTGGGATTATCAAGGGAGGGAGGAAGGGAAGGAGAGTCTTGAGGAGCTTCCAGAATTTGAGGATATCCGGCTCAAGATGAAGCAGAAGAGGGAGGCTGTTCCATAGGAGGGAGCCTGCTGAGGAAAGAGATCGGCCACCAGCTTGCTTTTTAGAGAAGTGCTTGACACACAGAGAGTTGGTTCCGGAGGAGCGTAAAGATCTGAAGGGAGAGTATTTAGTAAGAGCAAGTTGTAGGTAGCGTGGTCCTCAGCCCCACTTAACACACCGAGAGTTGGTGGTAGAGCAACAAAACAGCCATCTGCATGTTGGTACACACAGCAGGTTGCAGAGAGCAAATGTGCCTCAACACCAGTATCAAAACATGTAAATACCCACCCACCACAGCAGAAGGCTTCAACAACATCACAGTCATCTTCAGGGGCATCATGCCTCTGCATCTGTCCCTTACCAGTTCCCATTTTAACCAAATCCAGAGAAAAATGGAGTTGAACACAGTCAACAAAATTCACATCGACATTACCAACAGCCAACCGACAAGAAACATCACTGCCAACTGCCAAGGTTGTCAGAATTTAAGGCCATGGCACTGGATCTTCACCACTCTTAAGACCACCTCCTGCCAGGACAACATCATCCCATCTCAATCAATGGCACAGGACAAATACTGAATTCTGTGCATGATCAATGGATGATCAATGCATAAGCCATTCAAGACGTTTTTCACAAAGCCTCAAAAATCAGCCAGATACTTCATCTGCCAAGGAAGTCAATACTTGACCTGATGAGCTAACTACAGCTCCATCACTGATGTACCCTTCTTTGGAAACATCACTCATAAGACTAGCACCATTAATTTACACAAAAAGATTTTCCAACACAATGAACTTCAAAATCGCAAGCCTGTATTCTAGCCGAATTACAGCATCGAGACTGCCACGGTCCAGTTCATGGAGGGCACACTCCTCATCATGGACAAAGGGGACAGTTGCCTTCTGGTTCTGCTTGATCTCAATGGCGCATTCAATATGTTAATTCACAAAGCACTGCTCACCACCGTGTTCACATGGATTGGAATCAGTGGTGCTGTGCTTCGATGGTTTGAGTCCAGCATCACCAACATACACTACCTCATCCAGATGGGTACCTGAGGATCACAACAATGCTCAATGACATGTGGCGAGCAGAAAGGGTCCACCCTCCACAGAGTCAACGCCAACATCTATATGTTATATGTTATCGGGGAGAAGGGACTGCACGTAGTTCCTTCTCCCTTTCCATGGCGGCCTGCCGAAGAAAGGAAAGGAACTCAGCGGTACGCGGAGCTCGGACTCACATGAGGTGTGTCTTTGTCGACCAGGTAACAACCCAGTGAGGGTCAATCAGATTGATTGTTACGAACTGATTGTCCCTCGCTGGGTAGTAATGCATTTTATACCACATTGTGATTCTGTTTGGATGCCCTGTTGGAACTATGGGCCCTGAATAATAGGGGAACTGGGTTTGGTAAGTGGAGATAGAGGAAACAAGCAATCTAGCTTTGCTGTTTTTGTTCTGTGCCATTCGGAAATACCAGGGTAATGTGTGTGTAGGTCTGTGTCTAGTTGACGTGTGTATAGTGAGGTATCTGCATCCACAGGGGAGATATAGGTGCCTCTAGTGAGAGAAAGGTTATTAAAAAAGTCTCTTTTGCCAATATTGTGACAGGGATGTTTTGGTCCACTTAGACCTGAAATATGTACTGTATTGTTAGTTCTGGGAATGGTCGCTTTGATGGCTTTGCATCAATACGTTGACACATCTCTAAGGATCAGGATGTTTGTTACCCTTCGATTTGAATTCATACACTAGTGTTTTTTCTGCCATTGAGTGTTATTTCTCTTTGTGGTTGCGTGCTGCCAATATTGTGCCTGTGTGTTGCTTTTCCATGCTTATGGTGATACATTTTATCTTTGTTTGTGATTGTTATTCTTTTCTAATTGCATTTTATGTGTTGTTTCTGCTTTCTAATGCAAAACAGATAAGTTCCCAATTAGCAAACTCCTGTCCCCTGCACACTGTCTGAGGCTAAATAAGCTAAAACGTTTTACAATCAATGTTTACACATTTCAGAATTTCTTAGTGCAATACGTAAATCAACATTATTCTTATACCTGAGGAGAGGTAAATAACGTATCCATCAGTAATTAAGCTAGCAAACATTTTTTGTTAGGTTTTTCCACAAAGTTTTTATTGATCCAAAAAAGGGGGGTTGCCCAACGCATTTCGAGATGAGTTCTCCTCTTCAGGGGCTGATCAAATCTATTCAGACTTTAAATCTATTTAAAAAAGAATCAAGCAAAAATGTCAATTAAATTATGTACTTATTGAGTAATCTGTGTATTGAAAATACAGTCATATGAAATTATTGAGAACAAAAAAAATTCAAAAGACAATTCAAAAAATGCTCACAAACAAGATTTGATCTTATTTTGTAGGTTGTCAATTCAAAATAGTAAGAGAAGGGATACATAATCTGGTTGTAACCACTAAGCTGATGGCTTATCACTATATATGTATGTCAAGCAATTGACTGCTAAGGCCGTTGAATTCATCATCCCGATTTCTATAATGGAGACTAGTGGACAGTCTGTCTCTAGGCTTTTAACATCCATGACTTAGTGCCTCTAAACCCTTTTAAGTATACTAGTTTTAGAAAAAGTGTCATTAGTTGGTATTATTGAACTGGTGCTCATATCTAAAGAATATTAACAGACATTGGCAGAGTGTTTCAAGAAAAACTGCTGAGGATATTGAAGAAAGGGTGAGTGCAATGAATAAATGGGTCATAAGAAATTAATTGGGTTACCTCTAATGTCATGCTGTCACGTAATAGTTCATCTGATCCATCAGAGTAGGAAATGGTAAGGGACACGCTCATCCATACCTTCTCTAAAGAGAGGGAAGACATTTTGACATTGTGTATGCTAATGTCTTTTTTAGCTACAAAAAAAAGAATAATCTTAAGGCATTCCTGGGTACTTACTTGGGGATAATTGAAGGATTGGCTAGCCAAGGTAAGAGACGCTTCTTTTCTGTGGACAGGAAGCTTAGATAAGTCTGTTCACGAGCAAAAAAGGCCCGAAGAATCCAGGTGGGCTGGTATTATGCGGTATTTCTGGTCACCTATAAGTAAGGAGGAGGGTCATTGTAGGCTAGATGAAGTAGAGATCTAGGAATATGTAGGAACATATCAGTAACTTCTGGGTCCTGAGGAGATGTGGAGGCATCACCAGTAACGCTATGATGATGTTCCTAAACAAAAAAATTGCCGTATTTGTATATGGCGATTTAATATGATGTCATCACGTTCATGATGTAAATGACGTTCGTGAAGTGTATGACCTCATTGTTGTAAACAAACGTCGGGTCATTGTTATGTCGCCCAAGAACATTTGAGATTGCTGAAATCGTAATAAATTGTTCATTGGTTCTATGTGGGGTCAAACAAATATATTTAAACCAATGTTGATACTAATCATGGGGATATTGTGTCAAATAAGTAAAGAAGTATACAGTCCCCTTTTTAAAAGAGTTGTTAAAGCAACTTCTACTAATGGGGTACTGGGTCCAAATGCAAATGGGGTACTAGAGTGTAAATGAAAATATATTCAAGAAACCTAATGTTACATCTGGTTCTTGCTACTACGTTTAAGTGTGGTGTAAATAAATACCAACACTAGCAATGAATAGAGATACCTATTAGGCTTTTGCATTACAGAAGGAGCGGTCTGTTAGGGATTAGCTGTCATGTGGCGGCCTTGGAAGCTATGGTATCATTGGAAATACAAGTCATGAATCTAGGTTACCGGTCTAGACTTCACTGAAAATGGCTGCTGCCTCTATAAGGGTGGGCGAAGCCTAGAATGGAGTGCGTCGTATCTGTTTTCTTTCAGCTGGTTCTCCTGTGTCTGCTGTGCGAGTGTTAACATTCTTTCCCCGTTATTCTTGTCTTCAGTTCTCTGTTGATACTTACTGCCATTCTTGCTATATCATTCCTTGTCATGGTTAAGAATATTATACGTGCTGCCTGTACACGTGAACCTGTCCCTGCCCTTAATAAACTGCTTCTACACCCATGTACTAAACGATGTTCCAAGTATGTGCTGCCTGCCTTCAAATGGGGCCAGCCGATTAAGAAAGTTCGGCAGTTCTGTTTTCCTAGCAAGTGGAGGTTGCCTTGGAAACTTGGATCTCAGCTGCTAGGAAGTAGAAGCCAGCGTCCTGGACGTCGACGTTAGGCTGACGTGATTACTCCTTTTTAGTTTCGCCCCTTCTGAGCTTTGTTGCTTCTGAATACGCTGATATTTTCTCATGCCTGAAGTTACGTGTACCTTGCTTTCTCGTCTTGTTCTTTTGGTATTTTCGAGTGCTTTTCTTGTCTTGTACTTACCCTCTTTGACCCGGATTGCTCTAACAACTTTGCCTCTGCCTCCTCCTTGAATTTTATGGACTCATCGGTTACCAAGACTCGGATTGCTTTCCTGGACCGCTCTCGTCTACCCCCTGGTTTTGTATGCTGCCCGTCAAGTTTTCGACTCAGATTACTCCCACGACCTTGCTTCTGTCTTGCTCCTGAAATTTCGGCATTGAATGCGGAACTGTTTTCTTGAGATTGCTTCACCTAGTGTCTTCACCTCCGGCTACTTCCTGCAATTATTACTGCTGTCACACACTTGGACTAGAGACTTCCTATGGTGTGTGCTTAGGCATACTCGTTCCGCCGGGACAGGTTTTGGGACTTATTAGGCGTCCACGTTCCTACGGGAATAGCTTGCATTATTTGGAACTTTGTTCTACGAACTTTGTCTCACCTTTTGGATCATTAAGACTCAAAGAATTCTGGTGGTAAGATATAATCCTCTGTTTCCTCCTGCCTCTTTTCTTACCATATTTCTTACTGAACTATTGTACGTTTAATTTCAGACCCAGCTAACCATTGCTGTGCTAGTGTTGAAATGTAGACCCCAATTGAAGTCCTGCATAAATTAGTACAGGTTAGTGGGTATATTGTTTTTTGTTAACTCTGAAATACGTATTGATATTGTTCACATTAACATTACGTGTTTCCTTTGCAGCCACAGTGTCTCGGGGTATCCAGTCTTTCAATTAATTGATCCTTCTGCATGTTTGTTTTTTCATTCAGAAGGTTACATTAGTAGGAAGAATTCTTCTTCACGACGGGGTCAAGTTTTGGAAGGAATAGTCTGCCATTCCTGTACTTTTCCCTGATTATCCAACTCTGCTGTATTTCTTTTCAGTGAGTTATCATTTAGAGCGGAACCTGGTATCGGCTTTCTTATCCTTCTAGCGTCGCCCTCCCTAGGCGATGCTTTGGTCTTTACATATGGTTTTCCATCTTCCGCATCTCGCGGTTCTGTTCTGTTTACTCTGAACAGTTCTTTCACTTACCTACTGCTATCCGTCTCCCGCGCCTCGCGGTCCTGTTCTGTTTACTCTGTAAACGCTTCTTTCACTTACCTGCTGCTTACATCTCCCGCGCCTGGCGGTTCTGTTCTGTATACTCTGTTACAATTCTTTCACTTCCCTGTTGCTTTCCGTCTTCTGTGCCTCGCTGTTCAGTTATGTTTTCTGTTTCCTAATACACTTGGTTATTTACCGGCTCTCCTTATTCTTAGAGCATCGCTATCTGTGTAGTCTTCATTCTTACTACCTGGTTTCTTTGCCGCTTTGGTACTTTTACTTCACATTCCACCTTTGTTGCTATTGGAACTCCACGGTTCATCTAAGGATTCTATGCTATCCTGGAGCTGAGATTTTTTTCAAGTATTCAGAATTACTTACCGGAAAAGACTTACCACTTCTATTGGACTATTGTCTATGAATTTAAGGTACAATCCGGGGCTTGGTGGTCTATCCTGCCAAGGTGGATTCCGATGGAGCTCACCCGTATTTGCATCAAAAGAAGGAGAAGAAGGTGAAGGAACCTCGAAGACCCCGAAAGAAGAAGGATTCCATAGTCCTCGACGGCTTGGTGGAAGACACAGGTGGGGAGGAATATCGGGAGGGATTTGGAGAGCCTGACATTAGCCATAAAATGTCCTCATACAGATGATAATTAATCAGCACAGTCTGCACACCAGACTATATATGCCCCATCTATTGATGCGCTTAGTTAAGTAAAAAGTTGTGACTGTAGCAGTGAGTAGAGGTACCACTATAGCGTCCACTTTTAAGAAAGACTAATGTATCATGGGGTGTGTCTACGAGCCTCATTTTGAGGAAGGTTGTTATTCAGTATAGGGGCTATGTAAACCATAAAGCAATGACCTCTAATGAATTTAAATGTCCTATAGCTTATGTGCTGTATCATGGCGAGACACTAAATATCAGATTCATCCACAGATTATGGAAGGATGTTCGATATCTGACAAAAAAATTTTTAAGTAACTAAGGCAACATGTCAAATGTATCTATCCTGTCTTATGTAAGGAGTGCACAATCTGTACATCTTTACAATGTATAACATCCAATATGTTGCTAGCATGAATATATACTGTCTCCTAAAGGGAGTGCAGAATCTGTTCATTATAGTCATGATTTTTGTATACAAGACAGCAATTTGACGTGTGATTAAAGTCGGTATCATTTCTTGAGGTTATCTGTTATTAGTGTGTGGATCTCCATTTAATTAGACTACGTCTCAGAAACAGATATATTTAGAGCAACACTTTCAGTTCACAGTTGGTTCAATATGCTGCTTGACCTCTAACACAGGGAAAGTATCAATAATAAGGTCTGACTCAAATAATAAGTTAACAATCTCAAAGACATCAAGTTCATGTTAATAAGTTGTCAATAAGTGACAAAAAGATGCCCTAGATGAAAGTTAAAGGACAATGTACTTATGGCAAAATAATAGACATTTAGGGCCTCATTACACGGTAGGCGGTAGGGATTTACCGGCACCGGTAAAATACCGGTACCGGTAAATACCTGCCGCCTTACTATGAGGTCCCTTAGCGGGTTGGAGTTTTAACGCCTGCTTTTTGCAGGCGTTAAATACCAACCCGCTAAGGGACCTCGGAGCTAATTACGGCACCGCAAAATTGCGGTGCCGTAATTAGCGCCTTCCCCATTCCCATAGAGCCCTATGGGGCAGAAATGGGAATGGGGAAGGGCAATGGCGGAAGGGGGATTTACCGCCCCTCCAACCTTGGGATGGGGCGGTAAATCCCCTTTCCGCCAAGGCGGTGCCGGTATTATACCGGCATGAGCCATGGCGCTAATAGCGCCATGGCTCACCGCCTACCGTGTAATGAGGCCCTTAATGTCTGGTGGTAAAAGTGTGAATAGTAATGGTTGTTATTAGAGCACAGTTCTAAATGTGAGGTTTAACAGGAAGGTTGTTTAAATGTTGTCAAGAGAAGCCCTCGATCCAGTAAATACTTGAAAATTATACAATGGGTATTTTGGAGTTTTTCAATTGATTAGAGGAATGGGCCTAAGTAATAATCTTCATTAAGCCCGTGTGGTGTTACTGCATCAAGTTTATGAATCCAAAAGAGTTCTCTCTGTGCCAATATTTTGGCCAAGTTACCTCCTCTTGGTAGCGGATGGATTACTTCTAAAATTACCCATCTGAGTTGACAGATGCTGTGTCCATTTTTCTTGAATTGTCTAAACACTGGGGATTTGTTTTTGCATGTTCTAATGTTGGACTTATGTTCCATCCAATGCTCTTTGGCTTTTCGGATAGTCTTTCCAACATAATATTTGCCACATGGGCATTGCAATGCATATACCACATTCTTGCTGTTGCAGGTAGAAAAATCATTCAGGAACACCTTTTTACCACTGTTAGGGTGTCTGATGTGGTTGCCTTTGATGATATGAGTGCAATGGTGACAATTAAGGCATAGATATGTGCCCTTCTTTTGTTTTCTCAAGGTAGTTTGGTTAGACTTTCTTGGTTTTTCTGCTCTGATGAGGCTGTCCCTGAAGTTTTTTCCTCTTTTATATGCTAGCATCGGGGGCTGTGGGAACAACCTATGCAGGTTGGGGTCTGATCTTATGAGATCCCAATTTCTGTTGATCATTCTTTTTATTTGATAACTTTGACTTGAATATTTAAGGGTATGAATCAGTCTTGCCGGCTCCTTCTTAGGTTGATCTTCCAAAAGATTGGTCCATGACAGGGGTTCTGTACTTTTGATGGCTTTATCCAAAATTTCCTCAGGAAAACCTCTCTTCTTAAATCTCTGTTTCATATTTTCATTTTTGTCTTGTAGACGTCTAGTGTCAGAAGTGATTGTTTTAAGACGCAGCATTTGGCTGAAAGGTAAATTGTCCTTAAGATGTGCCAGGTGAAAGCTCCCAAAGTGCAATGTGCTGTTGGTGTACGTGGGCCTTCTGTAAATGGTGGTAATAAGGTCCATCCCTGATTTCTCAATGTTCACATCCAAAAAGTGGATGCTAGGTTGGCCTGTTTCTAAAGTAAAGGTAATTCTCTCATGGCAACCATTAAGATATTGAAAGAATTGTTGAAGTTCTTCAGAAGTGCCTTGCCAAATTCCAAAGTTGTTGTCGATAAATCATTTCCAAAAAACAATCTTACTTCTCTAAGGGTCTTTGTTGAGTATGTAGGTCTGCTCGAAATGGAAGATAAATATGTTAGCATATGATGGTGCTACTGCTGAGCCCATTGATGTTCCTGCAATCTGTAGGTAATACTTTCCCTTGATTCGGAAGTAGTTATTGTAAAGAATTAGATTGATCAATTCAATAGCAAATGTTTTTTGAATCAGAGTTTCTCTATGTTTCAACAAGAACCATTCAAGTGCTTCTATACCATGACTATGAGGTATGGATGTGTATAAAATATTTACATTAAGTGTAAATAGAATCACTGAAGGATTTTCAATACATATCTCTTTGAGCAGTCTAAGAAAATGTGACATATCCTTTAAGTAGGTAGATGTTAGTTGTACCAAAGGTTGTAGCGCTCGGTCTAGATAAATGGCTGGAATACACATTCATTTCCCGTGACAATTGGTCTGAATGGTGGATTGGTGCTGTTCTTGTTTATTTTAGGAAGAGAATAAAAAACAGGGGTTACCGGAAATTTTTTGACCAGAAATTCACTTGTTTGTTCTGTGATCCATTTCATGTTTTCTGCCTTGTCAACCACTTCCTTAATGGTTTTCTGTATTGAAGAGATTGGGTCCGAATCCAAAACAAGATAACTACCTTGATCATTTAGCAAGTGGAGACAGCCTTTATTGTAAAAGTTGCTGTCCATGAGGACCACTGCTCCCCCCTTATCGGCTGGTTTAAGGGTGATTGAGGGGTCTTCTGCCAACTCCTTGATAAGCTTGAGTTGTTGTTTTCTGACATTGACTTTTATCTGACGCAGTATACTTGAGACATCTCAGGTCCTTGGCTGTTTTGAGGTTGAATAAATTGATGACAGGGTGGTTAATCTGTGGATGAAATTAGCTTTTGTTTCTCAATTCTAAGTATTTATATTTTTACGTTGTTCTGTCGACTCCAGAAGTGAGTCAAAAAATACTTTGAGCTCCATTTTTTCGTATCAATTTAAATAGATTTACTTCCTCCTCAAAATGTGTGGTGTTGTTAGTCGGAATAAATGATAAACCGACATTATGGGTGTCCATTTGGGTTTTTGTGAGTTGTTTAGATGAGATGTTAACAATGATAGAATCCGTTATTTGTTTTTTTGACGTTGCTTTATTTTTCCCTCTTCGGGTCTTCCTCCTCCTAAAAAAGGAAGTTTCGTCCCGGTTCTTGGTGTTATGCTTATATGGGCTGGTGTTGTTGCATCTTCCATGGGGTCTGTGTTGTTGTTGGTATCTGACTAGGAATTTCATTCTCACCACTGGTGACGCCACTAGTATCGCTATTATTGGTAGGACCTGATGGTTTAGGTGGTCTTATTGGTCCTGGCCTTGAGTTATTGTAAAAGTCTTGCCAAGTGTACACTATGTCGCGTACATAATCCAAAGTGTCTCGCTGAAATTTCCTGATTTTACGCTGTTCGATATCCTTTTTATATATATCCAATTTCCTATTAGTGTCCTCAAGAATGCTTTTTAGATCATCATCTGATTTGAGTTTGGAGAGTTGTTGTGTTAATGTGTTATGTCATCTATTTCTTGGTTAATCGATGATAAAGATTTGGCCAGTTCTTCGATCGTTAACAGGATCAGGTCAAGGGAACACTTATTCAATATTTGTTCCCAACGTTTCACAAATGATTGATTATCTTTGCACAGTGTAGGGCGGAGATATACGTGTAGGCCTTTTAGGATTTTTTTGCTCGTATAATATTGAGCAAGAGTTGTCACATGAAATTTTTGAGAAATTTCTTTCCTGATCCATGTTACCGAATTAAGGTTTATGAACGCAATTGAGAGGATACAGTGTCAGAACTGTGATACATACATTGGTTGGAGAGGTGTAGCGTTCTGATGTTTTATGTCTGTTGGGAGTGGTTGCCCAATGGTGTGTGTTGGTAGTTTAGTTTGTATCTGTATCATATGTTGGAAAGTAGAACGTGAGCGTGTTAGTGGGGGGACCAGTTGTGGAGACCCCGATTGGCCTTTGGAGCACCTATCTGGTGTGACCTTGCCAGCCTTCATGTCGGGGTGCACCTCAGATAGGGTAGGTGTTAGACAAAGTCCTGACATACCCATAGTGGGCTTATAGCTTTGTTTGCATATAGCATGCAGAGATTGTCCCTATATCACAGAAGAGAAAGATAAGGGTCGTAACCAGGAGCAGAAAGATATGGGTACCAGGTACCAGTGGAGTCATTTCGTTGGGGGAGCCAGGAGTGGGAAAAATCACATTGGAGCGAGACGATGGCAGCAGCCATTAAAGAATTACCAGCTATGGGGACCACTATGTAGGTATTATGGTGGAACAAGCAGGGGATGACAACCATGACAGACGACAGCTGGTAGGTATCAAGACTAATATGAGTGAGTCAGCAGCAGGTAGTACAACAGAGCAATCAGCAGAGTAACAATGACAGTTGCGCAATATAACAGTGGATGCCCCCAGGACAGAGTCAGAGTGGAGGGAGCATATCATTACAGGGACATCACATATCAATGCTATCATGGCATAATTACAGTGGGACATCTATTAGCAAAATTACATTATGGAACATTTCAGTGGGAACAAAGGTGCAAGAACTCAATAGGGCAACATTTCAGTGGGACATCTAGAAGCCAAATCACAGTAGGGACTCATAGGAGCAACATCACAGTGGGGCAAAATGAAAGTGGGACGCATAGGAGCAAAAGCACAGTGGGTCAAAATTACAATGGGGTATCCTAGCAAAATCACAGCTGGGCAATATTACAGAGGAACAATTTGGAGCAAAACCACTGTAGGACAGTACTATGATGGGATACCGAGCAGTAAAATCACAGTAGGAACTAATAGGAGCAACATCACAGTGGGGCAATGTAAAGACTGGAGGGGGGTGTCTGTAATTCTGCTCTCTTTATGGTAGAGGAGAGGCACAGAGGACCCCAGCCAAGATTCTCTATAGGGTAGCAATAGACGAGCAATCAAGGCCTAGCTTCTCGGGAGGTGATGCAGGCTGGTTCTTAAGTACAGTGTAGTCCCCAAGCCCCCACAAAGGAATGTCCACACACTGTATTACTGAAAACACAGTCTTTATATAATTAATATTCAAAGGTATGTACACTGTCACAATAACGCACTTTGTACTCAGAAATCAACAATGGTAAATATATACAATTCTAAAGTGGTACCACCAATATTACCAGATCTCATTAAAGTGCATCAACTATACTGTTAGAATGTCACACAGATCAATAACAAGGAAACCAGCAATAGAGAAAAGAGGGAAAGCAAGATGGTTGAAACAATAGGCAGAATACTGGCTTCTACCATTAAGCACAGTCCTGTGTGGAGATCCCCCCACCCGGGCAACCTGTAAAATAAAGGTATATAGCACAAGCCCAGTCCATATATTGCTCAATAGTCTTGTTCTCTCCTATAATGTTTTTACCCCCCCAATGTACCTGGTGGAGTAGAGTTCTTTGAAGAAGCGTCGACGGATCCTTCTTGAGTGACCCCCTTTCAAGCAGAAGTCACGGATCGTCGAGAGGCTTCGAAGAAAGTGAACTTGGCGTTGACGGCGTCGATGAGAAGTTCGAGGGTGCCGAGACCACGGCGTCGATCCAGGCGGTGCTCGTCGGCGACATCCTGCGAGGATGAGGTGTGCGGGGCACCTCAGCATTTGATAGTTCTGGACCGCAAAGAGTTTCAGAACTGTGGCCCAGCAAGGACGTCGAGTTGTCGAAGTCTTTGTGGCCTTCAGATGGTGGGAAACCCACTGGTGGATTCTCCTCGGCGCGTCGGCGGCCTTGACTCTCTCCGGCAGGATAAAACGGTTGTCGGTGCGGACAAGGGAGTCATTTGATTCAAATATTCTTAGGCAAAGGAACGGGCGGCCCCGGTCGTCGGCGGCACGGCGTCAAGCGGTCCCCTCTTCTGGGGCAACACAACTTCGACGGGCCTCCAGCGGTTACACAAACCTGCGAACCCTGGTCGACGGTAATGGACTTTGACAGCGGCAAAGTCCTGGTGCTTCACTTCATTCTTCTCAGCGGTCCTGTCTCAGGTCGGCAGCCTTTCGAGGGTCTGACATCCAGGGAGCTTTGGCGAAGGTAAGCAGTGCTCGATGGTCCCTCGGAGCACGGGAAGAGAGTGCCTTACCAGGTCCTCCCTCGGATCAGTCTTCGAAGAATTCGGCGGCTTTCAGATCAGATCGAAGCAAATGCAACAGCAAGTCTTCTTCTTCCAGCTGGGCGTCAAGGATCAGCAGTTCCAGTTACTCTTCAAGTGTAGACACAGCTTCTGAACAATTTCCAGTGGTGAGAGGTCCCCAGATATACTATCCTGTCTCTCATCCACACTGCTGGGTCACACTCAGCAGCCAATCATACAAAAGGGCATTCATGCAGTCAGTCAGCCAATCAGGCACACAGTGCATTCAGGCCATCCTCCTCCCTCTCAGACACTCACAACAAGGAATGTGGATTGGGACAAGTACCCAGCCATTCAACACTACACACTGCATTCAGGCCAGTTTTGGGCAGGGCTGTCTCAGTCTTTGTCTCTCATACCAGAAACCACACAGCCACAACAAGTAGTGCATATTGCTCACACACTCCATTCACCCAGGTCCCACCCACAGGTTGTACCCACAACATACAGTCACTGGGAAGGCTCCAGCCAGTCTGGACTGGACTTCACAGCAACACCATATATGGAACTTCCACCCAACAGCAAGTCAGGGGGAAGGGACAGAGTCAGGGCTTCCCAGGACTTTTGGAAAACAAGGTAACAGTCAATAGAAAGCAAGAGTCCACAGGGGCCATCTTGTTTCCTATCAGGAATCAACTGATTCCAATGTCAAGGCCTGGGTATCCCAAAATGTAGGATACACAGAGCACCTGTCAATTCAGCATGGAGCTGCCACCAGCCCATACCCTGCTCTGCGGGCCACCCACAGGTGCCCAAAAACATACACTAGGGCCACAGGGTTGTGCCCCCACACATGGGTGCCATAAGGGTATCCCATGGGTCTGTACACCAAACCAAAAACAGGAAGAGCTGCACTGCCAGGAGTCCCACATGGACTCCTGGGCAGAAAACAATACAGAACACAAATGAAAAAGGACTACAGGACAAGGATAGGGAGGCCCTGTCCCTTCAATGCATTTCCAGCATCACAGTCACCCCCCCCCCAGACTGAGGTTAGGGTGCCTAATCTCCCACGAGATAGACACCCTCATCCA
Source organism: Ambystoma mexicanum (assembly GCF_040938575.1). Lineage (NCBI taxonomy): Eukaryota > Metazoa > Chordata > Amphibia > Caudata > Ambystomatidae > Ambystoma > Ambystoma mexicanum. The sequence goes on along the minus strand of NC_090929.1, from coordinate 206,093,778 downwards.
GACGGTCAACATACCTTCTGGAAAAAGGCCATCTGCATTATCGTGACTCTTCCCTGGTCTGTGCTCTATGGTGAAGTCTAGCCCTTGCAGGGTAATGGACCACCTGATCAGTTTCGGGTTTTTACCCTTCATCTGCATAAGCCACTTCAGGGGCTTATGATCTGTTTGGACCTTGAAGGTAGACCCCGTAAGGTAGGGCCTAAAACGCTTAAGGTTCCAAACTATACTGAAACATTCCTTCTCAACAGTAGCCCACCTAAGTTCTATACCCTTGAGTTGTCTACTGATGAAGATGATAGGATGTTCCCTCCCTTTGTCATCTAACTGGGACAAGACAGCTCCAATTCCAGTGTCGTAGGCATCCGCCTGGACGATAAAAGGTCGGCAGTAGTCAGGGGCACACAACACAGGTGCCCTACACAGACTTTCTTTCAAGCCATCAAAGGCCCTCTGACAGTCTTCAGTCCAATTAACCTTCCTAGGTTGTTTGGGTGAAGTCAGAGCATTCAGGGGTGCAGCTATGGTTCCATAGTCTGCCATGAAATTGCGATAATACCCAGTGAGGCCCAAAAAGGCTCTCACCTGGGTTTGAGTAGTGGGAGTCTCCCAGTCCTGTACATCCTGTACCTTACTGGGGAGAGGTTGGCTTTGACCCCCTCCTACCTCATGACCAAGATATGTGACTTTCCCCTGAGCTATCTGGCACTTGGTGGCCTTGATAGTGAGGTTAGCCCTTTTCAAGGCCTGCAACACCTTATCCAGATGTGTCAAATGCTCTTCCCAGGTGGAACTGTAGACGGCAATGTCATCTAAGTAAGCCACACAAAAGGCTTCCAGCCCACTGAGCGCATGGTTGACCAATTTCAGGAAGGTGGTAGGGGCATTCTTCAACCCAAAAGGCATGACCCTAAACTGGTAGAGTCCCTCAGACGTTGAGAATGCTGTCTTTTCCTTGGCATGGTCCGTCAGAGCTATTTGCCAATAGCCTGAGGTAAGGTCAAAGGTGCTTACAAATTTGGCAGCACCTATGGTGTCCACGAGCTCATCAGCCCTGGGCAATGGGGGCGCGTCCGTTTTGGTGACGGCATTGACTCCTCTGTAGTCCACACAGAACCTCCAATCCTTAGTACCTGCCTGGGAACCTGCCTTGGGGACAAGGACCACGGGACTGGACCAGGGACTGGTTGAGGGTTCAATAACACCCAGATCCAACATCTTGGCGACCTCAGCCTGGATGTGGTTCTTAACAGTATCTGACATACGGTAGCTCCTGCTTTTGACAGGCACACTGTCACCAGTATCAATCTCGTGCTTACACCACGGTGTAAGGCCTGGCGTCAGTGAAAACAGAGAGGCATACTGCTGGAGCAAAGTCCTGCAGGCCCTCTGCTGCTCTGTTGTCAAATCTGGAGAGAGATGCACTCCCTCCACTGAGCCATCCTGAGGGTTGCTATGCAGCAAATCAGGAAGGGGCTCACTTCCATCCTCTTCTTGCTCTGAAGCTAGCAAGAGACATGAGACTTCTGCTCGCCGGTGGAAAGGCTTGAGCCTGTTAACATGGAATACCTGAGGTGCTACCCCAGAGGCTCCCATGTCAACCAGATAATTGACCTTGCCCATCTTGGAGATTATCCTGAAGGGTCCAGTCCATTTATCTGCCAACGCCCGAGGCTTGGTGGGCTCCATCACGAGGACCTCCTGTCCCGGAGTCCAATCCACTTGCGATGCTTTAAGGTCATGCCAGTACTTGTTCAATTCCTGGCTGGCCTTGAGATTAGCTGCTGCCTGACCCATCATCTGTGTCATCCTCCGTCTGAGGCCAAACACATAGTCCTCCACTTGCTTGGCGGGACCTGGAGGGGTGGCTTCAAAGCCTTCTCTGATCAAGGCGAGGGGCCCCCTCACGGGATGTCCAAATAGCAACTCAAAGGGGCTGAAACCAACACCCTCTTGAGGTACCTCTCTGTAAGCAAACAGCGGCATTGGCAGGAGGAGATCCCATTTACTCCTTAGGGGCTCTTCCAAAGCACCTATTATGCCCTTGAGAGTTTTATTAAATCTCTCAACCAGACCCTTGGTATGGGGATGGTAAGAGGTGGAGAACTTGTAGGTTACTCCGCACTCTCTCCACATGGTCTTCATGTAACTAGACATGAAGTTGGATCCTCTGTCCGAGACAACCTCCTTAGGGAATCCAACACGGGTGAAAATGCCCAGGAGAGCCCTGGCAACCACCTTGGCCGCCGTTACAGTCCAAAGGGGTATAGCCTCAGGGTACCTGGTGGCATGATCTACCAAGACAAGGATGAACCGATGTCCACCTGAAGTGGGAGGGTCCAGGGGACCAACAATGTCGATGCCCACCCTCTCAAATGGTGTGCCAACCACTGGCAATGGCTGCAGTGGGGCAATGAGACTGCCTCCAGTCTTGCCAGACAACTGACAAGTTGGGCAGGTCCTGCAGTGGGACTCCACTTCTACTCCCATCCGAGGCCAGTAGAAATAGGCCGAGAGCCTCTGCTTAGTCTTCTTGGTACCAAGATGACCAGCTAAGGGCACCTCATGCGCCAACTGCAGTAGGAAGGGCCTGTAAACCTGGGGTACCACCAACCTCTTGAGGGTACCAGGTTCAGGCTTAGTGGGCTCACTAACAAGGAGCTCACCCTCCCAATATATACAGAAGGTCCTAGGCACTTCTCCTTGTGCCTGGGACAGGGCCTGTTTCCTCAGACCCTCGAGAGATTGGCACTCTCTCTGTCCCTTACAGAAGTCTGCCCGGGAGGGTCCCCCTTCAGCTAACAAGCATTGAAGATTGGGATGATCCTCCGTGTTGAGCACCTCTCCCACAGGAGAGTCTTCTGGCTCTTCTCCCACAGGAGCTGAGACGGGGTTTACCACTGGACCCAGCCCGTCCGGAGCATGGATCCCAATGGGTGCTGTAGGAACAGCAGGAAGAGAAGGAGTCCCCTGCACAGAGGTGCCCTTCTTGTTCTTCCTTCGTCTTGCCTTAGGCCGCGCCTTTGGCTAGGGTACCTGACTCACAGCCAGACCCTGTGTCACCTGTGACCTAGTGACTGCAGCAGCATTCATGGGAAGACCATCCAAGATCAACCCCAACTCTACTAGATCATTACCTAACAGAATGTTAGCAGGGACATTGTCCTGAACCAGGACAGGAAGCTTTGCTGTCTTGGCTCCAATTACGAGTGTAACTAAGGCTACAGGTGATAATTTGGGAGGTGCACCAGCTAACCTGGTGGTTCTCAGAGGAGCACCTACATAGTCCTCTGGCTTGAGCAGGGTCCTGTCCACCACTGTCATGCTTGCCCCAGTGTCTCTCAAGCCAGTAGAAGACTGGCCGTTCAGGAGGACACTTCTCAAAAACCTACTGGTTTTCTGAGGGATAGTCACCAGTACTTCTGCGTACTGGTCCCAGGCCCCAAGGGACACTAAGGAAATCTCTACAGGAGCACCAAATGTGATCCCTGTAGAGGAGGGGAGGACAGTGGCCTCCACCTCAGACATGGGGTAACGGTAGGTTAGGCTGGCAGCCTGTATTCCAAGTGCCTTACCTTTACACTTGGAGTCACCCCTCTTTTGATCCAGAGCCCCACAATCCGAACAAGTGCCAGGAGTGCGGGATACTGTACTGGAACCACTGGGAGCCTGCTTAGCAGCAGGTGGACCACTACTCTTATTCCCACCCACAGATGACTTATCCCCACTAGATATTTGGGTCTTAGGAGAGGAGGGTTTAGGTTTACCCGACTGTGACTGCCTTTGGGCCTCCTCAGCTTTCTGAGAGGTCCCCTTTTCTTTGTCCTTGTCCTTCCCACTGGAGTCCTTAGGGGGCACCCGGTGGGAGACACACTTGTCAGCCAACCTAGCCAGTTTAAAGGGATCCAACATGTTCTGGTCAGCAACATACTGACGCAGCTCTGGTGAACAGGCTTCAGAAAAATGCTCAAAAAACAGCAGGTGGGACAATTCAACAAAAGTTTTCACCTTGTAACCATCAATCCACCCCATCATGTTCATGGGGTCAACCCAAGACACATTCTCTATTTTCTTAAATTCCCTGAACCTTTTAAGGTATTGGGTAGGTGTATTGCCAAACATGGCAATCAAAGCAGATTTCATACACTCATACTGACCCCTGTCTTCCACACTCAGCTTCAGAATGCAGTCATACCCAGTCTAAAGCACTCTGCTTAACAAACACTTAGCCCAATCTCTTTTGTCAACATCATGAATTGCACAAGCCATTTCAAATGCTTCAATCCATTGGAGGATATCAAAACCCTTCACAAACGCACCAACGAAAACTTTCATAAGCTTGGTGGCTGGGGCCCTGCCACTCTCAACTGGTTTAGCTGAAGTCTCCACTCTAGCTTTCTCTAGCTGGATTCTATGACATTCAGTGTCCTTGTCTTTGAGTTAAAGATCCCGATTCTTCAGTTCCACTTGCTGTGCCAGCTCCTCTTTCTAAAGTTCAACTTCTATCTCCAACTTGCGGTATTCAAAGGCCAATTTCATCCTTAATAACTCAAGTTCTATGGAATTGCTGGGGGTCGGAACAGAGGCAGCAGGAATGGTGGCATTCCCAGAAACAGATTCAGCAGATGCCCCAGGGGCAGAGTCCTCATTGGTTGCATTCCCCCCTCATCAAGAGTTTCACCATCAGTCTGGTAGTCCACCAGGGCAGCTATCAGCTCAGCCCTAGGCTTATCCACAAAGTCTAACTCCCTGGCTTCACCAGCACTCTGGAGAGCCTCTAAGCTCATCCTAGTCAATTTTCCATTTGCAATAGACTCCATTGTTTGTAATGCAGTTATTTTGTACACAACCAAACCTTAATTTAATAAAGTGCGGATATTTTGTAAGTGGCACGTTTATACACTGATTCTTAAAATCATAAGCATCCCACTGCTGCCACCAGCGTAAAGACTGGAGGGGGGGTGTCTGTACTTCTGCTCTCTATATGGTAGAGGAGAGGCACAGAGGACCCCAGCCAGGATTCTCTATAGGGTAGCAATGGACAAGCAATCAAGGCCTAGCTTCTCGGGAGGTGATGCAGGCTGGTTCTTAAGTACAGTGTAGTCCCCAAGGCCTCACAAAGGAATGTCCACACACTGTATTACTGAAAACACAGTCTTTATATAATTAATATTCAAAGGTATGTACACTGTCACAATAACGCACTTTGTACTCAGAAATCAACAATGGTAAATATATACAATTCTAGAGTGGTACCACCAATATTATTAGATCTCATTAAAGTGCATCAACTATACTGTTAGAATGTCACACAGATCAATAACAAGGAAACCAGCAATAGAGATAGGAGGGAAAGCAAGATGGTTAAAACAAGAGGCAGAATACTGGCCTCTACCGTTAAGCACAGTCCTGTGTGGTGATCCCCCCACCTGGCCAACCTGTAAAATAAAGATATATAGCACAAGCCCAGTCCATATGTTGCTCAATAGTCTTGTTCTCTCCTATAATGTATTTACCCCCCCAATGTACCGGGTGGAGTAGAGTTCTTCGAAGAAGCATCGACGGATCCTTCTTGAGTGACTCCCTTTCAAGCAGGAGTCACGGATCGTCGAGAGGCGGTGAAGAAAGTGAAGTTGGCATTGATGGCGTTGATGAGAAGTTCGAGGGTGCCGAGACCACGGCGTCGATCCAGGCAGTGCTCATCGGCGACGTCCTGCGAGGATGAGGGTTGCGGGGCACCTCAGCGTTTGATAGATCTGGACCGCAAAGAGATTCAGAAGAACTGTGACCCAGCAAGGGGGTCGAGTCGTCAAAGTCTTTGTGGCCTTCAGGTGGTAGGAAACCCACCAGCGGATTCTCCTCAGCGCGTCCGCGGCCTTGACTCTCTCCGGCAGGATAAAGCGGTCGTCGGTGCGGACAAGGGAGTCCTTCGATTCAAATGTTCTTAGCAAGCAGTCCCCTCTTCTGGGGCAACACAACTTCGACGGGCCTCCAGCGGTTACACAAACCTGCGAACCCTGGTCGACGGCAGTGGACTTCGACAGCGGCGAAGTCCTGGTGCTTCACTTCGTTCTCCTCAGCGGTCCCGTCTCGGGTCAGCAGCCTTTCGAGGGTCTGACTTCCAGGGAGCTTCGGCGAAGGGTAGCGGTGCTCGATGGTCCCGCAGAGCACGGGAAGAGAGCGCCTTACCAGGTCCTCTCTCGGATCAGTCTTCAACGAATTCGGCAGCTTTCAGATCAGGTCAAAGCAAATGCAACATCAAGTCTTCTTCTTCCAGCTGGGCGTCGAAGATTAGCAGTTCCAGTTACTCTTCAAGTGTAGACACAGCTTCTGAACAATTTCCAGTGGTGAGAGGTCCCCAGATATACTATCCTGTCTCTCATCCACTCTGCTGGGTCACACTCAGCAGCCAATCATACAGAAGGGCATTCATGCAGTCAGTCAGCCAATCAGGCACACAGTGCATTCAGGCCATCCTCCCCCCTCTCAGACACTCACAACAAGGAATGTGGATTGGGACAAGTATCCGCTGTTCAACACTACACACTGCATTCAGGCCAGGTTCGGGCAGGGCTGTCTCAGTCTTTGTCTCTCATACCAGAAACCAGACAACCACAACAAGAAGTGCATATTGGTCACACACTCCATTCACCCAGGTCCCACCCACAGGGTGTACCCACAACATGCAGTCACTAGGAAGACCCTAGCCAGTCTGGACTAGACTTCACAGCAACACCATATATGGAACTTCCACCCAACAGCCAGTCAGGGGGAACGGACAGAGTCAGGGCTTCCCAGGACTTTGGGAAAACAAGGTTACAGGCAATAGAAAGCAAGAGGCCACAGGGGCCATCTTGTTTTCTATCAGGAATCAACTGATTCCAATGGCAGGGCCTGGATATCCCAAAATGGAGGATACACTGAGCACCTGTCAATTCAGCATGGAGCTGCGACCAGCCCATACCCTGCTCTGCGGGCCACCCACAGGTGCCCGAAAACATACACTAGGGGCACAGGGTTGTGCCCCCACCCACGGGTGCCATAAGGGTATCCCATGGGTCTGTACACCAAACCAAAAACAGGAAGAGCTGCACTGCCAGGAGTCCCACATGGACTCCTAGGCAGAAAGCAATACAGAACACACATGGAAAAGGACTACAGGACAAGGACATGGAGGCCCTGTCCCTCCAATGCATTTCCAGCATCATAGGCAACATGAAAGTTGGGCACATAGGAACAAACACACAGTGGGTCAACATTACAATGGGGTATCTTAGCAAAATAACAGCTGGACAATATTGCAGAGGAACAACTGGGAGCAGAATCACTGTAGGGCAGTATTATGATGAGATACCTAGGAGCAACATTACAGTAGGGCAGTATTAGGATGAGATACCTAGGAGAAAAATCACAGTAGGGCAGTATTATGATTGGATACCTAGGAGCAAAATCACAGTTGGAACAGTTGGCACAGATAACACTGAGCACAAACACACGGGAGCATGAGCAGATATATATTTCTAGGTGTGGGACCAAGAATGAGGGAAGCAGTGGCTAACAGCGCGATGAGACCGACGTGAGATTCCTCTACTCCAGTGGCTGCATCTAATATCCTGATTTTAATGCCTGTTTTCCTAATCCTGCGGTGGTTTTGAACATTCCTGCCGAAAAACAAACATACTGGGGAACAAACTCACTGTGAGGTGGAGAGAATCGCAGCCGCAAAGAGGAGCTGGAATCGAGCGAAAGCCGGCGAGAAAACTGACATACGCACACTCAAGATGGCCGCGAGTCCTGCCTGACTGGGAGCAGTATACACTTTGTGAGCGGAGTCCGGTGGCGCACTGCGGGAGGACCTTGACAGGGCCTGTCATCACCCAGGGCGAGGGGGGGATCGCTGCCCTGAGTGCCAGTTGGGTGGACCCCAGCCCCCACGACCGAGGCCCCAGCAGGACAACAGCAACAACAGCGAAGCAGGGCCACACCTTATACAAGCCCGGCGGAGCCCCTGCCTGAGGGGCTAGGCAAACGCAGCCTGAAGGGAGCGCCCCCAGAAATCATGCAGAGTTGGGGCAGGGTTGCAGAATAGCCCACGGAAGCCTGGTGAGCGGACCGGAATCCTGTCCTGCGATGCTCCACCTCGCCCCCACCTAACCACGACTCTCCCAAAGGCGAGCACCTAGTAAGAGTGCGGAGCAGAGAGGTCAATACACAGCAGCCCAGGCGGCCGTACCGGTGAGTGCCTTCCCACATTCCCCAGCCTGCATACCACGGGTTACAGAGAACCCCTGATCATAAGCCGACCCACCCTGGGGGTGCATCAAGGCCACAGAACCGCCCGGTAACGGCGGCACGAATATCACCCTGGGCAACAAGCCAGGGGGCCCGCAAGGTACTGCAGTGTCAGTGCCTTTGACCCCCAGTGACATAGAATCTCCTCAAGTCAGCCAGGGAAACGTGTACACGACAATCCAGGAGAGCCTGTCAAACGAGCTTAGACTTGTGGACACACATTAACAACATAGACTACAGAGCTGGGGGTGGCTGCACGTGCCCAACTATTGGATACTGCTCACTAGCACCACATTAGCCACCGAAAAAGGCCCGATATACAGCGCAAAATACTTAACCACAGCCCAAACCTGCCAAGGCACCACAATAGCCTCAATAGTCACCAAGAGCACAATATACCAGGAGCAACTGTGCAGTATTAATCCTGAAATCAGTGGCGCACAGACTAATACTGAGCTGACTACTCCCGCATACACAACAAAACGGAGCCTCGCCGCACAACATAACTGGAACACCTCCCATGGTTTTAAAGGCTAAAAGGCTACAAGGCAGACAGCGTCAAACCCCACGAGAACTGGGACAAAACACACCGCTCCCCGGCCACTAAGGACACAAAACAATATAGAAGAACTATGCCTGTCCATTTGCAAAGATCCAGCAGCGAGCATGGGAAAAGACAAACCGAAGAAGCAATCCATACAAAACAGAATAGACCAGTACACAATGCCCCCAACGCAAGCCCATGATCCCCAAACCCTGCCCTCCCTGGAAACAGAGCCAGAGCACACGCTATCGCTAAAAGACGTCATGGCTGTCATAGCGGATTCCCATGCATCAATGGGGCAAAAGATGGACGGGATAAGCATGGACGTCTCCCTCCTCAGACACGACCTACAGAAATTAATCGCGTGCACTGGAGAGGCAGAACAACGCATCTCCAATGCCGAGGACGGGCTACACAACATGCAACAGCAACTGAATGGTGTCTCAACCAGGCTTAAAAAACTCGAAGACAGGATCGAGGAAGGAGAAGGGTGATCTAGACGCAACAATGTACGAATACTTGGTATACCCGAAAAAACAGAGGGTCCCAGCATGGAATTCTTTCTTGAACAATGGCTCATAGACCTGTTTGAACCAGATTCCTTTTCCAAGTTTTTTTCCATTGAAAGTGCACATCACATGCCAATGGGAAGACCAGTGCCTGGCGCCCCACAGCGCACCGCAATAGTGATTTTTTTTAAACTATAGAGACCGTGATGCGCTGCTGCAATGGGCACGCGCCAAGGGCACGATCACCTTCAAAAGCTCCAGGATTGCCTTCTTTCCCGACTACACGAGGGAAGTACTGAAAGCGAGGCAATCGTTCGACCAACTCAACAAGGAATTACACACACTGGATGCCAAATACGGGTTGCTCTTCCCCGCCCAGCTCAAAATCTACCACAAAGGAACCACAGTCCACTTCAATGACCCCAAGGAGGCATGGTGCTGGGCTGAGCAGCACATAGATGGAGACTGGTCGATACCTCGCAGTAATAGGGGCAGAAACCCCAGAGTGCCCACTTACCAATGACCAGTACCACCACAGGTGCCATGACGGGACCTGCCGAAAGACATCGGGGGATGAGCACCACCTCGGACCCCTGCAGGACCCCCACGCACAGCAGTGAGTAGAAAACCTGTGAAGCCTAAAGATCCACCTAACGGTCCGACGTCCCACTCAGGGCGTTACATATTTTCACAATGCGGCAATGGGGGAGTGACCTCCTCCCTCTCGCTCCACTCCCCCCTCTCCACAGGAGAGAGGCAACGCTCCCTAACTGTTTACCCCAGGGGGTGATTGTTCACGTTATAGTTCACTGCATGTAAGTTGTCCGGTTGACAACCAAGTATTCTAATGTTCGGGCGACTGATGCTTCCGGTTGGGAGGAGTATGGGTGGGGAGTTAGGGGTTTGTTTAGTTCAGTTACGAAATGGACCCATCAAGCACAACACGTACCAAAGTCAGATAAAATGACAACAACACACAAGCACAGCTCAGATAGGCTCCTCCTGCCACATACCACAGCACACATTACTCCTATCACCAGTGGTCATGGCAACACGTAGCAACACTCCCAGCACTCACAGGACCCTCCGGTTCATGACTTGGAACATCAACGGCCTAGGTAATGGGGTCAAACTATGACTAGTTGTACAATTCCTAAATAGACACATCCCAGACATAGTATTCCTGTCCGAAACACACCTGGCAGGCATAAACTGCACCCTATTCAAACGCACAAACTATAGACTTGTGATAGATGCTGGCTTTACCATGGGCTCCTGTGGCGTAATCATACTAATACATAAGAGGCTCCCCTTTCATTTGAATACCGTCACCCAGGACACAGACAGTAAATATATATATATAACAGGGATGCTCTGGGAACAATCTATTGCAATGATAGAGGTCTGTGCGCCACCTACGCTACTAACCTCACTACTCACCAACATCTCCCTCTTGATCACAGAAGACACGTCTGATATCATGATCATGGGTGCCGACTTCAACAAAGTCATGGATGGTGGACTAGACCTTTCACATCTATGCAGCAGAAACCCCAGCGTACAGACCACACTCGCCACATTTGCAAAATGCCCTGGGCATGCGGGATGCATGGAGAGATCTCCACCCTAACAGTAGGGAATACACCTACCACTCTGGGGCACATGCCTCACTCTCTAGACTAGATTACGTTTTTCTCCCGTCAACTGACATACACAAGGCTCACAAGGCACATCTACTCCCCAGAGGAATCTCTGATCACTCCCCCCCTAGTACTAGAACTCAACACCTCCTGACCAAACCACTCTCCAACCCAGGTGGCACCTGAATAACTACTACTTGGGTTTTCAAGACCAAGAAGATAATATCCAAGAAATTACCAAATCATACTTCGAACTAAATACAGAGACAGCAACTGATCCCGGGGTGCTATGGGAGGCTTATAAAGCAGTGCTGAGAGGCGACATCATCTCTTGGACTACTGCACACAAAAAGAAACACCTTCACAAGATACACAATGCAGAACAGCAGGTAAAACACGCAGAAGAGACACAGCTAGTGAAGGCAAGCGTCCCCACCAGCATGATCCTCCCCGCAATGAGAGACAATAAAGAACTCTCCCAAATCGGGAATAAAGCCAAGACAGAGTGCGGGTGAGCTTAAATGGGAGTTTATCAATCAGAATAGGGCATACAAAGAACTCTGCAAACTCCGAGAGCGCTCTGTCTGACAATACCAAAGACAGGCGTATATATTTACAAAAAACGTCATAAGAACCTACATACTGTAGGGGGCACAAGTTCGATGGGATTGGGTGGCGATGACTAACTATAGGTGCTGCTGCGATGCGGTTGGTCTTGGCTGGAGAACGTCACTGGTCAGCCTCGTGGGTTGGGCTGGGCCTGGTAGGTTGGCTGAGTTCATCCGGGCGGTGTTGTTGTGCCATCGCGGCCAGTGTCAGAGATGAATGTCTTCTCCTGACTTATTTGCCCTAGGACATGTACACCGCAGTCATTCAGTCATTGCAATATTATCTTCTTTAGTAAATCTTCCAATAGGTTATTCTACAGGTTAATGCAACACAGGAGGAATGCACCTTGTGAGGGGTCTGAAGGTAATACGTCAGGACATGGTTACCAGTGTCCTGTTGACTGGGGCCATAGGTCGAGGTGCTAAGCTTCAGGGCCTGGGACGGGCGGTACAGGCCTTTCTTTCTTGTTAGAAGTTGTTATGGATGTGCCGCTGTGTGTTGTCAAAGTGTTGGGTGTCCTGATTGCACAGGGCCATAAGTTTAAGATGATCCGGTGGGTTAGGGGGTTTACGAGGGGGCGCCGTTGGAAGTGTGTGTTCAGGCAGAGGTTTACTACTGTGCTGTAAATAATGCAGGTGGCGGGCCGCGGCCTTGGGTGCTGCAGAGGGGGCTCCAAATCTTTGAAGCGGCTCCAGTCTGGTTGGGGGAGGTGGAGCAGCGCGGCGCGGGCCTCTGCTCTCATGTTTTGGCAGCCTTCGCAGGGTGGGAGGGGGAATGGCCTTGCACGTATTCACAGAGGTATCTCCCTCGTGTGTTGCCGACTTTAGGTAAAAACATCACACACATTTGAACACTCTATAATACTTATTCAAATCACTTTAAAACATGCATTTCAACTTTGCTGGATGTGTCTCGATTATACCCAGTCTGAGCACCTTATTCGTACACTACGCTTTAACAACTACAGTATTTGGTTATATGCATATACATTTGCAGTAAGTGAGGTAGTAGAGTAAGGTTGGTGGAGTGCGTAGAAAATGACCCACCACTGTACGTGACGGTGGTGGCACATAAGGGGCTTAGACATACACACATGACACGTGCATTCTCGCGCATCTTTCACATGAGCCCTCTATGTGGTTGCATTCGTCTTCTCGTGTACCCTAGCAGCATTAGTTCAGTTATAGCGCATAACCATGGAGTGTAAGTTTCCCAGTGATACACGTAACAAATAGATCCCTGGAACGCTCCTTCATTATTAGTACCCAACTGCAGTGGTGTGGGCTCGCCGTTGCTTATATCATGGAAGCATGCTTTCTATGTTTATACATTTTACAGGTTCTTGTAATATAAGAGATTTTGTGGAGAAAGGCATACTTTGCAAGTGGTCTTGGCATAAATATGTCTGCCATCTGATGACCATTTTACCGTTCTCTTCATCGCCCAGGCCCGCTGGCCGGGTCATGCTGGGAGCGAGGATACACTGCGGAAGGTGAAATGTTACAATGTTAATGTAGTATGCTAGCTCATGTCCGTCTTGTTCGTGGGAACGGGCTCGCAGCGGATCTGCCAGGGTGCTGCGGCGACAGGGATAACTGGAACCCTCCGAGGGTGGGGGCCGTGCTACAGTGCGCTGAGCTCACACCATCTTTAGTGGACAAAATTGCTTCTGAGGTGTAGCTAAATTCAATACATGCGGGCAATGTCTTCAGCAGGTGAGCCATCCACCACCTGGGCCCTGGTGGTAAGGAGGGGACGCCCGATGAGCCATGGCCCTCACCTGGGGTGGAGATGTGGGCGAGGGGGGTCTTTTGGACCACTCCTCCCCTACATTTCCCCCCTTTCGTTACTTAAGTAACGAATACTTTAAGTCCTCCAGCCTTCTACATTCTGCTTCGTCCATCACTGCCTCGTCCCATGCAGGTGTGCCTTTTATGGGCATCCATGCTCTGCACACCCCCCGTAAGCTTTCCCCTCTTCTGGCATATTCATCCGGAGTACAAGTCAGGTATATACATCCACCATCTCCCGCCAAATCTACCCACACCTCCTGGTACCACTCTAGTACACGGGGCTCTCTAATGGTGGTGTGCCATGCTTTATCTATGATATCTTTGTCATGATAGATAGGCACTAGCTGATATCTTGGTGTGTCATCTGTTCCTGTTTGTACCTGCACTTCCTGCATGTTTTGTATTGTCCCACGGGTGTTGCCCATTGTCACCATCATCATTGCACCATTTGGTACTGCGTTAGCACAAACTCGAAGACCCACCTGGCACAGGCAAAAAATTAAAAGGAGGAACACCACAGCTGGCATCAAAAATTTCACAGTTGTTCCAAGCCATGAGGGGACCCAGGAGAAGATGTTATCGAACCACGTACTGTCTTCTGCTCCACCTTCCATTTTCATTTTTTCTCCTAGTTTGTGGACTGCTTCAATCACATGGGACAGGGAGCCATTTTCTGCGTCTTCAGAAGGTACGAAAGTGCAGCAGGCACTTCCTATTTTTCGGCAAACACCTCCATCCATCGCCGTCAACAGGTCCAGGACATACCTGTTTTGCATGGTCATCAGCCGTAAAGCCCTTAGTTCCACTTTTATTCCGTTGAACCCTTCTTCAGTGTCGTTCGCCAGCTGAATCAATTCCCAGCGTGTTATCTGGAGCCATTTTGCGTTTGCTCTTGCTTGGATACTTGAGACGAGTGAGGCAAAGAATGTTTCTGCTGAGCTGAATAATCGATATTTATCTGGGATCTGAGCCAATAGTTCTGATGATTCCTTTGATATGTAGTTTGATGCTCTTCTGTTACGGGTCAGCACCTCTCCCTTGCTTCCGGAAGACAGGACATACATTTGTGACTCCGCAATCGGCTGGGCTGCACTCTGTTGTATTTGTTTCTGTGCCTTTTTACTCCCGTCGATGTGGCTTTCTGGTATTACCATTAGGGCTGAGTGCAGAGTGGCCATTGAGCAGCTGCCACTCCATGACGGGGGGAGGTGTAGGTATGCCTGGTTGCCGCATACCCAGTACGTGTCCATGAGGGCCGCTGTTCCTTTTCTCAGATCTGGGATGGTGAGGGTCTTGTTACAGTTCTTGTTTGTTCCCATAGAGGTCTTCCCCTCTCCTTTAAAGCATAGTTCATAGTCTATTTCGTTCTGTAGTTTGAAAGGTTTTTCAATGGCGGTTACCCAAGTTAGTTTTGAAATGTGTTCTTTCCATACTGGTGTGCATGTTTCTTCTATCCACTGCAATTTCTCTGGTGCCACACCTCTCAGTGCTTCAGCTTTGCACATTACTTCTTCATCCTTCCATTTGTTATCAGAAAAAAGTGTCCCTTGTATTGCAAAAAACGGTTCTTTCAAACATACCACCCCTACCGTCTTTGGATAGCACGTTTTCTCGTTCTGCAGCATTCGAAAAGTAACTTCGTGTGCCTGGAAGGTGTTCTTAATCCTGCATAACGTGAGATGAAGGAGACATTGGGCATCTATAATTGGCAACTCTTTGGGTAGCAATACTTTGGGTGTACCTGAAGCGTGAGGGATGAGGGAGCAGACATAACAGCTCTCATTTGTTGTTTGTTTAGCTGTGGCACTCATATCTGCATACCATTTATTTGTTTGGTGGGGGTGTCGTGGGTCTTCCATCTTATCTAGACCTAACCCATAGTACTCATCATACTTTCTTCTCCCTGCTTCCCTCTTCCGTCTGTTGTTCTTATTCCTCATGTACTTCCCAACTTCCTGGGCGAGAGATAAAATAGACCCCCCTTTCTCATGCCCGCCCCCCTCGGCCCATGCATCATATAATATTTCGTGTGTTTCTAGCAGCTTTTTCTGTTCGTCCCTGACGTTATCTTGCAGGTTGTTTTTTAGTATGGGGGCAGGCTGGCTGGTGGGGGTGTTATACAACCATGATATGGCAGACGGGTTTCGGTCATTTAAACTGTGGGCATTGTAATTAGGTATCCCTGGTGGAGGCACTGTGTTGTTTTGCATTCCACCTTGTGGCACTTTCTTTTGTAAGATGACAGCATTGGATGGTGTGGTATGATAGCCCCATACAAGTTTAGTCCCGTCCCATACCAAAAAATCACCTTCCCTAGTATTGACACTTGCAGTTGTATTGGTCCCAGTAGTGCTGTTAATCCTAGTAATGTTAATCCCTCCCCCCTCGTACATCTCGATAGAGATGAACGCTACAAACCAATATGTAACCAGGCCAAACATTAGTATAAAAAACAACGTAATGCACACAGATAGTCCACACTCATACGAATATCTGCATCTCTCATGTACTAATTCTCTTATTCTACTCATTCTATCCGTTGCAGGCTGCCCGTTAGATGCCATGGTAGCTCCTGTTTGAGATATAAAAGTGCATTAAGTGCTTGCATGTAAACATTTTGTTGGCACCATCAGTGCCATTATATATATTGACGGGGAATGGAAGTGGGTAGGGTTGCGGGGAAAGGGTATTCACAGATAAGGGTGTAAACATGTCATAATTTGATCACTTCATTTATTTGATATAAGTCTTCACGATAAGAAAAAGGAAAAAAACTTGTTTATTTATTATTTTTTTTTAAGTAACATCTAAAAGGCAATGCAAGTATACCCATCAGTCATTTTCCCATTCAGGCCCAGCACTAACACACATACACAAGTCCGTTTTTAGACACTCTGTTCAGTTGCATCGTTTGCTGTTGTCTGTGTCTCCTCATCTGCCTCCTCCTGCACGCTATTATATGCTTTTCGTACATCTGTCAAGTGAACCCAGTACCTCAAACCCTTTACTTTCACTGCTGTGGGTGTGCAAAACACTACCTCGTAAGGGCCATGGAACCGTGGTGCATTCCATCGACGCACAAAACTTCTGACATAAATTGAGTCACCCGGCATCAGCTGTAGCTGTTGTTCAGGTTCTGTAACAGACCCTGCTATGTTTCCCTCCTCTCTAGTGAAGGGTGGAGAGAGTTGCTTTGATATCGCGCGTGCTGCCCTTGTCAATTTCTTTAGATAGTCTGTAAATTCATCCCCCAATATCGCAGCGCTTCTGTGTGCATCTGAGTGTTCGCGCAGTGGAGAGTGTGCTGTGCACATTCGTCTCCCAGTCACGATCTCGTGCGGGGACAAATGGTGGTCTTTGCTCGGCTGATTTCTCAGCTCGAATAGCGCAAGGGGCAGACAGTAAATCCAATTCTTTTTAAGTGCAAAGCATAGTTTTGATAACCTGCCTTTTAACAGTCCGTTCATCTTTTCCACTACGCCATTACTTCGAGGATGATAAATCGAACACAACTTGTGTTTTATTCCCAATAACGTAGTGACTTCCTTGAAAAGTTCATTTACAAAATGAGTGCCATTATCTGAGCGAATCACGTCACAAATTCCCCAGCACGGGAACACCTCCCTCACTAGGAACTTGGCAGCGCTTTTGGCATCAGGTCGTGCACATGGTCCAGCTTCCACCCACCTTGAGAATGGGCACACAACCACGATCATGTACCGTGCGCCGTTACACCTTTCCCCCATGTCTGCGTAATCAATATGCAGTTCTCTGAATGGGCCAATGGGTTTAGGAATTGTTCCCCGGAGTGTGCGTAATGTCATTCCTGAATTGTAGATCTGACATGTTGTGCATTCCATTGCTAATCGAGATACGTGCTCCTGGAGACAGGGCACGAACCATTCTTCCTGTATTTCTGCTGCGATGTGCTGTTTAGTATTATGTGCAGGGAAGTGTAGTTGTTGAAACGCAATTTCTAATAACTTGATTGGCATTACCACTTTCCCGGAGTTGTTTTGTCTCCACAGTAAGTCTGTTGCCGACTTGCTGCACCCTCTTTTTGTCCACATCAATTTTTTGTCTGCACTAGCTCCTTCCTGTAATTCTAATATTTGTGATATAGGCATCATGCTGTAGCCTTCTGGGAGCTCGTCGTTTGTCTTTTGCTGCAACAGGTACTCACCTGCTTCATATTTCTGAAAATAGGAAGCTTCCTTGGCGGCAGCGTCCGCTGCCGCGTTTCCCAAAGACACAACGTCCGTGTTCGATGTATGTGCTTGGCACTTCACTATTGCTACTGCAGTAGGGTTTTGTAGGGCCTCAATCAACTCTTTCAACAATTCTGCATGTTGCACTGGTGTTCCGTCTGCCCGTCGAAATCCCCTCCGTCCCCATCTCGCTAGACCTCCATGTACTGTCGTTGTCATGTAAGCTGAGTCTGTGTATATTGTCACTGCGCAACCTTTTGCAGCATGTAGTGCTTCAATGAGCGCAATCAGTTCTGCTGCTTGTGCGGAGTAATGTGATGGGAGGCGGTATTGTACTAGTGTTTCATACTCACCGTCCTCTAACCTCACTACTGCCATACCGACATGTTTTTCTCCTGTGTCCACGTCAATTGATGCAGACCCATCCACGAAGTACACTTCCCCCTCGCTCAGAGCGTTCTCACACACCACTGTGTCCTCCCCTCTCTCTCCTGTGTAAGTAGCACAATTGTGTTCCTGCATGTCCTCTAGTGTGCATGCTTCAGTAATGAATGTTGCGGGGTTTACTGTCTTGCATCTCACCACATGGATATTGGCGCTAGACAATATGATCTCATAGGCTGTTGCCCGCTGTGTTGTCAGTGTGCTTTTTGACCTCTCAAGTATTGCAAATAATGAATGTTCCACAAACAACGTCACAGGGCAGCCCATTACTATTGTGGCGCTTTTTTCAATCATGAACGCGGCTGCAGCGAGCGATTGCTCGCACGCGAAATGGCCTTGCATCACGGCATCTAAAGTACCACTATAGTAAGCCAAAGGCTTGTGTCCCAGGGACGTCTTTTGTGTCAGTACAGCTGTCATGAGTGTTCCCTTGCAGTGTGAAAATAGGAAAAAATCGCGTCCATAATCAGGGTTTGCAAGCACTGGAGCGCTTGAAATTAGCTCTTTTAATGATTGGAATGATGTGCTCATTTCTTCTGACCATTCTATTTTTTTGTTCTCCTGTTGTGCCTCCTTGAGTGCTTGTAGGAGGGGCCTCGTGTATGCTGCATAGCCTAATATCCATGCTCGGCAATAGTTGCACATCCCCAAGAATTTCTGCATGTCTTTCACTGTTGTGGGTTCTCCTACTGATCTTATTGCTTCTACCCTGTCGGGAATTATTCTTTTTCCATCTTTTGATATCAGCTGTCCCAAGTATAAGACCTCTGTCAGGCAGTACTGTAGCTTCTCCTTGTCTACCTTGTACCCCTTGTCAGCTAGTAGAGTGAGGAGGGTTGTTGAATCCTTTCTACATGTTACTTCATCTTGTGCACACACTAATAAATCGTCTACATACTGAATAATCGTACTCTCAACCGATAGGTTTCCCAAGTCTTCATGCAATATGCGGTTGAATATGCTCGGGCTCTCACAGTATCCCTGTGGTAGTCTGCAGTGTTCATATCTTTTACCCCCCAGTGTAAATGCTGTAAGGTATCTGCTCTCTTCAGCCAGGGGTATTGAGAAAAATGCGTTTTTCAAGTCTACTACTGTGAAATGTGATGCCACTTTCGGGATGCTGCATAGTATTGATGCAGGGTTCGGGACCAGAGGGAACTCCTTCTTAATTACATCATTTAGAGGGCGCAAATCCTGTATCATCCTCCAGGACCCTCCTTTTGCCTTTTTGATTGGATAAATACATGTGTTACATGGGGAGTTTGAAGGCACTATTATCCCTTGTGGCAGTAGTGCATTTATTGTCTCTTTTATCCCTTCTTCAGCTTCACGGGACAATGGATACTGTTTCACTCGGGGTAAAATCGCTCCTTGCTTTAGTTTTATTACCACAGGCTGTACTCCGTGCAACAGCCCTACATCATGGGGGCCTGTTGTCCACAAATTATTTGGTACGAGCCTCATGTCGTCATCAAAAAATGACGGCGGTGCTCCCACCACTGCCATCAGTTGAGCGGGGACTTCCCTAGCTTGAATCAAGATGTCACAGGGCATTGCTATTTCCATTACAATTTCACCATCCCCCTCTGTATCTGAAAAGAGATCCTCGTCTGTTAGGTCTCTTAGGGCGATATTGGCATCCGTGCACAGTACTGTACGCCACTCACATCCTTCCGTATCTAATCCAATCACAACAATCCTTTTCGCTGATACCTGTACAGCGTGCAGGTCTAATGATACCACTGACCCTGGGGCTGTATCAGGGCACCCTATGGGGCGGAAGAGGAACTCTGCTGGGATCCTCCAGTCCATTTTTCTCAACTCTGGAATTATGAGGGCCAATGTCTTTAGCCCTGCGATAAACATTTCCTCGTTTTCCGGCAACCCCCGTACTTCTTGTGTGGTTGTGTAAGCTTGTACTAACAACATTGCACGCAATGGGCATATTCCGGGCGTTGACCACACTATACCCCTCTCAGTAAAGGATATGGTCATATTGAGTTTACTCAGGAGATCCCTCCCTAATAAATTTATTGGCGAGTGTTCATAATACAGTAAAGGTGTCTTCACAGTCTTACCCCCCACTGTTAAATCCAATGCTTCTGTTTAAGGAACTTCAATTACAGCCCCAGAGAACCCCTGCGTCTCTAACTTCCGGTTAGATAATGGGAACCGGCCCTCTCTAATGCATGATTTCTCCGCTCCCGAATCAACCATGAATATGAACTGCTTGTCTCCTATCTGCGCCCCTACCAATGGTTCCTCTGCTGCATTGTAGGTGGTAGATAGAACTGGACACGCAAGTGTTCTCTGTGGGCTGTCCTATGCGGGGTGTCTCGTCGCCCCCCTTCATTAAAGACACTCCCTGAAATCACTGATACGCCGCTATAAGGTGCGGGCGCGGGCGCCCCGTTTGCTGCTGTCACAAAAGGGTTGCCTGGAGTATACTGCATATTGTCATTGTGTTGTAGGTGGCCTTGTGTTCTATACTGGTGTCTCTGTTGTTGCTCATTATTTCCTTGGCCTGGGGTTATCGGTTGCTGTTGTCCCATGGGAAGACCATATGGGCTCCCCGGGTGGGGGTGGCCATAATGTTCTACCTCTTGGAACCCGTTGTTGGGTCTGCTTCTGCACTCCCTAGAGTAATGCCCCCATCTCCCGCAGCTCCAGCAACTTCCTTGTGCACCTCTGGGACCTTGCCATCCGTTTCCTCCCACTCCCCCGTACCCTGGTCCACCTCCTCTTCGGCCCCTGTACCCACCTCGTCCCCCTCGAGGGGTCCACTCTTGCCACTGCGGACCTCCACCTTGCTCCTGCTCGTTCCAGTGCCGCTGTCCTGTTCCCGCCCAATTAGTTGCCATCCTTCCTTGTATTGCTATCAGCCCCTTCTCCTCATCATCTCCCTCCCGGCTGTGTGGGAGCGCGGCTACTGCTGCTGCAACCTTCACCAACTTTGTCTGTACTAATTTCGCTTCGTCTGCCAATCTTTTCTGTGCCACCTCCTTCTCCCTTTCTTTTATTCGCTTACAATGGTGTACTATTATGCTCTGAATCTCAGGCCATCCCTTTGCTTCAATACCTGCTATCTTGTCGAGCGCCTTTTGCACTTCCTTTGGGAGCCCTCTTTTTATAATGAAGTAAAATAAAGATGTTGATTGATACCAGGGCGTGCCCGTTTCTGCTCTCCACATCTCTTGGACCCGAAAAATGTAATCCATAGCCTCCTCCCCGTCATTCATTGTACACTACATTACTGACTGTAAGTCTGGCGTATCTGGGAATGTTTCCCGCAAGGCATCCCACACCCTGGCACGCACTGTGTTAAATGAGGCTCCGTCATGGCGGTCACAGTCTAATGTTACTCCCGGGAAACCGGCCTTAACCCATACTCTCTCAGCCTGATCCCCCACTGCTGATACGAGCAAGCTCTTCACATCTCCTATTGCTAGGGGTACCCCGGCAGTGTGTTTCTCGAAGGCGTATATCCACTTACTTGCCCCTCCCGATAACGGGGGCAATAGCTTTAATAAATTGGCTTTATCCATTTGAGCCCATGGGATATAATTCGGCCTCCCTCCTCCCCGATGTATCAATGGGAGCTGTAGCCTTCCTTTTGTCGTTGCATCTGCACCTGTTTTGGCTGCTGATGTTCCCAGTGATGCCATTTTCCCCACCCTGTTCCTCAACCGCCCCGTCCACTCATCATCCAGTGTTCTCAGTGAGCATGTACCATCCACCCCTTCACTTCCCCCTCCCATCGCCATGCTCAACCTGTCGCTTTCTTCTACATCGTCCCTTATATCGCATAGTAGTTCCTCTCGGTCCCCTATAGGCCTTTCTTCATTATCGATACCTCCCTCTCGTGCCCCTACTTCAATTATTCGTGTTGGTTCTTCCTCAATTCTGAACAGTATCTCACCTTTTTTCCACCCATCTTCAAGTGTTCTATTCTCGCTCGGCGCTCTAGACGTGCGCCCTGATCTTGCAGCATTAAGTGCTGTTTGTTCACATATGTCTTTTATCCTTGAGAGCTCATCTTTCGCTATTGAGAGCCTTGATTGTAAATCATCTGTTAGCTTTTCTATGTCCACCCTTTGTGTACTTGTCTGGGCTCGCTCCCTTGTGCTTTCATATGGTGGGGGTGCCGTTGGTCGGTGGGGTGTAGTATTTGTCGGGGGAGGCACATAAGTGGGGTCACTGTACCCCTCTGCGGGCACAGGTTTATTCAACATCGGGTACAAACTTATTACCTCTATTGGTGGCTCTACTTTTGACAATTCTGTAGCATCTTTCTGTATCATCAGTGGGTTGTCTGTGGTGGATGGTAGGTCAGGGTTTACTGCTGGCGCTCTAGGTGGTGGTACCTCTTCAAATAACCTCCAGAGATCCAATATTTCCCTCCTATTATTTAAGTGCTTCCCCTTATATTTCAAACAAATGCATGTGGCCACCATATCCAGAATGCTTTTATCAAAGGACCCTCCCTCGGGCCATATCTGGGGTAACCCCTCTCCCTTCAGCTCTGTTATCCATTGGTCGTGATATTTCTTAATCCGCTCCGCGTACCCTGGTAGGTTCTTACAAATATGTGTCAAGGGTGTCTCGGCCCCCATCTTTGTGTCCTCCTAGTACTCGTGTGTCTCTGTGTGTCCGCTACTATAATGTAGATGTATTACCAATATTAGTTTTCGTTTTCTACTTCACATTCAATAATGGACTCCTTTGTATTCTTCCCCCTGCCTGCACAATACAAAACTGGCTGTACACAGTTTCTATTCTATTCTATTTAGGGGGGGGGCACATACAAGAGCAAACCATCATTTCTTTTGACAATATCAACCCGGAAATCAAAAAAGGTACACACTCACTTCACCTTGTCATTTTTTGTCGTCAAAAGCTTTATCCGGCCACACTTACCATGACCATTCAACTACTATACATTTATAGCCTTTTTACACATTCCCAACATCAGTGCGTCGTCTGACACATACAAGATGCACACACCTCCTGGTAACACTCTATTCACAATTCACGCTGCCCTCCCTTTCCTCCCTAGCCGGCTGTCCCTGTCCGTCTTACTTGGATATATGGATGCGCATATATATATATATTAGTCTGCTCTTCCCTCTTCTAGTAGGACTCTTTCTCTCTTACTTTCTCCCTAAGTTTGTGCTGATCTCACTTTTTATTTTCCCCCTAACCCTAAAGAAAAGAAAAGAAAGAAGTAATAGCTGTCACTAATATATTCTCAGTGCCCCCTTTTGCTGAACACTTTTATCTTATATTCCACTTCTTCATATATTCCCAGTACTAGTCAAGATAGCACTATGCAGCGCCGCCTTCCACCCCCTTTCGGAGCTAGGTTCCCGTCACTTTTATCTCTTATTCACCTCTTAATCCTAATGGCCATATGCAAAGAAAAAGCAAGGAAATGTTAGAATGATCCTTAGTAGATCTGCGTACCCCCCCTTCTTCCCTGTCCTACACTTCTTTCCCCACTCCCTTTACAATCGCTCGCACTCAATACTCACGTGCCCGTCTTGAACCGATAGTCTCCGAAACTGGGTCCGTCCAGGCAGTGTTGCCGTCAGCTCAACAGTCAGCCCCGGCTCCGGCGAGCGGTACTCAAAGGGGATTTTTCAATCGGGATCCCGTACCCTCTCTCTATTGAGTGCGCACTTCTTAGGGTACCGGTCGCCGTTGGCGGGCAGCCTCCCGGAGCCGGCTCACCGTGCGTATCCCTTTTCGACCGGAGATTCTCGTGCCAAAAGGGGACGGTAATGTTAGGTCGGGAAAGAATAATAATAATCACGCTTTCAGGGTCACCACTGAAGGCAAGCGTCCCCACCAGCACGATCCTCCCCGCAATGAGAGACAATAAAGAACTCTCCCAAATCGGGAATAAAGCCAAGACAGAGTGCGGGTGAGCTTAAATGGGAGTTTATCAATCAGAATAGGGCATGCAAAGAACTCTGCAAACTCCGAGAGCGCTCTGTCTGACAATAGCAAAGACAGGCGTATATATTTACAAAAAACGTCATAAGAACCTACATACTGTAGGGGGCACAAGTTTGATGGGATTGGGTGGCGATGACTAACTATAGGTGCTGCTGCGATGCGGTTGATCTTGGCTGGAGAATGTCACTGGTCAGCCTCGTGGGTTGGGCTGGGCCTGGTAGGTTGGCTGAGTTAATCCGGGCGGTGTTGTTGTGCCATCGCGGCCAGTGTCAGAGATGAATGTCTTCTCCTGACTTATTTCCCCTAGGCCATGCACACCGCAGTCATTCAGTCATTGCAATATTATCTTCTTTAGTAAATCTTCCAATAGGTTATTCTACAGGTTAATGCAACACAGGAGGAATGCACCTTGTGAGGGGTCTGAAGGTAATACGTCAGGACATGGTTACCAGTGTCCTGTTGACCGGGGCCATAGGTCGAGGTGCTAAGCTTCAGGGCCTGGGACGGGTGGTACAGGCCTTTCTTTCTTGTTAGAAGTTGTTATGGCTGTGCCGCTGTGTGTTGTCAAAGTGTTGGGTGTCCTGATTGCACAGGGCCATAAGTTTAAGATGATCCGGTGGGTTAGGGGGTTTACGAGGGGGCGCCGTTGGAAGTGTGTGTTCAGGCAGAGGTTTACTGCTGTGCTGTAAATAATGCAGGTGGCGGGCCGCGGCCTTGGGTGCTGCAGAGGGGGCTCCAAATCTTTGAAGCGGCTCCAGTCTGGTTGGGGGAGGTGGAGCAGCGCGGCGCGGGCCTCTGCTCTCATGTTTTGGCAGCCTTCGCAGGGTGGGAGGGGGAATGGCCTTGCACGTATTCACAGAGGTATCTCCCTCGTGTGTTGCCGACTTTAGGTAAAAACATCACACACATTTGAACACTCTATAATACTTATTCAAATCACTTTAAAACATGCATTTCAACTTTGCTGGATGTGTCTCGATTATACCCAGTCTGAGCACCTTATTCGTACACTACGCTTTAACAACTACAGTATTTGGTTATATGCATATACATTTGCAGTAAGTGAGGTAGTAGAGTAAGGTTGGTGGAGTACGTAGAAAATGACCCACCACTGTACGTGACGGTGGTGGCACATAAGGGGCTTAGACATACACACATGACACGTGCATTCTCGCGCATCTTTCACATGAGCCCTCTATGTGGTTGCATTCGTCTTCTCGTGTACCCTAGCAGCATTAGTTCAGTTATAGCGCAAAACCATGGAGTGTAAGTTTCCCAGTGATACACGTAACAAATAGATCCCTGGAAAGCTCCTTCATTATTAGTACCCAACTGCAGTGGTGTGGGCTCGCCGTTGCTTATATCATGGAAGCATGCTTTCTATGTTTATACATTTTACAGGTTCTTGTAATATAAGAGATTTTGTGGAGAAAGGCATACTTTGCAAGTGGTCTTGGCATAAATATGTCTGCCATCTGATGACCATTTTACCGTTCTCTTCATCGCCCAGGCCCGCTGGCCGGGTCATGCTGGGAGCGAGGATACACTGCGGAAGGTGAAATGTTACAATGTTAATGTAGTATGCTAGCTCATGTCCGTCTTGTTTGTGGGAACGGGCTCGCAGCGGATCTGCCAGGGTGCTGTGGCGACAGGGATAACTGGAACCCTCCGAGGGTGGGGGCCGTGCTACAGTGCGCTGAGCTCACACCATCTTTAGTGGACAAAATGGTTTCTGAGGCCTAGCTAAATTCAATACATGCGGGCAATGTCTTCAGCAGGTGAGCCATCCACCACCTGGGCCCTGGTGGTAAGGAGGGGACGCCCGATGAGCCATGGCCCTCATCTGGGGTGGAGATGTGGGCGAGGGGGGTATTTTGGACCACTCCTCCCCTACACTAGCCCAAGACACGAATGGCACAAACCAGGCACTACTACTGGCACAGAAACGCCTTCAGAACGTGGCCCTAGATAATGCGAGGCAAGCACACAGCGCGATGCGAGCTAGGGTATATGAAACAGGGGCTAAAGCCAGCAAGATGTTGGTGTGGTTAGAACGCAGAGAGCAGGGACACAGTCAAGTCCGATGGCTAAGTACAGGAGATCCAAACCCACTAGTGACAGACCGAGACATAGCAGAGGGATTTGCCGCTTACTATGCTGACCTGTATAAGACACCCACCACCCCAATAGATGTCTCGATTATGGCAGAAATCACCCTCCCCACTCTTAGCACGGTGCAGCTGGACCTACTAGAGAAGGAAATTACAGAGGAGGAGGTGTTGACTGCCATGGCTGGACTCCAATCCGGAAAGTCTCCGGGCCCGAACAGCTTCCCTGTGGAGTTATGGCAGAAAGCAGGAGTGAGTGAACTCACCCCACACCTATTACGCATGTACCAGAACGCACAGGACCAGGGCTCCCTATCCCCGGACCTAAGGGAAGCCACAATAATAGTACTACCTAAGGCGGATAAACCCCCTGAACTCTGTAGCTTAAACAGACCTATCTCACTTATAAATAGTGAAACAAAAATACTAGCTAAGGTACTAGCGGACTGATTGCAGCAAGTCATTTTATCATTGATCCACCCAGACTAATGCAGTGTCATGCCCCAGAGAACAACCCACATGAATCTTTTTAGGCTACACTCAGCCTTGGAAAGGGCAGACAGTCTTCAGAGTCCATTAGCACTACTCGCAATCGACTTCGAAAAAGCCTTTGACTAGGTGCGTTGGGAGGCCGTCTGGGAAATAATGTGCTGCATGAGTTTTGGCCGGTATTTTATAAGCTGGGTGAAACTCCTTTATAGTTGCCCAAGTGCCAGAACCAAAGTTAATGGTTGGCAGTCTGACCCTTTTGTCTTGGGTAGGGGCACGAGACAGGGCTGCCCCCGTCAGCCATGATCTTTACAATCGCCATAGAACCCCTTGGCATACTCCTGAGAGACACCACACTCTAGGAAATGTTCCGATGGTCAGACACATGGGAGGAAAAAGTCTCACTCTATGCAGACGATTTGATAATCTATTTAACAGATCTGATTAACTCCTGGCACAGGGTCACGCACATGCTAGAGAGATACGGGGCCTTCAGTGGATTATGCGTCAACTGGTCCACATCCACACTGTTTCCCATAGGAGGAGTAAGTGCCACAATACCAACAAACTGCCCCTACCATATTGTAATGGAACAATTCAGATATCTAGGGGTACAAATCACAAAAAACCTTACAGACTACATACCCATGAACCTACACCCAATCGTAGCAAGATTCTATATAACTATAACATTGAATGCCTGTGCCTATTGAGTGATGAAACAGCATACAGACAACTCAATTACGACCCCACAAAGGCCTGACCCAGCATGCCGCAGACCAAGGGTGGATCTGCGACGATGAAAAAATCTTTCTGAATCAAGCCAATCCCCGGATCCCAGCTTTTTACATCTTGCCTAAAGTGCAAAAAAATGTTGAAAAACCACCGGGAAGACCAATAGTCTCTGCATGCTAATCACTACTGGAACCCTTATCCCTCTACACTGACTTTTTCCTCAAACCTTTTGTTGCAAAGATGCCTTCATACCTCAAGGATACCGCCTACACCATAAACTTATTAGAAGACATTAATCTCACTGACAACAGCCTCCTTGCTACAATGGATGTAGAAGCATTATACACGTCCATTCCACAAATGGAAGGGTTACAGGCGATCCGTGACATTCTGGACACCAGAGACAATACCAACTCGACTCCAACAGTGTTCATCCTGGAATGCACCAGACTTGCAATGTCAGAGAATTTCTTCCTATTCCAAGATCAAATATACAAACACACCAAGGGGGTTAGCATGGGGGCAACCTTCGTCCCCGATATTGCTAACCTCTATATATAGGAGTACGAGAAGAAGAATGTGTTCACTGAAGAAAACCTTTTCCAGGTCAACATTGTCCTCTGGAAATGCAATATAGATGATGTCATCATCATTTGGAATGGCTCCCCCCCTGAACTACAGGCTTTCCATCTGTGGCTGAATTCACCAAATTGATTTTCTGGACCTTCATATATATAAGACAGGAAACAGATTAAAAATTGAATTATTTGGGAAACTGACTGACCGTAACATTTTGAGAGTTACCACCCCACGGGATTAAAATACAATTTGCCATATGGACAGTTCTTACATATCCGTAGGAACTGTACAGAGATGGAAAGGTACAAAAAACACGCAGAAGATCTACAAGCCCGGCTAACCGAGTGAGGTTATCCCATCAAATCCATAAAATAAGCCAAAAAGAGAGCAAGACACACTCCCAGGGAAATGTGCCTCGAAAAAAAGCCCAAAAAGGAACTAGGGCGGCTTGTGTGTGTTTCCACATTCAGATCGTTGAGCCTATTGATACAGAAGACCACAAAGAAAAACTGGCATTTAGTAAAACAACCAGGTACTCTGAACAACAAACCGTGCTTTGCCTTCAAGAAAAATCAAAATTTAAGGGACTCTTTGGTCCATACGTACATTGAACCATCTAGGAGAACAGAGAATACACTGTGGGATCTGCCACCCATTCTTGGACATTTCAAATGTGGCAACTGTGTTGCATGCCCCCTCACACTGCAGAAGAAATCCTTTGAATACAAGAAGATTAAATGGACCATGAGTGAACACACAAACTGTAACTCTAAGGGCGTGATCTACATAATACAGTGCCCTTGCGAACTCATATATGTAGGTAAGACGATTCACCCTATCAAGATGCGCATTTACGAACATCGATCGTGCATAAGAAACATGGTAGCTGAAAAGCCCCTGGTGGAGCACTTCAAGAAAGAACATCATAAAGACACTGATCTCAGATGGTTCATCTTACAAAAAGTGACCCCGGGGAGGTGACCTAAATAGAATCCGGACCCAACTTGAACAACGCTGGGTGCACAAGTTAGACACTGTGCGTACTGGACTCAACATTTCCGTGGAATCGAAGGTATTCATGTAATCCATTCCCTTAAGCCTCCCCACACTGATAATCGCACAATGTGCCTGTGGAAAAAGGCTAAGTCAATGAACTATGTTTTTCCCTTCACTCACATTCTAGGCACCACTTTCTGTGCATGCCATTCAAAGGATTACATTCACCTGAACCCTCCTATGCTGTAGGGGGAGTATGCTAATTTGATGCATTATGTGACATAAGACCTATGTGTTTTTTGCTACCCTGTCACCCATGTTTTGGGTCGAGGGTGCTATTATGTTATTACATTGGGATAGGCGATAGATACGGAAACTCTCCATCTCTAAACACCTCATTATGACAGACTAAGTGCACTAAGTATGTAACGTTGAAATGCATGTTGCTTTCATCTGGGCATGAAAATTGTGGATATTCTTTATGTATATTCATTTTTATAATCAAACTAATTCAATGTGAGCCTCCTGATGTTTAGAGGCTCCAGAAGCGTGTAATCCGCTATGGAACCTATGTCTGTTTTTTCTATTGTTGTGTTTTCAATGTTGATCCCAGTAACATCTGCAGGGACTCATTCACATTCAGACACGTTCATGTATACACACACACGACTACACGAGTGGAGGGTCCATGTTTGGTTACCATGGCAACCTTCACCAGCATGTTACTAAATTAGATCTACTTGATCCATAGATCCACTACATCCTTTGAAATGGTCTTATTTACACCCTTGCAAACTCTACGAACTTTAGACCATCGGCATCGCACACATGGCGAAATGTGCTACTCCAATATGGCCGCCGATACTTAAAGATACATCTCTTAGCAACGGCGTCTAGCTACGCATAGCTTTCATTCTTCTCCGGCCACGGAGTGACTCAGCACTCCTCGCAGACCGCTGCAGTACCCTGCCTGCACAAGACACGGCTCGCTCGCGTCGCAGATTTCTGCAACCACAAGGTATGCAGTGATAGCCGCGCCCGCGGACTTTACGAGCTTCTTTGTTACTATATCAGATTACTTACACATTGTCCTTTTTGTAGGACTGTGAACTCTGCACATCCAATGCAGTTCCATGCCTCCATTGAGAGGTAAGCTCTTCACGATCTTTAAAAGCACAATATATGTTTATTCATTCCCGTTGGTGCTCACTGTCTATTTTTAGACCCAGAGGAGACTTTATTAAGTTTGTCACATCCTATTTCACTTTAGGAACGTTGTCGGGATTTTTTCCTGAGACGATCATCTACCCAAGTGCCTGGTGGAACTTCCTCCACACAGGTAAGCTGTTTTCCCTCCATGATATTTGATACATGATACAGCCATACAATTGAGTTGGCTTTTATATCACTCTCACTTTAGCCCTCTCCTAAACAGTTCTCCTCTCCCTGTTTCACAGCACTCCATGATTCCCTAACATACAGACCTCGTCCTGATGAATGCCGTGATAGACACGAGGCTCATCTAGCGCACCAAGACGGCAGAAACACCCCGGTGTAGATGCACCTTGTTAACTCACAGTGCAACATCACTGTTTTGGAAATAGAATTTTGTTGGTTTTGTTTTGTATACTGTTTTTAATATGTTCGGTCACTTTTTACCAGAATGCTGTTCACTAGACAATGGCAACAAGAGATCTATCCTTTTATTCGATGCACTAGCTTTTGATCTCAATACTGAATTTGCTTGTACTATTACGCTCTGTATGTTTTTTGGTTTTTGTAAGTAAAATTGGGTAAAGAATCCAATTCATGTATGCCTTTGTACCTAATATAAAGATTCCAAGACAAGGCACGAAAAACTGGCTGTTCTGTATCGATTTGTTCCTTGAACTCAGGATTCATAGGAGAGTGCAAAGGTGATTTCATCCCCCCCCCCCGCCCCATCCCTTAGACCTATTCATTTGTATCTTTATCCCTACGTAGCCCTCCTGGGCAGAATATCTTCCTCGCCAGGAGCCCTATTTATAAATCTATGCATTGCTGGAGACAACAGGTGCAGTGCTATGCGCAGTGTGCATAGTGCGAGGGATGGCGTGTGAATGTGCAGTGGTGTAGGTAGTATATATGCAGTGCTTGGTGTGGTGTGTATGCAATGCTCAGATGATGTGAGTGTACGTGTGCAGTGTTGGGGACAGTCTCTGTGTGCTTGTGTGTTAACTATTGAGCACAAGAGACAGTGTGTGTGTGCGTGTGTGTGTGTCTGTGCCTCCATGCACGCTTGTGTCTGGATTCTGCAAACACACTTTGTGTTCGCATAAATATCTTAGCATTTTATGTTAGATGTTTCAGGATAAAGAATCCCCCATTTTTTAGGATGTGAAAGTCCACATTGTAACATGGTTGCTGTATTTCAAATACCACCTACAGGCTATGTATACTAGTTACATAACATAACCTGTTTTGCCCCACTAAGTGCCATGCTTTGACATCTATAAGCCAAAACTAAAAATGTACAACTGAGTGTACATCACTGGCAGCAATGTCTGATCATGTCTGACCAGATGTGCCCCCACTTTCCAAATAATTCTACCCCAAATTTCAACCAACAAATGTTTCAAAACTCCCTGGGCCTCATTACGAGGAAGGTGGTAGAGGGATAATGGCGCCAGTAGGGCTGCCGGGCCAGTTATCCCTTTACCGCCTCATTACGAGGTCTGCTCGCAGGGCCCACAAAAGACGTCTGGTAAAAACAGGCGTCTTTAGTGGGACCCACTAATAGACCAGGATTCTAACAACGGGCCCGTCATTAACGGGCCCGTTGTTAACATCCTCCCCATTCCCATTGAGCCCTATGGGGGCTCAAATGGGAATGGGGATGTACCTGGTTCGAGTTCCAGGAAAGGGAATTACCGGGCCCTCCAAGGTTGGAATGGCCCGGTAATTCCCTATTTCTGGAACCCGGACTTGGTACCCGGCATGGGGGTAGCCATGCTGCTAAAAGCGGCATGGCTTCCTCAATACTCGTAATGAGGCCCCCTGTCTTAGACAATCGTAGCAAGAAACAACAGACACGTGAAGTCCTGTTTGTATTCAGAGGCCACACATTGTGTTCCTGAGCTATCCCATTCTAAGACCTTTGCAAACTCAACAGTGCAGTTGGCAAAATCAGCACATAGTATGCAATTAGCAAGAGTGTGTGTTGAGGTGGCATGGGGTGAGTGTGGGAGGGGTATATGGAATCAAAATATATATAAATAAGGTCATAACAGTGTACACAACTCAATGTAGCTTCCATGTGCATGCTACTTTGGGTGACATGTGCCAAGATGCAGATCTCCCATGTATATTGAAATGTGTCCAGCACTATCTTCGCATCCCTATCGTGCTGGAGTCTGGGCACCCCACTACTTTATAATGCTCAGACTGGTGATAGTTTTCCAAACATACAAAAGCCAACCAGTACCCAGGGTTCCTGCCAGCTTGTCATGTCAGGAAGGGCCTTAATGTAGAATATTTCATTAAGATTGGGACACAGCATAAGACCAAAGAGGTGCGGATTGAGGGTTGAGGGCTACCTGCTGTACAATAGAAACACACTCTACTTACAATGTAATCGACACCACTGGAGTATCCTTGGACATCACCTATGTAGACCAAATTATCCTGTTGTCTGCACAAGACTTCAGACTTCTCTCCCACACCTTGCAGGTTTTACTACCAACTCCCTAACCTCCTTTTGAAGTATAAAACCAACCCAGAGTCACCCATCACCAGGTTCTGCTGGGGGTCCCTTGTGATCGTCTCAATATGATGTTCCACCTGCTATTGGATAACCGCCTGATATCTGAATGGTCATAATTAGCTACTTGGCTGAGAAGTCCATATCTAGTATAAGAGCCCACCTGATCTTTGCACCCTACCTAGTGGTCATTATAATTATGAAAGCCCTTCGTTTATATATATATACATATATATATATATATATATATATATATATATATATATATACATATATAAAATCTTGCATTTTCTCTCCCCTCCACTACCTCAAACCATCCTCTCTCTTTCAGCAAAGTGCCTATAAACCATGCAGATGGTATATAAGTGCATTATACATTCCAGTTACATAACATACCATAAATTATTGCCATTGGTAAGTCCAAACATGTGGGAAACATCTATCATACAAGGCCCCTTGTCTTGCAATGTTGCACTGCTGTCACTGAAGTGATGATTGCATCCTTGGCTGTGCTGTTTTTGATGCATAGAAAGATACGTCTACTAATGAGATGTATCACAATGCATCGCAACACCTGAGGCCATGCACCTGGGCTCTTACTGGCAATATCGTCACCTTACAGAACACATTGGGGGGGACTTTTTAACATGTCATTTGGGTCTGATAATTATGTGTGTTGCAGTTCAATGAGCTGAGCTCTCAGGGCAGGAACTCAGGCGCATTCTTATCAAGAGACCGTCTCACATTTAAGGGAGGCAGGATTTCAACAAATGCTGGAATGTGTTAGTCACACCTTTTTGTTCTTCACCTACATTCACCTTTCACACAGTTTATTCTTGGCTGGGCCCCACCTGGCCTATAGGCCTTGCAGATTCAATATTATTTTGCCGGTGTTAGACCCTTGGTTAAAAAAGTAAAGTCAATCTAGGGACAAAAGCCACCACATTTAATAGGCAGCATAAACGCGTCTTGAGCCCATTCCAGCTAAATGCTGATTGTTCTAATGCCCTAATAGTGCGAATGACCTATTGATCTTTAAAACCTGTCTGGTAGGCAGTCCACTTGATTCCAAACATGTGAGAATGTGCCCTCATTTTTGCGACCCTGAGTTATGGCCCACTTTAACTGGACCTACATTCACCCAAGGTATCACTAAACATACCTCTCCCATCTGCATCCTCCCTTTCATACGTGTGTGGCACTTGCACCCTCTTTCCTCATCTTCCTAACTTCCCCAATTCATTTTCCAACGCAGGCCATCTAGTTTCCCTCAGCAGAGGCAAAAGACATTAACTTCCAGACAAGAGTCGGTGCTGTAAAAGCACTACAGTTGTGATTTGGTGCAGCATAAACGCTTTTAGCTATTCTAAGGAGGAATAACACCTGATAAGTGTCAACTCACTTTACGGCAGAGAGGTAGCCTCTTCCCCCGTCCTACCCCTTTGCAGTTCAAATAGCTGTTTATGGGTGAGGTTTTGGCTCCAGCACAACTCCTATAAATACAGTTCCCACCTTGTTCACATGATAATCTCTGACATCTTCACAATATTTGTGGAAGGAGGTGTGTTCAGTTTTGGCCTGTTACTGCATGCACTGGGTTACTCGCTTTGCTCAGGCTTGTAACTATCGCCCTGGGGGCATTATCCGATCGGTAATGCCCCCCTCCTCGGGTTCTATTGCTTTAGTAGTGGGGGCTGAATTATCACTTTAGTCACTACTCATCCATGTCCTCCTGCACAACATTAGTCATTTTGTCACACTCTCCCTTCCATAAAATGAAGGAGCTCAGGCCTGTGTTTCCCTATGCAATGAGACCTAACTTAATGAAAAACACATATACCTCCCAGAACAACTAGCTATTAGTCAAATTCGGTGAGTTCTCCGGTAGCCCCTGACCTATCGTTCCCCGATTCTTGCTGTGTAGACTGCATAAATGTATGTGTTGCAGAGAAAGAAAGTAGAGAGAGAGCGCAAGAAATATACATAAAGACAGAGAAGATAGTTTGAGTGGCAGTAAAAAAGAAGGTGAGCTGTCTGCAGACGTCAGTGGATTGAGCAGTGGGGGAGAGAGAAGCACAGCTAATTGGGTTGAAAGATAGGATAGGCAACTACCACATTTGTAAATGTATTAGATTTGGACGAGCACTTAATTTTCTCACTCCCTATACCGTCTTTCCCCTCTCATATTCTCTCTTTCCTGCTGGCTCATGCCTTCTCTCCCACTCTGCTGCTCCTTCTCAGGGGTTCGAAGCAGTACTAGGACAGCAAAGGTGCAATATAGTTTCGGCAGAATAGCTCAGGGGCAACGCGCTCGTCTTGGAAGCAAGACGACGTGGAGCAACACAGGTTCGGTCCGCGCTTAGAAACCTCTGGGTTTTACGCGCATTATAAATAACCAATCACACGCAACTTGGCACGTGATATTTACTGACTCTTTCTATGTTCCCTGCTTCGCTCGCATGTCCTCTGCTCCCTTATTCTCACCTTTTCTGTGCTGTACAGTATCGTTTAGGCAGCAAATGAGATATGGAATCACATAGCATCCTATATATATCATTCTTTAAAGAGGTCTGTGTGTTGGGAACTATCCATGCACAAAGCCCATACGTGTAGACATCCACATACTGATACCCGGCCTCCCCTCTCAAGCCAAACTCTTCCAAAATTCGTTATAGGGTAAGACGGAGGAAATCGTTTGGATTTCTTTGAAGTGTGTCACAGAGAGTTAATCATCACATACAACACAAGAGGCTGTCTGAATGAATGTATACATTGTTCAAGGTTACAAATGCTTTAATGTTAGGGTGTGTGTTGTAAAACAAAACATGAACACCAAATCTATTGTTCAGTATGTACTTACTGATTCAAACATGCAGCTCTTTTATCATAGACATGGTTGTCAAATATAAAGAGCTGGCTGTCATTCTCATGTTCCCAAAATACTCTATGGTTTCATGCAAACCAGCCAGGACTCTCATTTGTTATTTATGTCCCCTTCCCTCATAGTGTTATTTCTATATAGTCTAACAAAAAATAACGTATATTGTTTTTCTAGGTTTTAATCATGTGCTTTGCTGAGTAACCCAAGTGTTGCATTCTTATTATGACCATTTCTTTACACTAGTAGTGATCATTGCAAAACATTTTAAAGATTTATACAAAAACACTGAGCATGCTTTTACAGCATGAGTCCTCTTTTTTTAGGGGCTTGTTGGAAAAGGACTAAATACAGAGAAGAACAAGAGAGGTTACCAACAAACTACCTTTTCATATCCTCACCGGAGGTTACACACCTGGGGCTCACACCAAATATATGAATATATTTAATATTTAATATTGTGTCCTGAAGAAAGCCTTACATATACGACTAACCAATACAAAAAATAAGGAGAAGTCGGTGTGGGATCAAAAAATACTAAGGCTGGAAACGTATTGTGCACGTCGACACAAAGATAGTGGGGACGTTTTTTAGCAAAACTAGATCAGGCTATTTTGAAGTCACCCATTGTGTCACTAACACCACTACTGTTGATTTTCAAGTATTTTGTGAACACAACACAAGTCTCTTTTATTTGTGTTTTTTTTATGTATAATGCGTTTTGTAAATATGACCAAATGGTCTGTTTTATCAGAAAATATAATAAATTGATGAACTATTTGTGCTAAAATTGAGCCTACCATCTCTTTTTTTTTTATGCATCAATTAGTTTCCAAGAAAACTTTAAATGCATACTGAAACCAAGATTTTCTTACAAAAACGTGAAATTACATCAATTATATATAGGGAGGAAAAGTAATAAAGATAAAAAAGTGTAGCTAAGTATCCAGTTTTGTGAAAATTTCTCTCATAAAGTTCAACAGTGCCAAGGTCCTGGATACTTTTCCTCCCCTTCTTAAGATTGTCTACCTCTCTTGCAAGGATAGAGTAGTTAGTTTTTGGAAGTGCGACCCTAGCCATTTTTCTCTGGGCCTAGATAAGGTAACACAGTTCATCACCAAGTGCTGTAAGGTTTCAGTCTCCAGCCCACAGCAACGACACAACAAACTAGGTTGCACCTCCTTTTTATTTCTTCTCCCTAGAACTTCTCTAGTGTGGAGGAGATTTAATCGGAATTTTAAAAATCGGTCCCTTTCCATGCTTGAGGGAAATTTATCGAGATACGGGTGCACGGTGCCTCTGTGATAATGCTCGTCCATGCCCCGGGTTATTGATGAAAAGGCACTAAGTCTGTCCAAGGTGGCTGTCCAATCCCAGTCCAGGAGTTTCCTCTTTACCGTGTGCGGATTTAGCACAAGGTTTTTAGGTTCCAGGGCTATAAGTTTCAAAATTTCTGTGCAGATTGACTGCCACTTGGTTAGAGCCGGGATCAGTTTTCTTGTCATGGCTTCATTAATGGCCAAGAAACCACTTCTTTCCTGTGGGTGCAGACATTTACCAAGGAGTGTCAATGATTTCCAAGCCATGGATACGTAAAGTGAAGATAAGCCCAGTTCTTTACGGACACTTTCAATTGGGATCGATGGCGGTAGACCCAATGCTCTTTTCCAAAACAGGCCTTCCAACAGTCTCCAAACCTCTGGAGTGAGGAAAAAGTTTGCCTCCGCCGCATAGGTCAAAATGGGCGAGACTTTCAGTTTATAGAAGACAATCAGTGGTCTAAGGGAGAAGGAGCAGTATCGTCGTTTAATTAACAGAGCTTGAGAAGCTAAGTTCGTGACTTTACTTCTAAGTCTTTCGATACCCGGACCATCTTGGATACTGTTGTTTAAAGTTACTCCAAGGTATACCATGGTTGAGACCACTGGTACCACTTCCCCCGACAAGAACCACCTTAGGTTTTTAACGCCCATGATGGGACCTAGCCTCAGGATCTGTGACTTCTTCGGATTTATTCGGAGGCCATTACCTTGTATATACAACTCAAGTGCCTTTAGTTGGCGCTGTAATCCAACCGCGGTCTGGTCTAATAGCAGGAGGTCGTCCGCAAACAACAACCTTCCCACAGGAGTCCCCGCGATCTTAGGGGGGAAACATCTCACTGCTTCAAAGGCTTCCTGCATGTCGGATATGAAGAGACAAAATACCGCTGGAGCCAACCGACAGCCCTGTTTCAGCCCATTCGTGGCCTCCACACTGTTTGAAAGGTTGCCCTGTCTGTCCAGCCTTACTTTAAGGGTTGTCCCAGTGTGCAGTGCTTCCAAGGGTTCTCTTAGGTTGTTCGGACAACCCCATTTCCTCAATTTTTGCCATAGAATACAACGGTCGACGGAGTCGAACGCCTGTTCCAAATCTATGGACGCAATTTAGATGTTTTTGTAGCTTTTCTCCTTGACCAGGCATTTTAATATATTTATGATAAGAACATTTAGGGATGTCCCTATGCCCTTACGAAAACCTGATTGCCAAGGGTCCAAGTGATTTGTCGACCAACTCCAATCGTTTAGATGTTTCAGGATTAATGCTGCAAAAATTTTGCCACGACGTCCAAGAGGGCAATTGGTCTGTAGTTCGTGGGCACAGACCTATCTCCCTTTTTGAAAATCGGCACGATTATGGACGTCGTCCACGATTTGGGTAACTTTTTTAGTCTCATTATATCGTTGAACAATAGCTGCATAAATGAGGCTCATTTTTCCGGGTCCTTTTTAAGGATCTCATTAGTAAGGCCGTCCGGACCTGCAGCTCTTGAGGAGTTTGATTTTTTAATTAGGTCTAGGATGTCTTGTTTTCCAAATTCAATGGCCCAGGATTCGTCGGCTGATAACGGTATTTGGGGACCACTTTTTGTCCCCTTGGAATAAAGATTACGAAAGTGGGTTTCCCATACTGTTGCTGCTATGGGATTCACCATCTTGGAGTCCGGAGGGGTATTTATTTCGTTGATCAATTTCCAAATACCAGTGATGTTTTTAGTAGACAACAGTTCTAGCATTGTCTCACTGTCTTGTTACACCAGTTGATGTTTATGTTGCGTGATCCAATTCCTATAGTTGTTTCTGGATTTTTTATACAGGAATAAATCAACTGGTGCACTGGTTTTAAGAAATCGCCTCCTGGCTTTTCTTACAGCCTTTTTTTTTGTCACTACTTGGTGATCATAAGTGTGCCGAGTACATTGGTGACTACCCCTGGCAGCCGCCTTTGTTCGAAAGATCTTCAGTACTTCAGCATATTCGATCAGTTTCGAACCTTTGTCTTTAATTAAAGAATCCAACACCAGGCTCGTCTCTTTTCTTCCCATACGTAGTCTGTTTCCCCCCGGAGTTATCTCAAGGGGCTGATTTGGTAAGTGTTTGGCTGGTATAAGGAGGGACTTGTCCCAAGCCTCAATTACAAGTTCCAGAATGTTGTGGTCACTCTGGATCGTGGGGACCACTTTCAACGATGTTAGATTTCCAAAGAGAGTTTCTGATACAAAAATGTAATCCAGCGTGCTCGTTTGATTGGCCCGTTTCCAGGTTGGAGCGGCCGATTGGTCGCCCGACAGGTTCCCATTGACCATATGGATGTTCCTAGCTGAGAGTTCCTTCTCCATGTTTATTCCTCTTATTATGTTTTTAGAGGCGGTCAAAGGCACAAACTCAATCTTCTTCTGATTCTTATCGTAGCATTCCATATTGAAATCGCCACATAGAAGGATTTCGAGTTTCGGGCACTCAGTCCTAGCATCGTCTATAGCTTTCATGAGGACTTCCATAAATTTTTCTTCTTCTCGTGCTTTTGGACCCCAATATACATTACATATTAGGAGCTGCCAGTCTTGGGTTCGTAGTGAAGATTTTGTCATAGATGAAATCCTCATGAGTTGGATCCAAGGATTCCTGTTTACTGATGAAAGCACTTTTAAGCCACTGGTGCGCTTTACCCCTACCAGGAGGCCTGCACTCGGTCTCCCTTTCAAGCCCTTTATTGCGGGATTTAGGAATAGCTCGAACCTATCCAAGAGGGGAAGATCACACAGCCAGGTTTCCTGCAGGCAAAAGACATCGTAAATTGTCAAATGTACTAATGAATTTCCGAGGAGGTGCGAGTATCCCCTTGTGTTCCAACTCATGATTTTTAGCCCTTTTGACACGGGATTGAGTTGGGCGCTCCTGGGGCACTGATGGCGTTATGATTTGGCGGATAGGGCCCCTGCTAACCAACTCCAGTCCTCTGAGCTGTTCTCCAGGGTCAATCAGGCTTTGTCTGGTTGAGTGCGCACATGGTCTTTTCTGTTGTCCACCTCTCGTATGCCCCTATCGCTCTTACCAATTTTCGCCTGCTGTTCCTTTTTGAGTTCGGTGGAAGAATTTAAGGAGTTGCTTAATGTGTGTTTCGGGTCTTTAGGACTTACACGTTCTAGACTGGTCCCCTCCTCCAACTCCTTTAGCATGAACCCACATAGATTGAGTTTAGGACCCAGCTCCAAAAGTGAGGTTTTGATGTTTCGATCACCTGTGTGAAGAATCACACTATCATGACGCTGTTCGTTGTGAAATTCAATCCAGTCTATGTCCCTAGATTTTAGGTGGTCAGGGTAGTCCAGGGAATGCAGGAGTCTCATAACATTTGCCCGATTCATAATCAGATTGTCTTCGTAACCCAGGGTTCTTTCCAGTAGCACTCTGTAGTGTGCTGGGGCGTTGTGTATCTCAGACCCTTTGTGAACAGTCTGGTTAGAGAGTCCTGATACTAGCTTGTTCTCTATATTTTCCGCCCATGATACTGTTCTTCTAATCCCCTTTATCGTATCCGTACGATCTCCTTTATGATTATTGACTTCCGAAAGTTTCCGGACCAGGAAGTTCCTCCTGTCTTCCAATGTTACAAAGTCCAGGGGGCTAAGTGTCTGCAGAGCCATACTTCCTTTTTCCAAGGAGCAGGCCTTGTCTTCTCTCCCAGTGTGCACTCTAGATTCCCACTTGAACTTTTTGACTAAGTCCGCTTTCGGCACCGACAACGTTGGTAATGAGTGCTTTTTAAAGATTAATTGTCGCTCCGCCCGATCTTTAAACAACAGACCCTCCGTCACCCCTTTGTACTCAACACCTCTGCTTTTATTTTGTACTTCAGAGTCGTCATCCTCAGTTCCACTTTCTGTGTTGGATGTATTTGTTCCCAACTTCTCCTCCCATGAGGTGTTCATGTCCGAGTAAACAGATAAGTCCATAAGGGAAATATCAATGTTTTCGTTCTCCCTCTCGCTGACCAGCGGGCGACAAAGCTCATCTGGGCTCACATTTTGTGGGAGGGCGGGGGAATCACCGATTTTCTTTGATGGTCTGTCGTGAATCAATGCTTTGGGGGGGAGGGTCAGATTCCTGGGGAGAGTTAGGCCACTAACGATTTTAGATCTCGCTGAAGGTTTCCTTGTATTCAAAGGCCCCTGTCCTGTAGGTTTTTCCGGCAGCATAGGGGTCTTCCCGTGATTTCTTTCTCCTTTCTTGTTTACTTTGAGTTGACCTGTCTCTGCAGGGGAAAGGCCTGTTTTAGGTCTCCTAAAAAGATCGAACACTTTAATAGTATTAGTTGATTCTGAAGCCTTGGGTGGATCCACTATCACCTGCGGCAGGGTGTTTGTTGCAGTGGAGGTCACTGGACGACCTTCTTTAGGGGCAGGACCACTTTCCTTCGTTGCGGGGACAATCGGCCACACGGTATTGTCCGTGTTAGTAGAGGCATCCATGAATTTTAATAGAGGGGTATCTACAGGAGAACTCTTAGGGGACGGTACCACCTGAGGTTTTGTAGTTTGGGCCGGGATATCAAGATCCATCACGTGGCCCCCCACTCCCCCATGCAGAAGACTTAGCCTTTCCGATCTCCTTGTTTCTTTTTCCTTTATAATCGGCTCAATGATGCTTTTCAAGATTTCAGTTGTATGTTCATCATTTTTTTCCAGTTTCGACTGGATTGCTGTAACAAAGCCTTCAATGAAGATCATTTTGGAGTACAGCATAGCAATTGTTGTCGAGTGGTCCCGAAGCTGATCATTTTGCGTCTCTATGAGTTTCATAAAGGGGGCCATTACAAGGGAAAAAGCTGTAACCATTCCGGGGTCGATTTGCGGGTCCTTTTTAGAAGAGTCATCTACTTGGATAGATACCAGGACAGACAGAAGGTCCTCATCTGTAGGTGATGGTTGTCTTCTTTGCCGTTTGCTCGGAAATGGAGCTTGCTGGGGAAAGACTCCTTTGTGGAATCTTTGAGGGGGACCCCCAGATACGATTTTATTTGCTGTGGCAAATTGCCCCCCTCTTTTATTTAAAAGTGCGCCCTTGCGCTCGGGGGCTGTGGTGTATGACCCCCAAATGTCCGTTTGATGGTGACTAAGCCGTGACGTAGAGTAGTCCTGGAAGCGGCCTTGGGGAGTCGCCTTGTTTTGCTGGTCCACACTAGAAAGGTCCGGGCAGATTACAGTATTCGCCAGGGAGATCCCAAAGGGTTTCCAACCTTTGTCCGGTCCTTGTGCATAGAGCTGACCTCCCTTGGACCCATTGAGAGTACCAAAGACAAAGGGGTTCGCGTCTAGAGGGGGTGTTAACCTTGGAGAACCCATTGCATCACCGGGGGCCGGACCCAAGTCCTTTAATGCAGGAGGGGTGAAATTTGGGGGGGTCAGTTTGAGAGAGGCCTCCCGCAGAGTTTCATTGGGGGACGGACCTAACAATGGATCCTTACTCAGTCCCGTTTCTTCCGTGACCACCGCTCTATTTGGGGTTGAAAAAGTTCCATTTTCTTTTGGTGGGCCCGGAGTTTGTAGAATTTGTGGAGTTTGTAAGAGATGTTGAAGATGTGAGTGAGCAACTTCTCTTTCCCCTACACTCGATCCCTTCCACTCCCCCTCTCCCGTGTTTAGTTGCAAAATGTTTTCGTGTGAAACTGTGGTGCTTGTAATGGCTACTTCGGGGTAGAGGTCCCCCATTGTCCTGAGTGGAGGAAGTTTGGGGGCCGGGGAGCCGACCATTGTCCGCAGATAAACGGTTGAACCCGAGCGGACTGGCTGGGATTTCAGGGCAACTTCCAGTACCGTGTAACACAAGTCTTTTAGTCAGTAGTGCGGTGAACCCTTGTAGTACACTCCCGTACCAGTAGAAACAAGCAGGGAAAAACCAGTGAGTATAATTCACAATGTTACCTTCCTGCCTTCGTGCCTTCCTGCTGCAAACTGCCAGAGACTGCACTTCGCCGCCCTTCGAGAATGTGCACAGTTTTTGCTGTTAACCGTGCATGAACAACCATCCGTTGGGCAGGAGCCAATCTTACTGGTGCACCCCAGTGCGCCCAACAGCCGCACAACAGCCGATGGACTTGACTCCTGTCGGGCTTAACGCCGCGAGGGTGAATGGGCCTGCTTTTTGGTGGTGAGATGGCTCACGTGGCTTGTCACGTGCTTAGGGCAAGCTCCGCCTCCTCCAGGAAGCGAGCTATCCACGGCAAGAGCCCCTTGTCAGCTCGCAATGCCGGAAAGGAAACGACAGAAAGAGCAAACGTTTCCACTTCAATAAACAGTTCTCCTTTTGCAACAACACATCTCTTTATATTTGTTAAAAGATTGATGGTTTGTGAATACATGTTTTTGGTGTGAGCCCCAGGTGTGTAACCTCCGGTGAGGATGAAAAGGTAGTTTGTTGGTAACCTCTCTTGTTCTTCTCTGTATTTAGTCCTTTTCCAACAAGCCCCTAAAAAAAGAGGACTCATGCTGTAAAAGTGTGCTCAGTGTTTTTGTATAAATCTTTTTGGACAACCCTTTGGTTGGT
Source organism: Ambystoma mexicanum (assembly GCF_040938575.1). Classification (NCBI taxonomy): domain Eukaryota; kingdom Metazoa; phylum Chordata; class Amphibia; order Caudata; family Ambystomatidae; genus Ambystoma; species Ambystoma mexicanum. The sequence goes on along the minus strand of NC_090929.1, from coordinate 206,050,395 downwards.
TGAGCACTCTCCTAAATTATTATGGAAAATGTGCACATATTATCGTTTACTGATGATATACATAAAAAATGTTTGGATCTGCCGTCGATTTTGGTGACCCCAGTCGCGGGCCCCACTCCTCCACAACCTGTGATCCCTAGTGATATTGATTTGTTGACACAAAAAACTAAGAAACTGATTCGAACTCAATCGCATGGCCAACTTATGATTGAATACTTGAAAGCAGGAGTGATCCCTGAAGGCCTTCAAGTAAAAAACATACATAGAGTGTTTCTAGAGAATCCGAAATTCATTAAAGGATTTAGTGGTGTTGGAAATAAATGTTCCCGCGATTGGGTGATCCTAATAATCGAGACAGCAGAAGAAGAAGGGAAGAAACAGAAAGAAGAACTAGATTCCCTTGAAGCGAAATAAAAAGAAGAATCAGTCATTCCTGATATCAAATCTAGTTTGGAAAAAATTAATGACGAAATGGCAAAATTTAAAACTCTAACGTTGGACAAAAAAGTGTGGAAACTAAACTAAAGAAAGACATCGCAAACTATAGAGAAGAAATCACATATCCGTATTTGGTCTCGGGATTTTTTCAACAATACAATAATAGTCAAAACAATCGAAAAGGCCAAAATAGATTCCAACGTAATAAAAAGTTAGTTACTTTTTCCAATTCGTCCAACAGCAGTGACTCTGATTCGACTCAGAGTGGCCAAAATACAAGTGGGGCACCCACACCACATAGGGGTCCACAGAACCAATTTTTCAACAACGGGGGAACCGTGGAAGAAACAGACCATGGAACCACCATCCAATGCGAACCCGACAGTGGGTGCCGCCTCCAACTTGGTAAATCCCATCTTCAACTTGAGCACACATATTCTTACATCTGCATCGAAAATAAAATTCTCCGAGAAACAAAACTCCTTTGTGAACAAAAGAATCGGTATAAAGACAATTTATCAAAACCAGACGGACTGCTCTCAAAAGTCTTGAAAATAACCCTGTATTTGTCATAAAACCTGCCGACAAAGGGGGGGGGGTATTGTCCTGTGGGACAGTAACCTATATAATTCAGAAGTGGAAAAACAACTCGGTGATACATCACTTTATAAAAAGATACCATGTGACCCAACTCCTGTGATTCTGGAGGAAATAATAAGCCTGATGACACATGCCCAACTACAAGGGTGGATCAATGATGACGAAAAGATGTTCCTCATTAACAAACAATCAGTTATTCCAGCATTCTACTGCCTACCCAAAGTCCATAAAAGTTTAATTTCTCCTCCTGGTCGCCCAATAGTCTCGGCTATTGGTTCATTATTAGAACCCTTGTCGGTCTATGCTGACGTTTTCCTCAGGCCTTTTGTGAACAAAATGAAATCATTTGTTCAGGACTCCACGATGATTGTAAAAATTCGAGATGAGTTAAAAATGGAAACACAAGATTTATTGGTCACACTAGATGTGACGTCCCTATATACCAACATACCCCAGATTAAATGCGTAGAGGTGATGAATAACTTGTTGGAAACACGTGACGACAAATGTCCTCCGTCAGCTTTCCTTGCTGAGTGCATTCATCTTGCACTGACTAGGAATTTTTTCATATGTAAGGGAGTTTTCTAGCAACAACTGCACGGCACAAGTATGGGGGCGACTTTCGCCCCTGACTTGGCCAATTTGTACATGAACAATTTTGAAATCACACACATTTATGTGACGGAGAATCCATATTATGAGAAAATAAAGGCTTGGCATCATTACATAGACGACATTTTTATGATTTGGCGAGGCACTAAGGATGAACTGGCGGTGTTCACCATATTGTTGAACACAAGAGAAGCATCTATACAATTCACATGTGATTCAAATGAAGACGAAATTCCTTTTCTAGATCTGTCCATTCGGCGAATGGCTGATAATAAGGTGGGACCGAGTTTGTATAAGAAACCTACTCAAAAGAACACCCTACTAGAATTTAACAGTTACCATCCAGAATCACTAAGGGAAAAATTACCGTTTGGCCAGTTCCTCCGTATCAGGCGGAATTGCTCTGATAAGGTTGATTTCATAAACCATAGTCAGGTTTTGAAAAAGAACCTAAAAGAGAGAGGATACCCTTCTCACATCATTAGAAGGGCCTATAAAAAGGCTGCGAATATATCAAGGTCAGATTGTCTATCAAAACAAACTACGACTACTCTTGACAAAATCACCTGTGTGTCCTCTTTTACACCGATTAGCAACGATCTAAGGAAAACCATTCTAGCTAATTGGAAAATGATCAACACAGAGGATTTTAGTATTCCTCCTCCTTGTTTTGCATTCAAACGGCTCACCAACATCAGAGATAAACTGGTCCACACCTACCCAGTGTCCAAATCTAGCCCAAATGCACAATCTACACTGTGGCAATTACCTCCGGTAATAGGACATTTTAAGTGTGGGAAGTGTAATATGTGCCAATTCACAAAGAACATCAAAACCATCGATTTGAAAAGCATAAGTTGGAAACTAGATTCCTTTAGTAATTGTGCCACCAAATGGGTTATATATTGTATTACATGCCCATGCGGACTCATATACATCGGTAAAACAAAACGTCCGGTGCGTACAAGAATTGGAGAACACCGGGGTTGCATTAAAAACAACACGGTGGATAAGCCATTGGTAGAACATTATAAAAAAATGAAACACACACACAATGACATCTTTTGGTGTGTATTGCAAAAAATGGACTATCACCACGTGGGGGGGATCATGACATGAAACTGCGTAACTTGGAACAGAAATGGATATATAATTTGGACTTGGTCAAACACGGTCTAAATTTATATATTGAATGGGGTCTCTTTCTGCAAAAATAACACACATAATGTGTGGGTGGACACATAGTGATATGCTTAAAAAATAGGGCCATTGTTTGTTGTAACCATCGTTTGTTGTAATAATTATAGTGAGGAAATACAGCTGTGTACGTTCTTGGCAAAATAAATCTGCCACTTATTATATTATAGCATAACCTGGTCTATATTGCCCCTTTCAAACATGTCCGAAATGAAAGCAGACTGTTTCAGCCTCCAGTTCCATTATTGTCACGTGACTCGCCAAATAACACGTAATGACGACAAAGTGTAACAATACGCTTTTTTCTGATGCCGGTGGAAACCATTGAGGCGTAAGGAAAATGATGTGGAAGTGAAACGAGATACAACTTGCATTCATAACGTAACTCGCTATCACATAAAAGCAGATAGTTAAGATCTGAGGTCAGATTAGATACCGATGAGTAATGGGGTCCGCGCACGTTTTTCTCCATTTCTCTGAACATTAGGGTCGGGCGGCAACAAATATCTGCATCCTGTATTTGTGTGGGAGAAACGAGACTGCGGCAACGCAGAGCCCGGCATTTTGAAACACTACTGGTATGTGCGATCACTCGTATTTTTCACTGTAGTGCTAGATGACCCAATATGATGTGTAGTTACCTGATAGTCTGTGTATAAATATGTATGGGCTCAGATTTCTCTGAGCTTTTCCTTTGGTAAATCACAGTTTCATTCTGGTTCTATTTTCAAAGGACAAAAGTTTTGACTGCATTTTGGAAGCCGTGTTTTGAAGTGGCAACTGACACAATTGTCCGTATGAGTTACTATGGCTGTGACTACGCAAAGACCGGCATTTTGAAGCAGTGCTGGTATGTTTTGCTTAAATTGGAACTTGTCCTTCTGGTATCTCATACTTATTTGTTGTAAAGATCATTACGTGTTGCAGTAAGACCGCCCCGGGTTTTTCCCTTTTTTTTTGTCTTTAGTCAAACGTTTGAAAAACAGCTGTGTGAATAGCCCAGTAAAGTCGTGTTTGAAGTTACAAACAAGCGAGTAAAAATAGGTATGTTTTTCGCTCTCCCTTATATTTAATAAATGATACACTTAGTAATATGAGCTCGAAGAAATGAAATTAGTTTTTTGTGATACGACAAGCTAAATAATGAGATTGTGTGGCGCCAAGCAGCTAATGTTAATACATGGCTCTTTTTGTGTGCCCCTGATGTAATCACACCCACCAAAAGAGATAGAGAGGTAAAACATAGGTTCTCTGCCATGTATGCATGTACAAAAATAATAATTTGGCTCTTTTTTGCTATTTTAGATTTCTTTGAAGTAATGTATGTTGTTCAGTGTTTTTTCGATATTTCGAGACATTGCACATTTGATTGTGTAACATCCTGTACTTGTGAATATTGTGTCCTGAAGAAAGCCTTACATACACGACTAACCAATACAAAAAATAAGGAGAAGTCGGTGTGGGATCAAAAAATACTAAGGCTGGAAACGTATTGTGCACGTCGACACAAAGATAGTGGGGACGTTTTTTAGCAAAACAAGATCAGGCTATTTTGAAGTCACCCATTGTGTTACTAACACCACTACTGTTGATTTCCAAGTATTTTGTGAACACAACACAAGTCTCTTTTATTTGTGTTTTTTTATGTGTAATGAGTTGTGTAAATATGACCAAATGGTCTGTTTTATCAGAAAATATAATAAATTGATGAACTATTTGTGCTAAAATTGAGCCTACAATCTCTTCATATTTGTTAAAAGATTGATGGTTTGTGAAAACATTTTAAAGAGCCATATAACAAAGTTAGCACAATTAAATGTCCTTTTTTTTAATAGCTCAATTTTGTTGTGAATAGAAATCATTTTGTTCGTCTTTCTGGGCTCAGCAACACTCAGATTAAAAACAATATTTTTCTTCTGTGAGCACCAAGGAAATGTTTGAGACACACAAAGGGACCCATTTTGGAGTCCCCCGGAGAGTATTTGGTGGTGCTACAGACGGACATAATGTTGTTACGCCTGTCTTAACATCTCCATTCACGCTCCAGGGGATTTCCATTGTTTTTGAATGCGGACAGCGGGGGGCGCAACAGGAGTTTACCACCCGCCTTCAAAAACATTTTGATTTTATTCAATCAATCAAATAAGTTTATTCGCATAGCTAGATCCATTAAACTCACAAGCATATACAATTAAAATAAATATTCGTTTTAGAAATTACAACACATATTTAAAAATCTATCTTGAGAATGCCCAGTATTCACAATAAAATCAGTACAGCACAGAAATAAAAAGATTTACCATAACATGGTTAAAACTTCAATGTTTGCCTAAAAAGCCCTTTCTCAGTTGCATGCCCTTTTCAGATAGCACAGGAGGGCCCAAGCTATTAGTGCTGTGTCGGCAGTCAGAAGTAAGAGTAGAGCCGGCCTGTATAGGCGAATGTCAAAATGCTTAACAATCGGCAAGATTGTGGACCTTCTCACTTCCTTATATGCCAGACAAAACAGCACAAAGTGCTTCAGGTCTTCAATTGCTGCCTCACTTGCCGGGCAGCTGGAGTTATTGGGAAGGCCAGACATCTTTGCAATGTTTCCTCTTAGTTGCAAGCAGTCAAACCTAGCCCTCGTAATCCACTACCTTTCTCGCTTTTTCATATTCATAAGAAGGTAAGGCTGAATCTCGTTCATCCTGCTTATCACTGCATGATTTCTATCTGAGTTAGGTACAAATTCTGTGCTCTCCCTTTTTTCCTTCATCGTCCGATACAAAAGCTGCTTAAAATCTTTCACCTGACTGTTGGACAGCAGTTTGTCGATCGGGGGAGGGTAGGGATGTTACTGTTAGACAGAGACTCTGTAACAAGGGCTAGCCAAGGGATTTTGCACCACTTGTTCTTCCCCATAAGGCTCCTAATAACAAAATGGCACAATATAGCTCACTGGTTTGCCCACAGACGGAGCCAATAAGTACTTGGGGCTAGGGCTCATTGGTCTTCCCAAAACTCCATCCCCAGTTCCCTATGGACTGAGACACAGGGGGAGAAGCACAGGAGTCCCAATAGCTGTCAAAAAACGGGTTTTCCTTCACCTGAAACTCCACTGCGTTCGTGTATCCCCATAGTGGTGCTCCATACAAAGTGTCTGCCTTAGTCTGGGTCGCATAAACCTTTAATACCAAGTCCAAAGGTTGGCCTTGGAAGCGTGACAAGAAGCGGGAAATACCACCCAAATGCTGGGTCATATACAAGGATTGTTTGTTTACGTGGGCACTGACGCCCAGATAATCACATTCCTTCACTCTAGGAATGGATTCCCATTGCACATCATGGGGCGCATCTTTGCAGACCTCTTTTTCCCTACACACCCCATTAGCGCGGACTTGGAGGTATTGATTTTCTTTTTAAATGTGTACATCAAAAACAGGAAAATCCCTTGAGACAGTAATAATCAACTCCCTTTTCATCCACTACCCCAAAAATCACTCCTTTGATGTCTTAATACTTTTCACCCATCCCTCGTTACCACCCTCCTCCCTCCCTTAAACTTTGTCTTGTGCAACATAAGATTAACCAACCTGTAAACTATCAGTTGTGACCTGGTAGAGAATCTTACCACTTGCTTATGAATAATATCTTTGGCCGCCTCTTGGGAGGCGTTCTCGCTCTAGGGATCTCATCTGGTTGAAGTAATCCCTTCAGGGGGTGGAATTCATCACTTTCTATATGAGCCATTCAATATCACCATTCCATAACCTCTTATTAAATACCACCTCTTATTCCCTAGCACTTCAGGTATCTTTCCATACATTCACCCCATGTCCTCTCATGAGGCACTGTCTTTCCATGAAGTGCTGCAGAGCGCTGCAGTTATTTTTTCTATTACGCATATATTCATAGCAATATTGATCCATTCTTTCTTGCCAGGAGTCGTAACACCTTTCAATTTCATAACTAGGCAGGCCCGTGCTGCGAGCAGCAGGGGCGCTGGCACACTGGTCAACCTCCTCAGCTCCCCCTTCACTTCTTCCATTCCAAATAATATCAGGAACGGTGTTTAGATACAGTTTTAACCCACCCCAGCACTTTGTCCCAGAACACCTCTATATGCGGGCATCCACACCACATATGCTAGTAGTCGGCCCTTTCCCCACACAATTGCCAACACATGGGGCTCACTGACTGAACCATCTTCGAGAGCCGGACCGGGTCATATTGCCATCTATGGAGAAGCTTTATGGTGTGTACTTTGTACTGAATAGAGATCAGGTCCTCGGGGACCCTTCACACAGTCTCCCCCATAGCCCCGGGTCTATTACTCTCTCCATATCTCTTTCCCATCTCTGTCTCAGCTTCTCTGTGGACCCCTTGTTAGGGAGAATTCTCTGTTTAGGCTGAATTTCCTAACCTAGTGAATCCCCCAGCAGCTTTGCTGGATTTCTGGATTTTGTTTTTTTCCATCCTGCCAAGAGTGAGACTCTTTTCTCCCACTCTTGGACATGTATGTGTGTAATTCCTTTGAAATGTCAATGTGTTCGATGGGCTATGGGGTCTTTTACTCCATAGGGTCTCATATGTATTTCTATGTGTGGTACACCGCACCCTACGTGCCGTAACACGGGGGCGTCCTAGCGGATCCCCCACCATAGACTCCATACCCGGGGACTGACTACTGTCTCCCCGGGCATGTAAAGTCACCATTGGCTTTACTAGACCTAAATTTACTAACAGAACTAGTACAAACCATCTTATTGTGGACGTACTAGTAGGGGTAATTCGATTACTCCTGGATCTGTTACTCGAGGGGGCACTGTCCCGTCCCCCCTCGTTGAGTTTTGGCTGGTGGCAGTGGAAACTACTTGTTATGTTCGTCCCCGAACATAACCCTATAGGATTCGTCCCATTTTTGGGGATTGATACTTTTTCTCATTAATCTCTAACGTACCACCGATCTACTTATCTTAAATAGGTTTATCGGGTGGTATTTTCTGCCAGAACTCGGTTTGTAAAATGGCGTCTGTCCTAAACCAAAGGTCGAGCCCTTTGTTCCACTTTTGGCTGGCTCTGTACAGAGACCCTCCAAAGTGGTGTCATTCTGTCTGGGTTACCACAGGGGTGTGGGAGGGGGATTAGGCACCCTGGACCGAGTTGCCTTGCCAACTCCGGTCACACTCTGGAGTGATTGGCCCAGGTGGTGAGCCTTCCCGCTCACCACTTAGCATGTGTTGATTGACAGCTAGGCTGAATGAATGGGGGTTTTCTGCATAAAAGCAGGGCTTTTGGGACTGGATCTTCAGAAGTCACCACGGACCTAAGAATCCGACGAGGGTAACGCTGAGCCGACCTGCACGACGACACCTCCGGTGGAGCCCTGCGGAACCGACTCACCACTTCCCGACGACAGAGGAGATCTCCCTGCCGGAGAGTCTCTTCCCCTGACTGGTGGGAACAACCAGTCCCCTTTGCTTTTTATTCGCCTCAGGACGCAGTGGTCGAATTGCCCATGCAGAGCACCTCGGCAACCGGATAGCCACTACCACTGAACCGCGACCAAAAGGTGGTGCCTTGTGACGGAGCACTCCGCGGCTGGTCTCTTCCCTGGTGGTGCACCGGACTTCATTTTCTTCGACGACGAGATCATCTCTACTCTTGGCAAAGACCCGACGTGCATCCACCACCAGGAACAACTGCCCCCGCTGGAGCTGCCCTCCACAACAAGGTACCGTGTCCGCCTGGCTTCCCTTTCGATCGGTTCGAGTGAGGTGTCTTAATCCTCTCCGTTCCGGTGGGTCGCCTCCAAGCTTTTCTCATTCTTTGTTCTGAACTGGTTCAACCTACCGATAACAATTTGCGATACAGACTTGAATGCATCTCCACTAGAGACTTTTTGGGACATCGCGCCTTGCCTCTCTCCGAGTAGGCCTGGCCTCTGAACTTTACGATCTATTGTGATTCTTGCCTTCCTGCCTTGCATTGTTTTCCGCTAGGATCGAACTGTGTTGATTTCATAACCTGCCTATCTTTTTCTCTCCCGTCCTAACTAATATTCGAGTGTCATCTGGGTTGAGGTATACACCTCTGTCTGAAAATAAGTGGTACCGGTAGAACCTAGAGTTGTCGATATTGCTAGGGGGATTGATCGTCTACTTCGTAGAGTAATTGTGTTTGATTTGTTTGCCGTGATTTGCCTTAGTGTTTTTCATAGACGTTTTGTTATAAATAAATACCTTAATATCTTTACACTAAGCCTCGTTGCGTGTTTGCTTATCTTGCTGTGAAGAATTGCCCTATTTTGTATACTCCACATACTGCTCAACTTTTCTTGAGAGAAGTCTGACTGCTCAGCCACAGCTACCACGTGAATCTGTGTGGTGCAGACTGCTACCAAGTAGGTTCACCGCCAATGCCTGTAGTCCTAAATCTTTTGCAGTGGTCCCAGAGGGAACTGCACAGGTTTCCGCCTAACACCCCTTCCCTGCAGTCAGCAGTGCACTTTACATAGCAGAGATCAGGCCTTTTGTTCCACTTCTTTTATCTAAGAGACTCTCAAAGGGAGTGAGGTCTCTCTGTATTACTTCTTTCCATTTTTCACTCGTGAGCACTCCCTTTAACGGAAGAAAGGAGAAAACCGAGAGAGCACCTATACCCAATTCCTTTTCCAGGTCCGTAATTGTTATGAAGGAGCCCGTTTTACAAAGCTGGCCCACCCTCTCAAGGCCCGCTTCGAACCATGCTTGGAATCTCTCAGGGTTTGGGATCGCATCCCAGACACCGGGTGCCCAAATATGGCTAAGGGGAGATGGCCATGTCATCAATCTCTGCATATCCGCCTTCTCCTGCTAAATTTCCCAAATGGTTCCCAATATCGGATAATCCCTGATTCTACGTGGGAGTCTACCTCTTGGGTCCCATAGCCACTCTGCCACTGTGGCAGGAGCTAAAATACGATAGTCCAACTCGACCCACTGAAATTCCTTCTGCATCGTTAGGTGGGGTATGAGGACCGTTAGCTGTGCCGCTTTATAATACAGCTTTAAATTCAGGAGTCCCACCCCCTTTCCTTGGGCAAGGTGAGGACCTCATACCCAATTCTTCCCTTCTTCCCTTGCCACAGAAACTTAAGCATCTCCCCCTGGAAAAAGGACACAGGGACCCGGATTGGAAGCATCTGAAATGCGTATAAGGACATCAGTAGGCAAACCATCTTCAGGGCTTTGAGGCGGGCAAGCCATGATATGGTCAGTTTTTCAAGGTCAGCTCAAAATCCCGAAATGAGGTAAGGGAAATTAGCTTTGAATAAAGCTCCCACCTCCCTCGTAAATTTAATCCCCAGGTGCCTCAATGTGTCCCATTTTACCATTAATCCCACTGGGGCGAATATACCCCTGTCTTTTACCCCGTCCCCCTGCAAAGGAAATAGGACTGACTTGGCCCTATTAATCTTGAAGCCAGATAGTTCTCCGAATTGTTCAATCAGATGGATTATCCCTGGTATCGAGGTTGGGGGGGGTTCCTTATATGCAAGAGCATATCGTCCGCATATAAGGTCACTTTATAATCCAATACACCCACCGCAAGCCTCTCAACTATGGGATTCCCTCTGATTCTTTGAGCTAGAGGCTCAAGGCAAAGTGCAAATAATATTGGAGAGAGTGGACAGCCCGTTCTCGTGCCTCTACATAGGGCAAACCAGTGGGAGTACCCACCATTAACCACCATGAATGCCATTGGGGACGTGTACTCCTCCATTACTCCCCTTCTAAACCTGGCACCCAAGCCCACCTTTCCCAGAACCTCTTTGCGAAAGCCCCACTATACCCTATCAAACGCATTCTCGGTGTCCACCGAGAGAAGGGTGGGGTCCCCCCATCGCCTGCATCTCATGAATCAGGTGTAAAGTTTTCCTCATCGTGTGCGCCCCCTGTCAGTCCATTATAAATCCCACCTGATCAGAGTGTATAAGGTGCGGCATATATGCTTCCAATCTTGCAGCCAGTACCCTTGTGTTAATCTTAGCATCAATGTTCAGGAGAGAGATGGGGTGGTATGAATCACAGTTTCTGGGGTCCTCCTCATGGATCACAGTTATTAATCGGCGGGAGAAGAACTCTGTCGCCAGAATATCGTTAAAAAGCTCCACCATGTAGGGAAGGAGGGGGGAGATAAATGACTTATAAAAATCTGCTGAGAACCCATCTTCCCGGGGCCTTACCCATCAGTAGTCGCATCACTGTCCTCTTAATTTCATTTGCCGTAATTGGGGCTTCCATTGCCTCTGCCTCCTCCCGGGAAAGCTTCGGCATCTGTGTCCCGGACAAATAGGTCTTAATGTCTCCTTGTCCCGGAATGGCCTCCAATCTGTATACGTTTTCATAAAACACAGCAAATGCTTTGTGAATCCCTTCCGTCCTCAGGTCCTGTGCCCCCCAACGCCTTCCAAGACTACCACCCTTCTCTCAGACCGCTGCGCCCTCAATCTGGCAGCCAATAAAGCATCCGCCTTATCTCCCTTTTCGTAGAACCTCTGTTTCAGGAATTGTAATTTCCTGACTGTCTGACCTTCGACAAGGAGCATAAGCTCTTCCCTTTTCCTCCTCGCGTCCAACACTCTGTTTTCCCTTTCTTCAGTAGCATCCCTCGCCCTCATATCAAGATGAATGATCTCATCCCTCCTATTTTCAATCAACCCCTGCTCCCTTTTTTCCTCGCCCCTTCCCTAATCAGTATCCACCTCCATGTCACCTTCCCAGCCTCCCACACCGTCGACCTGGAGACCTCTCCCATGTTGTTTATTTTAAAATATTCCCCAATTTCAGTGGCCAGTTCCACACGGAGCACCGGGTCCTTCCACAGTGACTCATTGCATCTCCACTTATACCCCTTTTTTGCCAGGCCAAGCCTGTTCAGCTCCACCGTTGCCATGTCGTGGTCCGACCATGCAATCTGGGAGATCTCCACATCCAGCGTCTCCTCCCACAGCACCCTTGAAATATACACATAATCTATCCTAGTGAAGGTACTGTGTGGGGCCTAGTAGAAGGTATACCCCTTTTCGTTTGGGTGACGATGCCGCCATTCATCCTGGAGATTAAAGACCTCCATCATTTCCTAGATCACCCTGCACCCCCTGCCGGGTGGATCCTGTGTCCCAGTGGTTTAACATCCACCCACATGTTAAAGTCTCCACCCAATATTATATGGCCGCAAGCCTCCAACATCAACTTCAGGAGAATTTTCAACAGGAACCGCACCTGACCCTGGTTCGGGCAGTAAAGAGTAGCGAGAATAAAACACACTTTCTGTACGGTACCAACAATTAAGAGAGACCTGCCCTCTTCATCCTCCCAACCTTGGTCACTTTCATTTTAAGCCCCTTCCCAATGAGGATTCCAACCCCCACTTTTCTCAAGGGCCCGGAGCCTCAGTATACCTGTCCCAATCCACCGCCCGGGACCCTACGTGCCCCCCCAGGCATATTTTGTCTCCTGCAGAAACAGCCCATCAAGGCCCGCTCTTTGAAATTCCCTAGCCACTAATAACCTTTTCGTGGGTGAGTTCAAACCCTTGACATTCAACGTTCCCACATTAGGTATGACCAGCCCCCTGAGTTCCTAAATTTACTGCCATAGTATCATCCCACCGTCCACACCTCTACATCCCTCTCCAGACGGCCAAATCCAGAACTCCCCCGATCAGTAAACAATTGAGCTCAACTTCGAGAAAACCCTTTTCCTAACCCATTCCCCACCTCCCGCATCCCCCCCTTCAAAGGCACCAGAAACCTCCTGGTTATCATCACCGGACTTAGATCGACCACTAGCAGGGACCGGCTCCCTCCTGGTCCGGCACTAACTCACCTTCATAACCATTGAGCTACTACCCCCACCACATCAATATGAACCATTTCTTCAAAATCTGCTTGTGCCCCCTGTGGGCCCCACAAGTCCACTTTAACCAGTCATAGAAACTCCAGCCCACCAGGGTACCACCCTGTCTCCCCCACCACCCAGAACCCATTTAAGACCACCTCCTTCAAAGTTAATCACATTTCAGTGTTCCAGGTGTGCTTGAAGTGTTCACCACTGGGGACGCTTTCAACTTTCTGTAATTCCTAGATCCTGGAATGCGTCTCCTTCTCTGCCCTTTGATGCGCCACTGTCTATCTTCGGCCAATCTTTCGCCCTGGTTCTTCTTTTCCTCTGATCCACCCATAAACTCCCTCATGTCTCTGAGAATGTCATCTCCTGTCCTCACCCTATGTTTGTGTCCATCCAGTTCAAAGGTGAGGGAGAACGGGAACCCCCATCTATATCGCACACCCTTCTCCTGAAGCCATTTTGTCAAGGGCACATGCATCCTTCTCCTTGCGAGTTTCAATGAGGATAGATCTTGAAATATTGTTATTCTGGATGTGCCGAAGTCGATTAGGCCCCTCTGTTTTGCTTTCTCTAGAATTTTCATTTTGTCCGCATATTTATTGAACCGGGCCAGGACCGATCTGGGACCCCCAGCAGCACCGCTCATCCGGTGTTTCCTCTCGATCTTAGCATCATCAATTGTGTCATCTCCGAACACCAGTTTCCTGACCTCATGAAGTGTATGTTTCAAATCGTGCTCAGACTCCCCCTCTTTATCCGGGATGCCAAAGAGCCTAAGATTGTTCTGCCATTCTTGGTTTTCCAAATCGTCCATTTTCATTTGAAATTCCTCCTCGCAGCGTTCCATCCGCAGGTCTATTTGTGTTTGAGGGTATCCATGGATGTTTGGTTGTGTTCAACTTCTTCCAACCACTCCTCCATCTTATCTATCCTCTGAGTAATCTTATCAACCCTGCTTCCAATGCCTGCCCTCATATTCCCTATTTCCCCAATCAGGAACACCACGTCATTCTTGGTTGCTGCTGATTCCTCCAATGTAGAAGCCATTTCGCGCTGCCCCAAAGTTTCCAGCCCGGAACAGTTCGGGGTATTTTTGTATGTAGCAAGCTTCAGCTATGGGCCATACACTGCAGCCCCTTTCACAGTGCGTGACCCTCTCTCCTCCCGTTCACCCCTCCGGATGACTGCTGTCGCCTCTTATGTATCCTGATCTTCAAAGCCACCTGCTCAATCTGGGACGTTGTTTCCCTTCCGTGACCCCCATGGCAGGCACACGCCCCAGGTTTGGAGGCCCACACCACTAAGGGCCTATGCAGCTGGGAGACCCCCTTCTCCAGTCTCCACTCTTACATGCCAGCTCAGGAAGAGGGAATGGATTTCGATGGGCAGACCTCGGGGTATTGTTTCGTATGATCGCAGACTCAGCCCTCTTATTTAGAATCCCATCCTGGCTTTGGGGCCTATCCCTTGTCAGCATAGTGGTCCTGTGTCCCTCTCCTCCTCGATTGCAGGACCTCGTGCCAACCTTCAGTTTAATGTTTCGAACTCACCCCGGAATCTGGTTTGCCAGTCACTGTTTATCTGCTGCACCTACACACTGAGCCTGGGGCCCAGAGCGCAGCAAGGAATCCTCACTGAGACTACCTATATCAACAGCTGATGGTCCCAGCCTGCACCAGGGAGGTGGGCACATGCCCCAAGACTGGGGTCCCACACCCCCCTTGCCCTGTATGCAAGGGTCTACCATGACCACCGGAGGTTAGGAGACCCCTCCTCCCCGATTCTCCCCAATGCTCACTGTGGGGGGAACCCCCATGCCGTTGTCCCCTCTGGGTCACTCCTCAGGATATCATTGTGGTCCGGGTCACACCGTGGACTGTGGCTGTTGGTTTCCTCCTATCCCGCCCTTTCCTAAAACAACAATCTGTCATGTCTCTATGGTGGTCATCTGTGCAATTCAGCGCACTTTGAATATTTGCAGGGATGCCCTGTTTCCACTGCAGCCTTACTTTGGTGACAGGGCAACCCCACTTAGGCAAACAAGCTTGGATGTAATGCTTTGAACAAAAACTTTGGTTACTTAATATATTGTCATGCGCCCTTGTTTTTTTAGAGAAAAAAAGACAAATGACCCTTTTCCCTCGTGATTTGTAAGTATTTGATTTTTAATTGGACAAGAATTCGGTATTCCTTGGGTGCCCTATGTGATTAGACATGTTTCGACGATTCCAGCGTCTTTCTCAAATCAGGGCTAATCATGTACATCATTTAGAACAAAACCTAAAAAAACCACAATGGGTATGTGCGAATTACATTGAAAAGTACACAATCATTCAAAAAAGAACCAAGTATAAAGATGGCCATTTTGACAGAGGGGAATAGGGTAGGAGTTTTTGGGGATGATTGGAAAAAGAAAACATTGAATAAATAGAACGAAATTGCAGAAATAAACAAAAGGAAAAGAAAAGAAAAACAAAATCACATGGTTAGTGATTGCAATACATATTTTTCTCTCCATAGTGTAAATGTGCAAGTATTCCTTGATGGGCTGACAAATAGGATAATGTTTTCATTTATCTCCTTACCTAAAGTTGTTGGTTCTGTATTCACAGTATTTAAAATTTTTCAAAAACACTTCACGGGCTTCTGCCCCATTTGCAATTAGGTCATGGGTTAAATCCCTGAAAATAAAGAAACATCATGTGGTTCTTTAGTAACCTTGCATAACATTAAATGATTTTATTTTGACAGTTCGTGCGACCATTCCTTTGTTCTGCACGTTAAGAGGTGACTTATATCCCTATCATACGGGTGAAAATACCAATTTTTATGAAAACAAACTAAGTGCTAAACCTAGTTTTTGTTTTTGCCGGCCGCGGTCCCGTATCAAAAATACATTCATTTATACTGTTTTAACACTCGTTCATAAGTTAATCAGTTAATCATGGCCCATTATTCCTTAGGGTCTCGTATCTGCACGAGTACCCACGTGTATCAACACATGCTGATAGATCCCCCTCGGGAGCCCTCTGGCACGCTTACCTAGTAACAGCGTCGTCCGTACCAAAAAGTCCTACTACGCTTTTCGCCATCTTGCTGTTAATATTAAGTGCTCGGTCGGCTATCTTAGTAGTCCTACTTCTTTTTTCTCTTTGGTGATCGTGTTAGGTGACTATTTTAAATAAAACTGAGTAACTTATAAGGGACATGTTTTTATTAATGAATTACTGGTAAATGAAGTAATTCTCGGAATAAGGGTTAAATTAAAGAACTTATGGTTTAATTGATCGTGAATGTTGAAACGTCTCTCTTAGTCCCTCTTTTCTTTTTACTATCGCGGCCATGACTTGGGCAAACAAAGGGTTTTCAGTATGGGAATTTCATTGCTTTCCCAAAGTTCAATACTAATGTTACTTGAATGTCAATATAAAGTAGAAGTTGAACCCTGGAAATAGAAGTGTTCGTGGTGTTGTGATAAACACAATATAAATAATACGTCAGACTTTTGTATTCGATTTGCCACCAACAAAAATACAATTGTAAATATTAGCAGGTTGCTGCATGTTATTAGTGCAAGTAAAAATAATAATAATAATAGCATATTTTTACATGTTGTTAGTCTAAATATTAGTAATAGCTTATTACAGCATGTTATTGGTGCAAATGTAATTAATAGCATATTGCTGCATGTTATTATCAGTAAAATGTACTTTCATTAAGTATTAAAGAAATGATGCCATCTCATGATCTGAGTTCAGGCCCCTTTCCACGGCGCAGAATTTACAAATTAATTTTGCTTCTTCTTGCCTTAGTTTCATTTCGTGGTCTCCTCCTCTGGGTCCCACAGTCACTTTTTTCAGGCCACTGAATTTTAAGTATTTCTTGTCTATTTGTTGATGATTTCTCTGCCAATGTTGGGCTAAAGGTAAATTGATGTCTTGGCTTCCAATGTTTGAGAGGTGTTCCCTTATTCTTATCCTAAGTTCCCTTATGGTACTACCTATATAGATGTTTTCACAGTGGCAAATTATTGCATATACTACAAACTTGGTCTTGCAGTTAATGTGATCAACAATCCTCTGGGTTGTGCCATATTTATCTTTGAAGATCACTGTGTTGTTTGATGCATGTTTGCACATAGAACATGTGCCACATTTCCGAAATCCAGTTGGTGGTGGTGGAAGCCATGTTGTAGGAGTTTCTTTTTTCTCTTCCGGAAGGAGAGAAGGGCTCGGAATGTTTTTAATGGTTTTGGCTCGTCTGTAGATTAATGTTGGCGTGTCTCCAATATGTTTCTTCACATTTTCGTCCAGTTGTAATAAGTGCCAATTGTTCCTCAATATCTTCCTTAGAACTTTATTGTTGGCGCAGTAGCTGGTGATAAAACTGATTTCTTTTCTTTCCAATGTGATGGGTTTTGTTGTCATAAGGGTGCTTGCCCTATTCATTTTTGATGCTTTCTCCCTTGCTTGTGTTATTGTTTTGTTTCCATATCCTCTTGTTTTAAATCTTTCTGTCAATAGTTTACACTCATCTTCAAAGCTTCTCTGTTCGGAGCAATTACTGCGAGCCCTTATGAATTCACCCTTAGGTATATTCTTGATCACAGAGTTGGAATGACAACTTGTAGAGAATAACATAGAGTTTGCCTCAGTGATTTTCCTAAAGGTTTTAGTTTTGAGACGATTGTCTTCTACATAGATCTTTAAATCCAAGAAATCAATCTCCTTTTTACTTGTATTTCCTGTAAACTCTATCCCCATTGTGTTCTGGTTTGCTCTCTGTCTGAAATCCTCTAGTGTTCCTTCCTCCCCTTTCCAAATGATCAGTATATCATCTATATACTGCATCCATAGCACCACTTTTGTTTCGTAAGCTTCATCTATGTAAATATGTTTATCTTCGTACATCGCCATTGTCAAATTTGCACGGGCTGGGGCATATTCTCTTTTATCGCTTGTCCATTAAGAGCACCTCTCGAGTCAGCTCTCTAACAATATATCAATCAGGCGATTTACTTGCTGTGTCCTTTCCCTTCTCGTTGCGGGCCCGCCCTTCTCCTTCGGGCCCGCGTTTATCAACGCTCATGGGGTGGGGGGCTCCCTGTCCACTCGTGTGAATCCCACTACTTCACATCTGGGGCCTCGTGGCATTCTTGCCACAGCATCCGCTGCAAAACACCTCTCCCCTGCCCAGTGGACTGCCACCACGTCCAAGCGCCTGACCAGGGGGCTGAGGAGGCAGCGGCCCGCCGCACAGACGGGGCCACTCACCCACAAGGATTGGGGGGGATGTGGCACTCACTCTCCTACCCGGCAAGCTCCACTGAGATCCTCCTCTGGCCCCACTAATTCCGGTCTCTCTCGTGGGGGAGGCGGCCACCACAGACAGCCTTACTGAATACTTGTGGTGGGAATCCAGAATCCACTTACACCCCAATCTGCTGGTGCATTTGCCACGATTCCGGGGGCATTTTGCTCTGCTGTTTCACCTCGGTGTGCCTCACTATTGCCCCTTAACACCCTTTGAGTTTCATGTGGGGGGGGCAAAAAGCAGGGGTTCAAGCCGCTTATGGGTCCTGGGCAGAGAGAACAATATGCTCAGGCTGCTACCATGAGCGCGTCCCTAGTGGCCTCATCAGAGGTATTGATTTTTAACCCCAAATTATCCATGAACACCGCATAGGCATCTATCAGAAGACCCTTGGTGTTCTGGCTATTAGCACTGTGTCATCAGTGTAGGCCAGAACCAGAAAGGGACTCCGACCCAGATGTGGGTAATCTGCACCAGTATTCACAAGGGTTTTAAAGAGCCTGTTCATGTAGAGAGTAAACAATATAGGGGCCAGAACACAGCCCTGCTGTTCCCCGAGCCCAACTTCAAAACAGCAGGTACACTGCCCCCCGGGTCCGATACGGACGTAAACCCTGTTATCCCTATGGATTTCTTGCAACACGACCAACACTTTCTGTGGGCATCCCACACATCACTGCACGGCCCACAACCTACCTCTGACCACTTCATCAAAGGCTCTGCTAAGGTCCATAAAAACAAGATGAACCACCTTCCCCTGCAAAACACAGAATTGGCAATTAATAGGTACAAATTGATGCTCTGTTCCAAATTGAAGGCAAACTGGATGTCCAAAAGAACGTCCCCCTCCAGGAGCCCGGCCTCCAAATACCCCAGCAGAACCCTACCAAATATTTTAAAGGAGGTTTCCAAAAGGGAGATGGGGCAGTAGGACATTGGACACATGGGGTCTCCCTTTTTAAATATCGGAAAAATAACTGCATTTTTCCATGAGGGTGGGAAATTACCAGAGGCTAGGCAGGTATTAAACACCAGGGTCAACAAAGGCGCCCATAGGTCAATCAGGTACAAATACAGGTCAGAGGGAATGGCATCCGGGTCAGGGGCCTGATTTCGAGCTTAAGCTTTAATGGCCAAGGAGACCTCCTCTAGGTTGAAATGCAAGCAAGTGCACTTATTCCTCACCACTTCAGGGGGTCCATCTCCTCCAAAGAGTGAGGCAAAATGTGCCACCCAGGCTTCCGCTGCCACATGAGTGCCCCTTTGGCTTTCAGGTAAATTAGGCTCCGGACCCACCTTCACAAATTTCCAAAAGGCTTTTGAGTCGTTAGTCCTAAGAAGCCCTTCCACGCTTCCACTTCAATCTCCAGTTTCCTTTTTTCCAACACGGAACGATAGTGGGCTCTCGTCCGAATAATCTCTTCCCTTTAGAGCCTTCAGGAGTGATTGTTTAGCAGATGTGCATGGAGCATCGAACCCCCACCTCATACTGGGTTTCCCCTTTTTTCTGCACAGAACCACAAAACCCTCAGTGAGTGGCCCTAATAGACTAGTGAAGCACTCCACTACCATCTGCAGGGTTTACGCCAGCATGAGATTTTCATGCTGGTGTAACACCAATGATTTCCTATGCAACACGCCTGATTCCTGCAACAGCCAAAAGCAGGCAGATTCTACAGGAACTGATTGTGAATATACATGGCAGGCAGTGTTTACACTGTTTGCACTGTGAAGTGCAAAGGCGAGGTGTTCAGAGGCTTCCGCTGTCTCTTTGCACTTCTCATTTGCACTGCACAGAAAATAGCCCGCACAGGATCCGTTTGTGTTTAGAAAATGAGCTCCACAGAGGGTGTGCTAGCAGAAGAGAGAGAGGGGGCCCACACACAAAGGGAGAGATAGAAATATACTCTCAAACACACAAGAAGAGGGAGCAGTAGATGGGAAAAGAGAGGCACGCACTTGGGTAGAGAGAGAGAGAGAGATTGACAAAGAGAGTGAACTGGAGAGGCAGACACAGAGAAACAGGGAGAACAGAACCCGCAAAAACACAATAACCCAGGAATATAAGGAAAGAGAGGGAATCCTATTACTAGACCGGATTGGCACAGTAAAAAAGAGACAATCATGCTTCATATAAAGAGTGAGAGTGTACCAGGTTACACTGACAGCAAGAAGAACAGAGAGCTCACACCTGACAAGTCTCACGCACACAACGAGCGAGGCAGTGACACAAAGGTGCTCATTTACAATGTGGCAGAGGCTAAAATCCACCGGCTTTCCGCTGGCGGAAGGAAGGCTATTTAAAGATAGAACTCCAGCGGCATTACACCTGGCTTCCGCCGGCGGAAAGCTGGTGGAAAATCTGCTGGTCACCATGGAGACTGGCGGATTTTCCGCCAGATTATTTGCGGCCGAAATCCGGTGTAAAACTGCTGGACTGCTATCTTTAAATCGCCGTTATTCTGCCGGCGGAAAACTGGTGGATTTCAGAAACTGCCGCACACTACAAACGCCCCAGCGAATGATCGGCGTACCATACCCTCTGCGCAGCTAGTGTGTTTTAATATCCTAAATTAGTGCTACTCCTTTCATCAACTTTGAATTATGAAAGGGTGAGTCCTCCGTCTCGAGTTTTGAACCGGTGACCTGCAGGTTACACATACCAATCTCTAAAGTGGTTGCATATCTTCCCGTGCAATTTATTTCAGAAAACACACAGTTCTGATTTGTAGAACGCGCTGCTGCTTTAAAAATGATCACGAATGAGGATTGGGGGTCCCGGGGAGGACTCGGTTCTCAGTAAACTGTAATGAAGACATTTGGAGAGCATGCTCGCCTTGCCGTATTTCCTGGGAAACCGTATCCATAGGAGCGAAAACAGAGAGGATCCATCCCTGCAGACACCTCCAGCCCATACTGCTCCAATTACCCATGCGGGCAGGCAGCTCTCATGCTGAACATGATGGAGGGCTGAGCTATCAATGGCACCTCCTGATTGGTTGCCATGGTAATCTCCCTTCCCACTGAGAAACATCTTAAGCACATGCTCCCTACGTTTATAATAATGCACCCTCCCTCCCCACAAAAGCTGCCTGCACCATTTCTCCTCATAAAAGCTGATGCACCATTTCTCGTTTCATAAGAAACACTTCTAAAACCCCTTATTGACATAATAACAGGCAACTTGGGAAATAACGTGAGTTTTTGTTTAAGTAAAATAACTACATCTTTGTTCTATAGGTAAAAAGCATGCTCAGCCATTCGGTTGCACAATAGCACTGTATTTCAAAAGGCTTGCCTGAGTTCTTGACATTTCAGAACGAAGTTGGTATCCACTTTTAAACATATATTTTTTCAAATGTGTCCTTAATGGACAGTCACCATAGCTACTGAGTCTTATTTATTTATTTATTTATTTATTTTATACATACATGAAACGCCCAGACTCGGGGGTATCACGGCGCTGGAACTGAGAATTCTTTGATAGGAAAATGTCACGTTTTAGTCCCATTTGTTGAACAGCCATGTTTTTTACCAGTTCATTTCAGAGAAACGGCGGCAAAGAGTTCCAGAGGGTGGGTGCTGTGACACAAAATCTGACGCCACCTGCTCTCTTGCAGACAGTCTTCTCGTGACTCTGTCTGCACACCACGTTGCTGACCAGGGCTCTCACTACAGGTTCAGCTGTAAATCCATCCAAAGGATGCAGTTGCCGTCACTACCATTGCGGTTGGAGGACTTAATGCCCTAATTTGAACACATGAGTGCATGGAATTTGCTCTGGCGTTAACAGCCATTTTAGTCACTTCAAATTGGGAAATCTGCCACCATTTTGGAGAGTGGACCACAATAAGAAATTCTGCAAAATGCTGGCAGAATTAGCTTACTTCTGGAAATGGGGAGTTGAGCTGCAGCCATCTGTAAAAACACAATTCACTCAAAATCACCCATTTCTTGCAGCCAATTGAGGGTGAAAGTTGACTCACGCAAACTGGGTGACAAGGGCAAATCTAATATCCAAAAGAGTGTGTTCAGAAGCCCACATTTACAGAGGGGCAGAAGCAGGTCCATATTGGAGAGGTGATGGGCCATGATGAAAAACCCTTTGGTGGCCAGCAGCGCAAGATCTCTCCGAAAAAGAAGACAGAGATCTGGAGTGAGGCCAGGGACAAGGTGGGAACATTTGGGACATTGCCAAGGGACACTGAAGACTGCAAAACGAGGTGTAATGACCTCATGGGATGGGTCCAGCAGCCCTCTGTCCATCCACCAGAGGGAGACTGAGACCACCAGGGGTGGAACTGTGGATCCTCTAAATCCACAGTAGAAGAAGGACTCTATCATCCCTCACATGCAATGGGACCATGTGAAGCATGAGGTCAAGCAGACCTTGGTGATTATAATATGAGATAAATATGTATGTTATAGGGCAGCTGAAGAGGAATGGGTGAAATCTACCCCCTCTTTCCCGTTCCACCAAGCATACGAAGAAGAAGAAGAACCAGAAGAACAGTGATCGCACTCACCATATTACACCCGTTCCCAGTGGCCCAGTGAGTGACAAGTATGTTGAAAGATACCCGCTTCGAAAACCCTACAGCCCAGGAGCCACACAAACGCTGCCCAGAGTAAATGAAGAGTCACTGGATGCTATTAAGGACAGCTCAATTGACAGTCTCGACTAAAGCACCAAGAAGAGGTGCTCCAATGTCGTTAGAGACACCATGACATAGCAGCGTTAGACATGAAATACACGTGCCATCCGCAGATCGGGACATGGAAACACGCACCCGAATACACGAAGAACACATGCGCCAGTTTTATGAGTTAGCGGACCGATAGATGTACATACTGCCATTTCTTTATTATTTTGACATTAGCTTCACCGCAGCAATGCAGAAACCACAAGAAGCAAGAGATCCTGTGCAGAGGCTTTCGGATGCTTATGTGAAACTAACCCTATGGAATGACGGGAGCACCTGAAGGACCTGACAGCGCCATAAACAATTAACCCATGGATACCATAGAGTAACAAACATAAGCAGAGGCCATGCCTTGATTTTAGGAAAATTACAGCAGGCCACACTGCCTTGGTAAAAGCTGAGCTAAGCTGAATGCAGTGCGACCCAAGCAGTAACTTTGTGAGACAGGACCACTGCCAAGGCCACCTTGTTGCAAGTGACATTCCTTTTCTTGAACTGCAGTAACACCAGCGCAGAAAATACAAATAATTCACCATAAAATCAAACTAATTCAGAGGTGCAAAGCTCAGAATAAAGGTCTCTGAACATGTGGTCTGGCAAGATGATAGTGAACTAAAACTGGCAGTTGGGAAAGGAGAGCAGTCTCACGCATCGAGACAATGGCTTGTAACAAAGTTGTTACAGAAGAAGCTGAGTGTTCAATGATGAGAACGCCCAGACTTACAGTTTCTGGTGGTTTACACATACAGACACATAGTTGTTCTTATTATCTTGAAAAGGTACACTCTGAGCTGAGACCGACTTGGGTCCCAAGCCTGGGGACGACAGCTCTAACCAATCACAGTTCAGGGCCCTAGGGGTGGGTAACAATGGGCATGAACCAATGACAAGACCCTAACACTGCAAGATTGTAGAATGTTAGGTAATTGGGGACAAGCCAGGCCGGCCATCTGACATGGAACAACCAATCAACTAACAACTGCAGGGTCTGCTATATGTGGATTACCGCACAACGCCCAATCACATGGTGTGATAGATTTTTGGGGGAATGGCCCAATTTGTGATGTCAGTGTAATGCAACTGCCATACAAAACTGGCCTGCGAGCCAGAGCTCAGTGAGATGCACCTGGACACCTGCTTCCATGAACAGATCCCTTTTGGTTTTGGCTGTAATACACCACAGTTGAACTTTCTGTCTGTCTGGGCCTGCATTCCTTTTGGGGACGGGAAGGAGTTGAGCCATCCATGAGTTCTGGATTGGTGAACTCCTAGTAGCCCAAACCTACGTAGGGGTTTTCTCTAACTCAACAAGTTGGTGGAGAATGCGGGCAGCTGCCTGCACCAGACCGGCACCAAGTCAACCCCTTTGCCGCTGAACCTGCAAGGCTGTGGGACCCTCGTGAGTATTCACAGAAAACAGGGAACACGTACCCGCTAAAAAAGGCCATCGGGAGCCGCTTTTGGAAAATCATCCTGTCTGGGATCGGCGAGTTGTCCAGGCAGACCAGAACTGGGAGGGGAGCACCTTGATGGGGGGCGGATCCGGCAGCCAAGCACCGTCAGTGCAGCATGGAACTTAAGTATTGATCCAGACTAACAGCAATTGGGGAGTGAGGGATCTGAGTATTATGGGGTGTTGTAGTGGGTGGCAGTATTGTTAAACATTGGTGAAGTAATATTTAGCAGTGGGTCCTAGTATTGTCTAGTGTGGTAGTTGTGAGCAGGGACAGGAGCGGAGGTAGAAGTACCCTTGTCTGTGTTTAGGTCACATTCGGTCTTAGAAGGTTTGGATGGTGAGATTTTCTGAATAAAGGTATTCCTGTGATTTGGGCGTTTTAGCTCAGCTCATAGATGATGGTATACCCGTGAGGGTTAGCTGGAGCTATCCTAGTTTGCGGAAGGTGAGTCGACTGGTTATGACTCCTGGAGAGTGGTGTTTCAAACGTTAGGCGACACAACAGGTGCAGTTCGATCACAAGAAAATACAGGTATACTCTGCCCCAGAGAGGCAGGAAGACAGCTGTGGGGTTTGTGTGGGATTGGGAGCAACGGGTTATTGTTTTGTGTGTGCGCAATTGTCTATCTACCTGTATTGTGATTTTAGTTTGGTGACGTCACCCTCAGGTTGGTACGTAGGATGGAGAGTTGTGACGCTGAGGAGCTAGTGTTGAGAACTTGGGATTGGAAGACAAGGTGAACCAGTGGTGGTGTGCTGGAGTCGCATGCACAAGATTGTGGTGGTTTTCCAAAGAACGCAGCAATTGTAATGGAGGGACTGTGTGCGGAGCACACCGGCTACGTTGCAGAGCCAAGGAGGCTTGTAAAAATTGAAACATGTTATCATTACATTGTAACCTTTATTTCCCTGAAAAGCGGATTATCGAAAAGCCTCAACTTGAGGTCAGGTAAAAGGTTGCCATAAAATGTACCAGGAAACTAGCAGGGAATAACCCCCTTCAGCACTCATGTAAGACATTGCCTCCTTATAAAGAGTGGTCCAAAAATACGGAAGACAAGTTAACAAAACGATGGCCAGCTTGCAGTAGCTTCTCCAGGGACGTGCAGCAATCGCTACTAACACAAATACAGGGCAATTACAAGGGAAAGAAATTAATTGACCATGTGCATGACAATATTTGAATTGTGGTGCATGTTCCAGGAAGGCGAGGGGGAAATGGTTAGGAGTATGTGGATGCTGAACCAACATGAGGTGAAGGAGGAAGGGGCAAACCCCTCTCCACCTCCCCCGCTCCTCCAGGCGTAGTGTCAGCCGACACAGATGATGAACAGGGATCAATGTACCCGATAAGAGAGCTTAGAGCAGCAGAAGGATACTCAAATCTGACATATAAGCTACCACCATATGCTAAAGAGGACAAACCGAAGGTGAGAGAACAACCGACTAGCACCACAAGAACGAGTGAGGAGGGGCTACAAAGTGCAAAGGCAGAATTTGAAGGCATAGGTACGGAGGAATGGATAGCAGCACAGATACTCTTGAAACTTAAAGGGAAGAACAGAGGGGGCGACTAGGGTAATCAAGAGTTTGGAAGGAGAGCGAGGAAAACTTGACTGGGCGGAACACATGGAGGAGGAGGAGAGAAGGGAGAAGGATCGGGAAATGAGGTTGGAATGTGTGGATAGGGACATGAGAAGAAAAGAGGAGCTGGAACAGGAAGACAGGGAGTGGAGAAGGGAAGAGGAGAAGGAATGTACGGAAAGGGAGCAAGAGGAAACGGTTGAAAAGGAACTCAAGGAAAGCAAGAGAGCAGAATGGGAGATGAGAGAGAAATGGGAAAGGGAACTAGAAGAGGCAGAGAGGAGACAAGAGATAGCAGCAGGGGTGTTGCTAGGTCTGGAAAAGATCAGGGGCTCAGCTGATGTCAGGACTGGCGGGACTCAGGGCTAGCTAGCATTTTGGTTGTTGCACCTGAGCTTCTGTCCGGGGCTACAACCAAAAGACCCGATCTATAGCCCCTTTAGCCCCCCTAGCAACGCCTCTGGATAGCAGAGCAAGAAAAACACAGGTTAGCAGAGAGGGAACAGAGGAAGGTCCAGTTGGACAGACTGGCGAAGAAAAGGTCAAGGAAAGAGGAGGATGAGCGAGCAATAAGGGTGGTCAGCGAGCAAGTAGTATTGGCATGCGAAAGAAAGAGACGGGAGGAGAAAAGGTGGGCAGAGCCAGACAGCACGAATATACAGGGGAGGGGCTCGGTAGGAAGTGCTGCCGTGCATCTAGGGGTATGGGCAGGAGACAGCAAGTATAACCTGGACATTGACCTTTATTTAAGCACCAACCCTGACTCGACGTCCTGGAAACTTAATTTCTCTGATGACTTCTGTAGTAACATGGACATGGGGTCTGATGATGACGCCAGACATGACAGTGATGAGCGCGGTGTGCAGAACAGGCTCCACCTCACCAGGGGAGGGGAGGGAGTAACATGAGAGTGTAGGTCCCACAGAGAGGGAGAAGTAGGGGTCGATTTAGAAAGACAAGCACAGCAGGCAACTGAGAGATGCCCTACACATAACACATACCTTGATAGGCAGGAGAGACGAGACAGCACTAGCATATTCTAGAGGGTGACTGTCCAGAGCTCACAGCGAAAACAAAAGAGTACCCACACTGAAACCAGTGGACATGTGCACCGACATGTAGGACGAGAGATAGCCTATTCAAATCAGACAGTATCGGAGGATTCCCAAACAAAGAGCAGCATACTCACAGAGGCCCCTATTACTGAGGGGAGGGACGAGGCCTCAGTATGTGCCCTGGAAACACACAGACAAGGAAAATGTTAAGTGCAGACTGCCCTAGTTGAGTGCGGGAGCGGGGAGATGGATTTATGAGATGGAGAAGCTGACACCAAAGCAGAGGTTGGCAATGGGTGACGTAAAGGGATTATTAGTTTCAATACTGGGAGACACATAAGATGACATATTGACATATGGAAGAGAGCGGGGTTGCCAGGGGTGATGATACAAAACACAGCACATGACGGGTGCCATTTGCAAACATCAAACGAGAGCCGTGGGATAAAACAAAAGCAATATTTTATCATATCTTAATGTGGGGGCTCCCAGAGCTGGTACAGAAGAGTTTGAAGAAGTTAGTGGGGATGGAAGCAAAAGGATGGCCAGAAATACAACTCACAATAGTGCACCATTGTAGGCTGTGGCAGGAGAAGATGAAGCAAAATGAGGAAGAGAGAAACGCAGATGAGGCCAAATTAGAACAGAAGAAATGGTCAAAGTATGCAATGGATGGGGCGGTAATAACCAGTCCCACACCACAGGTGCCAGCACCAGCACAGCAGTATCAGCAACCACCGCATTATGCACCACCCATGGGGGAGGATACATGGGGCAGGGCAGGTTTCAGCATGGGTTCCGAGGAAGTGGAGGATTCCACCGGGGGGCATGGCTTTGGACCACAAATGCATCACAACCAGGGAGGGTTTTAGGGATATGGACAATAGGGCCCAAAGAATGCAGGGGATTTTTCTGGTGGTTTCCAGGGGCAGGGAAAGGAACCACCACAGTGTTGGGCGTGTCGGTAGCTGGACATATCACAAGAAGATTTGGGGGAATTCAGCAGAATTAGGGGGGTCAGGGACAACAGCAGTAGGCAGGGGGACATGGAAATGATTATGCTCAGGGCCAGCATCAGCAAGGGCAGGTACAAGGCTCTTATCAGCAGGCACCACAAGCTCAGACTGAAGAACTACCACCACCACAAACACACCTGCATGCACAGCCACCACCACAGGCACAGACACAAGCATTATAAATGGCAGCGCCTCTACCACAGTACCTACAAGCATCCCAAATCAGAGGGAGTACCCAACAACTAGGACAAATACAGGAGAGTGACACAACGCAGCCCATGGACACAGTGGCGACAGTACCAGTAAGATGACTGGGAGGGTACACCATAGTGGGAAACAGCCCTCTCACAGGGAACGGATTATCATTGTACCCACAATAGGACATGCCACAGATGAACCCTGTCGATCACACCAAATCCTGCGGAGGAACCTAGCACAGGGATGGCGATAGGTGACAAATCATTTTCCTTTCTTGTTGACACTGGGGTGACTAGGTCATGCATCCGAGAAGGAACATTTGCATTGTCAGACGATGCCATGCACACTCAAGGATTCTCTCAGGCTGGGGAAGTTGTTCCTTTTACTGATAACATCTCACTATCTATAGGAGATCACGACCTATCACTACCTTTACTCTCGACAGACACCTGTGAACATATTAGGGCAAGACATCATGAGCAGACTAAACATGACCACTTTGTTCAAAGACAAAGGCATAATATGCTCAAACCCAGTGAACTGGGACAACCGGCCCAACTCATTAAGGTGAAGCAGCAGTACTTAGAGATTGATGGTGATACAGAATATACTCAAACATCAATAATAAAACAGACTCAGGAAGTTGGCAAAGTATGACTGTTTTAATATCAATTATCTAAAACAGGGAGCACAACCGACATCATCTGACATCGCAAAGCAATCTCTCAGAGCACTTCATGAAAAAACACACATATATGGTAAAAACACGTCAACATTGATGTCTACCTGCACGGCAAACCACAAAAACCTACTTGGAAGAGTGATAGGCTTACTGTTCAGGAAGAGTGATTGGGCATCTAATATCAGGTGGGCAACTAAGCCCATTCCAAGTGCAAGTCACTATGAACATCATCAAATACACAACATCCCATTTGTTATACAAAATATAGGGCTCTTTGTTAAGTGGCCCTCTATAATTGGTTGTCACCCTTGCACCCACCTGTAATATTCCACCTGCATAAGCAGCACGCAGGCTGGCACCCAGATGTTTGGCAGGCTGGTCATAACCTTAGCTTCCCACCAATTAGTCCACTATCCATCAACACTCTGTAGTCTGCCAGTGAATTATTTCTTTGAAGTTTGGCCTTGAATTTGTTCTCTGTATCCAGGAGTACGAGGGAGTGGAGGCATCCCTGGCCTCCCACTTGTTCTCCTGCTCAGCCCATGTCTAGTTTCACCCATCCACGTGACTGCAGACCAGGTTTCAGAGCATTTTGCTGTATTTAAACTCTGTTAATGGGAAAACCTCTGACGTCTTCAATGTTTTTCCACTTCACCTCATTGAGAGTTTGTTCTTTTCACACGTTAATTGTATCTACTGTAAGAACCCTTCGACCTTGACTTTCTGATGTTGGGCCAATCAAGACCTTCCTTGATTCAATTCCACTGTGGAGCTTTCCAATTTCTAACTGCGACACACTTGAAAATCCTTTCTATTCTAAGTGTCCCGCTCTACTAAAATGCATTTTGGAATATCTATAGTCTATTTCTTCCTATACATATACATTGGCGCAAAGCTGCAATCTAATCACTACATAGCCAGCCCTAAAGAATATTTGTCTGCTTGCGTTGCCGCGACTGTACTCTGCTTACAAGTGAGTCAGCTCTGCTCTGTGTGACGTCACCAATCTGCACTTTCGCTTGTCTTTCGCACTTCCTCTGGGATGTCATTTAAATGGCCATCATATTGTCATGTAGTCATCTATGGCTTTCTTAATGGGAACCTTGACTCCATGATCCTCTTTGGTATTGGTATTCTTACTGGTACTGCACGTGTCTCACACTCTGGCTCCCAACATATAGGCAACATGGGCGCAGAGCTTTGTGTGGGGGTACTTGGCTCCGCCTCTACACCAGGCATACGCCTGTTGAATGAAAGGCAATTTCTTCAAGCATATTGTGGGAGCACAGCACAGAGTGGGTGCCAAAGGAACCAGAAATGTTCCAATGTGGGACAGACATTGCCATCGCATGGATTACATGCATAGCCGGGAAGGTGTGGCGGGGGCCCAGTGACTACCTATTAAGACCAGAGACACCATTGGACGAGCTAGAAGGGACCATAGTGTTCGTTAAGATTCAAGCAGTACTGGCTAGAGAGGACTGGATTTCAGTGCATGCAACAGATGACACAGGAAGGGCGTGGAGAGGAATTATTGCAGTTGCAGAAGGGTGCAGGTTGACAACAGTAACAGATGAGGAACTCTTTATGGAAGAAAGGCTAGAAATGGAAATGGTGTTTGAAATGAGTGTGACCTTCTGGTTATAGATCGACTATAGAGAGGTCCCATAGAAAATGGAGATGGCGCTGGAGGTGCCGCCCTCGTTCTGGGAGGAAGACATGGCTAAAGTACCTGACAGCTTATGGACCGCAAGTCCCTATGATGTAGGGTGTATAAAGAGCATTGGAGGGGTGAAGATCAAATTTAAACCAGGAGAAAAATTGCCACGAGTAAAACAGTATACTCTGACCAAAGAGGCAGATGAAGGCATCTATGATACAAACAACGCCCTCATTGAGAGTGGCATCCTAGTACCATCAGAATCTCCAGGCAACACCGCAGTGTACCCCGTGCGCAAAGCCAACATGGGTCATGACATTTTATTCAAGATTTGTGCCCTCCTAAACACATTGTAGAAGCAGAATACCCCATCCTAACACTGTTTGGTCAGGTTTTTCCTAGCAAGGAATATCCCCCAGGGTTGTCACCAGGGAGGCTTCCAGACAAAATCACAGCAATGCTCATGATTGTATAGGATGTGGTGTACATTAGAAGCAGCATGCAAAGACACCTGACCACATAGACTTCTCTCTCATCCAGACCTGTCCACCATCAAAGGTCTCACAGAACCTATGCAGACCCCAGGTTCCATGGAGCTCATGTGACTTCACTAATAGGTTCCTCGTCTGTTGCATGGGATCTTTCTCATGTAGTACTTATATTTACATATAATTGATCTAGCATGTGCCCTTTTCCCTCATCCCAAACCTGACCAAGTTAATACATCTTGTTTGTAATTAGTAATCAATGGTGTGTGTTCTGTTGATCCTACTTCATGTTGAAAATTCATTCACCGCGGCATTCACATTTGATGAAATATTCGAGATGTTCCCTTAAAACCAGACCAGAGTTTGATGAAAGGAATGAGTTTAGATATTATATTTTTTATATGGGTCTTTGACAAGCCTGGAAATACTACAGTT
Organism: Ambystoma mexicanum; assembly: GCF_040938575.1. Lineage (NCBI taxonomy): Eukaryota > Metazoa > Chordata > Amphibia > Caudata > Ambystomatidae > Ambystoma > Ambystoma mexicanum. Next base: position 206,019,083 of record NC_090929.1, on the reverse strand, counting down.
ACATTTCCTGCTGATCGAGGTCCTGGAGATGTAAGATGACCAAATATGAAGTTGTGTTGCATTTACTTCCACATAACACTGATAAGTAAAGTATTCTCCAAACAAAGTCTAGAGGCTCAATGGGTGTGAATGGTTATGTACCCCACATAAAATGTAGGGATTGAGTGTCACCAATGTGCAAACATGTAATGCAATGTAAAAGAAGCACACAGGCACAGTTGAACATATTTTATTATGAAAAAACATAATTATGAAAAAGAAAGTAATGTACAATGCAACAGGGTTTCATGTTATTGTACTTTGGTGTTTTCCTGTAAATGTACCCCTAGAGTGCTCTAACTGCAAAGCATCACATGTGTGCTTTGTTACACAAGATACCTGAGAAGAACAATTTATAAATTGGTCTAAATATTTGTTTGGACACTTCATCTAATGGATATCTTTGGTAGTGTGTCAGCAGGGGCACACTTGTATACACCTGAGGTATACTTGTCCAAAGGACTGTCAATGAAATCACGAGGCGACCCTCAGGAGAGAGCACCCAAGTAGGACTGCTGTCATTAGGGATCCCTGACCACCAATGGATTACTGTCATAGGCCTCCTGAGTTCCTTCCCTTCAGCCTTCGGAGTCTAAGATGGAAAGGGAGAAATCTAGACAGAAGCCCAAAGTAAAGAAAGGCCACTGCTTGCCACCAAATGCCGGGAACGAAGAAGGAAGGAAGGAGGAAAGAAAGGAGTCAAGGAAGGAGGGAAGGAGTAAAAGAAGGAGTGAAGGAGTGAAGGAAGGAGGGAAGGAGTAAAAGAAGGAAGGAAGGAAGGAAGGAAGGAAGGAAGGAAGGAAGGAAGGAAGGAAGGAAGGAAGGAAGGAAGGAAGGAAGGAAGGAAGGAAGGGAGGGAGGGAGGGAGGGAGGGAGGGAGGGAGGGAGAGAGGGAGGGGGGAGGGAGGGAAGGAGTAAAAGAAAGAGTAAAGGCGGGAAGGAAGGAAGGAAGGAAGGAAAGAAGGAAGGGAGGGAGGGAAGGAGTAAAAGAAAGAGTAAAGGCGGGAAGGAAGGAAGGAAGGAAGGAAGGAAGGAAGGAAGGAAGGAAGGAAGGAAGGAAGGAAGGAAGGAAGGAAGGAAGGAAGGAAGGAAGGAAGGAAGGAGTAAAAGAAAGAGTAAAGGCGGGAAGGAAGGAAGGAAGGAAGGAAGGAAGGAAGGAAGGAAGGAAGGAAGGAAGGAAGGAAGGAAGGAAGGAAGGAAGGGAGGGAGGAAGGGAGGGAGGGAGGGAGGGAGTGGGAGGGAGCAGGGAGGGAGGGAAGGAGTAAAAGAAAGAGTAAAGGTGGGTAGGAAGGAAGGAAGGAAGGAAGGAAGGAAGGAAGGAAGGAAGGAAGGAAGGAAGGAAGAGAGGAAGGAAGGAAGGAAGGAAGGAAGGAAGGAAGGAAGGAAGGAAGGAAGGAAGGAAGGAAGGAAGGAAGGAAGAAGGAAGGAAGGAAGGAAGGAGTAAAAGAAAGAGTAAAGGCGGGTAGGAAGGCAGGAAGGAAGGAAGGGAAGGAGTAAAAGAAAGAGTAAAGGCGGGAAGGAAGGAAGGAAGGAAGGAAGGAAGGAAGGAAGGAAGGAAGGAAGGAAGGAGGCGAGGGATGGAGGGAGGGAGGAAGGAAGGAAGGAAGGAAGGAAGGAAGGAAGGAAGGAAGGAAGGAAGGAAGGAAGGAAGGAAGGAAGGAAGGAAGGAAGGAAGGAAGGAAGGAAGGAAGGAAGAGGGGAGGGGGGGAGGCATATCACACTTCATGGAACGTTTTCCTATGGGATTGCACCATTCAAAAACACTTCCATGAATTAGGCCCTGGGTCTCTACACATAGTTTGGGGAAAAGACAGAGCAGAGAACACACGTGCTTCCCTTATTTTGGCCCAGGTGACATCATTCCTTTGATCTGAACTCAGGGCTTTCCATTGACATACATGTGTCGCAATGCGTAAAAAGAAAGAGGACTCACCGCCTGTCTCGGTGAGAAGAGGACGCTGCTATATATCAACTCTTGCTGTCTTATTCATTTATTTACTTATTGGACATTTGTATGGGGCATATACACAGGTGTTTCCTGGCGCCACAAGACAAGAGAGGGGACGGGGACATGGGGAATCATAAGAATACAACAACAATGAAATGGTTATTTTGGTCCTGTGACAGTCGTACCATGCAAGTGCATGAACGAGGTGCAGGTGGGAGAGGGGCTAGAGGCAGAAGTGCAGAACTGGGGTGCCCCATGGGTGTGGGAAGGCAAGTGCTAGTTCCGCCGAGGCTGCAAGTGCTATGGGGAAAATAGGGGAGGGGAGAAGGAGTGCAGTAGACAGGCGGACTAAGTTGGGATAGTCCGGGAAAGTGAGCCCAAAGGCAAGTGCTAGCAAAGGATGCTGGGTGGAGGCACTGGTGGGGCTGGCCTGGACCTCGTACGACTCTGAAGTGAATGAAAGAAGTCCCTTCAGAGTCACTGGAAGAGAAAGAAACAATTAAAAAAGAGCTGGGATCCGCTTATCCTGCTTACCCATCCTCTCCATCACTTAGTGTGCCCTGGCTGCATCAGGAGAGACAAACTACAGGTTCTGTCTGCAGCCAGCACTCCCTAGGGAACCCAAACCAATGAAAGTGAATGGGAGTGCCTTTTCCACTCTGATAACAAAACAAAAAAAGGTCCTCGTATACAGTCAGCAATAATCCACAGAAGAGAAACAGGCCCCATTGAGTGGCAGTTTCCCCAGCCCCCTCACCCGTCACCACTTCCAGGAGGCTAGCAAGCAAAGCTAGTTTCCTGGAGCAGATATTGCAGAGGACATGTAAGCCTGCTTTACGTTTTCTTTCTCTTTATATTTTTTGGGTACGCTAATATTTTCAGTGTTGAATTAATTTTAAATGTGTAATAGACTGTATTTGATTTTAATTAGAATATGCTTTAAAAGTAGGGATATATATTTTGGGGGCAATGGTGAACTTCATATTTTATCTAAAAGACTGTGAGCTTGCTGGTTTAAGTTTTCTGAACTGTATTTAAGGAGATGGGGTATCTCTTGGGACTGTCTGTACATGTAGTATTCCAATGGCCAATACCTTATTTAATCAACATGTTTGTTTATCTAATTCTTTATCACATATATTCCCTACTAGAGAAATCTACTTGGTGGTGGTATTGCTATGTAATGTTGCTCAAACATGTTATTTACACCTTATTTATTTATTTATTCATTATTTATTTGTCATTTGTAAAGTGCCCCAAACCCGGGGGCATCAGGGCGCTGGTTACAAGAAGCGTAGTTAGTTTAAAACATAGTGCAGATACAAAGATAGTACATACAAAGATAGTACATACAAAGATAGTACAGTCAGTTCAGAGTCTTCAGGGTTAAAGGCAATGCATAGCACCAGAGAGAAAAACATGGTAAGGGTTTTACATCTTGTGAGAAGAGCCAGGTTTTAAGGCCTTTGCGGAAGAACCAGTGGGAGGTTTCGGCTCTTAACTGAAGAGGCAAGGCATTCCAATATATTGCTGCTACTAAGGGGAAGCTGCAGCCCCCTACTCTTTGAAGTGTTCTTGAATTTGTTGGCGAGTAATTTACGGGTGGTGTTTGCCAAGCATTTATGTGTTAGGGTGAGAGTTTTGAAGTATTTTCGCTCCCAAATAGGGAGCCAATGGACACTTCTTCTGGCAGCGGAGATGGCTCCTTTTTAGGGATATTCAGTGCCGCTCTCAAGGCATTGGCATTGGTTTGTATCACTTGAAGTTTTATAACATTGACAGTGGTAGTTCCAGCAAATAAGGCATTGCAGTAGTCTAGTCTGGGCATAATGAGGGCTTTTACGAGAGTAATGCAGCTGTCTATCGACAGGAAGGGTCGGCCTGCGTTGATACATTCGGTTGTGTAGGCTGAGGATGAGGATATCGCGTTCACATGTCTAGTTAGAGTGAGGGATGCATCTAGGTATACCCCCAGGGTTTTAACTTCTTTAGAGAATGGGATGGAATTGCCATCTATGGTGGATGATGTGTAGGCCTTGTCAAGTTTGTTTAGACGTTCTTGAGATCCGACGGGCAGCAGCTCGGTTTTCTCATCATTGAGACACAACAAATGCATAACCATCTAGGCCTGGATGCTTTGGTATATTCTGTTAAGTGATTTAGTGTCAAAGATACCCAACGAGTCGAGGAGGTTGAAGTGGGGCTTCGTGAAGATGTTGTATAATGTCGGTGAGATGCAAGAGCCTTGGGGGACACCACAGGTGACTGGGGCGGGGGATGCTGATGCTTTTCCATTTCACATACTTACTTATGCCTTAAGAGCTTTACCTACAGCTGGCTGCGTTACAGGCTTCTCTGCTTGTGTTAAGACCTCAATAATACAACTGTGCCCTCCAAAGAGGTTTTAATCGCTGTCCGTGGGTATTGCTTGATTCGTTTCTGTTGTTTTATCTATATTTTTTACTGCAGTATACATATTTGTGTTTAAAGAAGAACCCTGGAGATTGCTCCTACACTCCACTTCGGGTGGTGGCACTTCAGTCAAAGGAAAGTTTTGCAGTAGGCACTTGTGTTGCCTCCACATGTACTGCACCCACATAGCCCCTAATTGACCCGTGTTCAGCCATGCTCTTCGCGAGGTGCAATCCATCCCCTGTAATCCTCCTATTTTACAGGCAGTATCATTTCCACACATGTCCAGAGATCTCAGTGAAGAGCACTGCCAAGTGAGGTTTCCACCCAGTACCACACTTTAGGCAACCATGGTTTTCAACTATATAATCTACTGCTTGATCAGAACATGGTGTATGGAATGAGAGCAAAAATAACTAACATTCCAAGTTTAGAGTTTACTAGACAGACTTCAGAAAGAGTGCACTCAGTGCTTGGACTTATTAAGCCCCTCAATGGTTTAATTGCAAGGTGCAGATAGAAGAACAATCTTTCTACTTAAAGAATTGGCACAACAGATGTATCGCAGGCCCAAGAGAGTCATGGAGAGACACATCAACAATTGTCCTCTTTGAGTGCTGGGGAGAATATTGTCATTTATTAGAAAAGCACACTTGGCAGCCTCTCCAACTGAAATGTTGCCTGAAACAATGTTCTAAACGCTAGGACGACTAAGTAAGATGTACTTAGCTCCCGAATTAATGATTTGTTTTAGAACTCGGGTTTACAGCAGAAGTATTGCACATCCTGTTCTGTAATAATTGACAGTCTTTACCATGGTCTCATAACCCAGGCACATACGGTTAACTAGGGACATGAGTTATAATGTTCCTTTGCTGTGACTCTGTAGGCAAACGGATATAATGGGGTGCCCAGAAAATGAAGGCTGAAATTCATCCTATTTCAGATCCCACATCACTGGCACTGGGCCTCAGGCAGGTTGGAAGGGATGGCTATTGGATATATGAGGTATTGCAGATCAACATTGCCCATGTCATATGGTCATGCCACAAAGCTGTACCCTACGTGATCTTTTTATAAATGATAAGCATTATGGGGCAGCAGTTAGGCAGACCGTCTAGGACAACTATTTTCATGACTAATCTCATTTAAAAGGCATTTGGAAACACTGGAATAGGTGGACTTGTGCAGCCCTATTGGTGAACAATTTATGCATACTCAGATCTTCGGGTCCCATCTTTATGCCAAATCTGCACCCCTGGCTTGAGGTGATGTGACGTCTAAGATTAACTCTTACTACCATGCCATTTCTAGACCGTACAGTGCAGAACTTGCATTCAGCACTCTATCTAGATGACTGGGAACAATAAAACAACAGGATGCAAAGGGCATCTTCAGGATACACAGAGCCGGCGCTGCCCCATCACTGTGCCTTGATGCTCTGATGATGCAGATACACCATCACATACCCCATGCAGCCTCCAATCCATGGAGAGCGCATCAACTGATTCTATGATACGAAGGTCACCACTTGTAAATATAACTAACTCTCAAATGGTGCTAATTGTCTCAACAAAGTTATCTCCCAATGTGGTCCGCCTCAAGGCACCATTATCCTTGGACAGAGTCAGAACATGTACTCACATGGGGATTCACATGCACTCAAAAGTATCCTTGACAACCACTCACCAAAAATGGCATTTACTATGTTTTAATCAATTGGCATTAAATTCAATTTTTCAGCCAGCCTTGGAAGGCTGTCAGTTGAAACTTTTCAAGATATTTGTAAAACCAAGCCACTTGTCATAGCAATCGAAGTCAAAGGCTTATGCGGCTACAATAAGCCTAAAATACATCAGATGGGGGAAAACCTCTTCTGTAGGAAGTTCCTGGGACTTCAAAAATCATCACCTAGCATTGGTCAAGATATGGGTCTTTCCTTCCACTAAAGACAAGGAGGCCTTCACACCTTAACTATTTAGGATGGCATCAGGACAAATCCTGAGCCATGCTAAGGCTGTCCTATAGGAGGTTGTGACAACACGCTACGGCTTGAAAGTCTCCTGGTTAAAATACATAAAGTAAAATTGAAGAATCCTTCAGCCACCTGGTTTCTTCCCCACAGATAATCCCTGATTTACAAAGAATTTTTGGATGGGCTAATTTCTGCCAATTTCCTCAGAAACTCAGGAGTCAATGAGACTAGCCACGGAAAACAGTTCAGGCCTATGCAGCTGTGTCAAACGGTCCTGGTACAGAGAGCTACCTTTTGGGAGTACCACAGTTGCTTAGAAGGTCTATAGGAGATCTATTGTTACTGGTTTTCCTCAAAGCAAAGCGGGACAGTGCAGGAGAAGCAGTGGCCCTTTCTATATACGATTTAAAGACTTGACACCCTAACATGCGTGGTCTATTATTTTGCCCTTTTGACTAAAAAGCCCAGAGGCTTTGCATCATCAAAGATGGGTTTTGCCCAATTTTCCTATTTTTTGTCTCCCTCGTGATTGCAGGGATCTTCACAGCATGATAATGATTCTCTTGAGCAATTGATTAACTACCTGCAGGGATGTTCTTTATATTCGTTTTAAACCTTTGAATTTTTTTTGTTTGAAGCTTTGATTTGTCTGTTTTTACTTTTCGTAGTTTTCATTACAGTATTTACAATTTTTAAAATGCATTGATCGCTGTATACGTTTTATGATTGATACAATTTTCAACGAAAACAATATTAAACTTGATGACTGAACCGGGCAATCTGCCACAGAGGAACGCCCCAGTAATGATAAGCACCCCAAATATTGGATTAACGTTGGCTGGTTAGGAGATAGTTTATCTTATGCCTAGTTACTTTTCCCATAACTTTTTGTCTATTCTATGTGTATTACTACTGATGTTTAACAATTGTTTATCGATTATATCAAACTTAGTCTACAGCTTTCTATACACGACAGATGAACTCTAGCTATAGATGGATACAGAAATTAATAAAGAAAATCATATTGTGGTTAGCGCTTAGGGATACATCTCTTGGAGAATATGATTATAAAGATATGTACTCAGGCGTGCATACATTGTGGCTCATTGTGGCTCATTGTGACCCTGCCGGTCCGGAAACAACAGTGCTGGTAAACATATAAGCACTGTTGTTTCGGACCTGCAAACTACAGGTTTGACTGCCGGAGCTGCCGTGCCCGACAGGTCTGACCCTGCCAGGCACAGTGGCCACGGTAGGCAGACTGTCACAGAAGCACCGGCACCGTTAGCAACGGTGCCGGTGCTTCCGTGGTCCCCACTTCCATAGAGTCTTGTGGTACTCTATGGGAATGGGGACTTACAATTTATCAGCGCCCAACGTTCCTGTTTGCCAGGGTTGTAATCCCCCAGTAGCACCAGGAAGTCAGGCTCCAGTAAATATTTACGGCTCTGGCGGCAACACCCACCTGTAGCACCAGCTCAGTTACCGCTGGACCCAGAATGAGCACAGCTGGACCTGTAATGAGCCCCATTGTCAACAACCAATTCATATATTCATGCTTTGATAATCTATGCCCGCATTATTGTGATCTCCCTTTGTGACCAGATCTATGCTAATGCCGCACATAATCGGAATTCGACATATGACCAAGTGCTATAGTCTCCTTCTTGTCTTTCCCTGTTGCATTGTATTGAGCTGTGTTGAGCTGTTCAATACTCTACGTACCGGTGTCAGCTCTTGCTAGCAATGTTTCAATCCGATATGCAAATCATCCTCTAAGGATGCCTGAGCAATAGGGAAGGCGTATGTGCACAGCCCCATAAGGACAGATGTATGTATACTGAGAATGGGATTCAACTCTAAGCTCCTCCTCTTCTTAAGATCAACAAGCCACAAGAAGGATGACAGCCAGTGAATCCCAACAAAGCGGCAGGGATCACAGCCGTTAAACCCACACATCTAAATCCTGCCACTGTCTGAAGGAGTATATAGGGTTTAAGGCTATAAACGCTTCAATGCTGGAGAGTGTTGTGAACAATGAAATGAGCACCAAGCCCAAGAAGTATGTACTTAGTGATTCAAATATACAACTCTTGTATCACAAACGAACTCAAATATAAAGAGCTGTGGAAATGTCTATGTTTTGAAATGCTTTTTTTTATTTTATACAAAACAGTCATGAGTGCTCATTAGTGCTATTCTTCACCTTCACCTTTCTCATAGGGGTATTTGAAAATGTTCAATAGGAAATCATTTTCTAGGATTCAATAATGTGCTTTCATTACTAAGATGTTCAACATTCTTACTATGACTACAATACATACTGATAGGGAGCACTAGCAATGAATATCGTCACATTTTAAAAACAACCAGTTTACAAAGTCAGTAGAATTAATCGGTTTCCTTTTGAATATTTTTTATTCTTTTGTTTTCTTTGTCTCTCAAAATGTCCTTTCTTCCTGGAAATAGTCACACTTAGATTAAAACCAATGATTTGTTTCTTCTGTGAGCGCCAAGACTCTGTTTAGTTGAGAGCGACACAGAGGGTGAGATGGAGAGAGAGGTAAAGAGAGTGAGAGAGGGAGAGAGAAGAAAAGAAAGCGGGAGAACAAAGAGAGAGATATGCTCAACAAGGCAGAGAGAGATGCCCAAAAAGCGAGATAGCAGGATGGTGGGAGAGTGAAAGGCAAACACTGTGTCGGAGTGAGAGGAGGAAAAAGTAAATGAGATATAGAGACAGAAAGAGAGAGAGGTAGAGGGAGACTGAGGTAGACAGAAAACTAGAGGGAAGGCAAGAGAGCAAGAGGAAGAGAGAGAGAGAGAGAGAGAGAGAGAGAGAAAGAGAGAGAGAGAGAGAGAGGGGGAGAATGGCAAAGGCAGGGGGGCACAGAGATAGATAACAAGGCCGTATTGAGAGATAGAGAATGTGTGTCCAAGACTGCACTGACCCAGAGAGAATAGAACCCACAAGACCACACAAACGGAGGAAAAAACAAAGGAAAGGTGAGAGAGAGCACACAGAGAAAGAGTTATAAACAAATCACATAAGAAAGAGACAGGTAGAGTGAATCGGGCCACACTACCAGACAGAGGGGGAGAGAGAGAGAGAGAGAGAGAGAGAGAGAGAGAGAGCGAGAGAGAACAAAGAGAGCACACATGACAATCTGTACCCTGCAAGACTTGTCCTTGGCCTCAAGCCCATGGATTGTATCTCTCCAGGAGTGAAATCTGTGTACTGGCTCTCTGTGGCTGCGAGTTCAAAACCCCTCTGCATTGTCCACAAGGCCTTCTGGGGCCTGCGACCTCAATATCCTCAACTTTCTCTTCCTAAATATGTTTCTCCTTGAGCTCTTCATTCATCCGCCTCCAACTCCCTCAGGGTCAGTCGCTTCTCCAAGCAGCGAGTTGGTAGTAGATCTCTTCTTCTGCTGGGACCTCCCTCTGGAAAAGCTGTTAAACGTAAATCATATAATGCCTCCTTTTGACTTATATTGGCCTAAGCCTAGTTGCTCTGCAAAATGAAACGCGTTGCAAACTTCCGATTTCTGATCGACTTCGCCGCCATTTTAGAATCATTATGATTTACTATTCTAAAATGGTGGACTGTGTTTCTAACTTGCGACCAAGCCTCCCGACCTTTGAGTTCTGTTAATGGTTAGACTGTCCGCGGGCCGACTGTTTAGACTAGGTAAAGAGACCTTGTACTACGAATGAACCGTCGTCTCAGTATTGTCTACGCTAACAAGCCTCATCCACGAATACACATCAGTGACAATGTAATGTAAACGCCAAGCGTGGACACAGGCTGAACTACATTGTGTTGGGATATAGACTAAGGCTTACTGTGGGATTCGAGAATATACATCGCCATTGTAACTTGATGGAAATGCAAACTTATGTAATCCTTCTGCATATTATTGTATAAGCTGTATGTGAACTTGGCACAAACTCTAGACCGCAGATTATTAACATGTACAGGGGCTGGACAATATTGTTGAAACTGTATAAAAACATGAATGATCAGATGTCCAGCACTCTCTCTCCTCTCTTTGACGGGCTGGTACTCATTGTGTGGTGTTGAGTGCCAGATCGCTCTCTGTTTCTATGTTTCTTTGTAAACTGCTCAGAATAAAAGATCTGTGAATCTTTATAGCCCGTGTTTGGTATATTTCAATTTGTGGTATTCAGCCTCGATATTTCCTTTTGCTTTCACAGATGGCGCCTGAATAGGGACCCTCAAGATTGATGCCATCTCGTTGAAGAGTTGACATGGCTATCGGACCGGGATCGGACGATGAAAAAGGGGGCCCCTTCTTGGAGGACACGTGACACCTCAACAGTACTGCACGACCCAATCCCCGGACGGTGAGCACGTGATCCAAGATGGCATCTTGACGAGGGTCCATACGTTGAGGCGGGCAGTTTTGCCAAAATCACCAACCACGAGGGTTCTTTGTTGTCCTTAGTAATCCGATCAGACCTCCCTTAGTTCTTTGATCAGGTGAGTCGTGCCCCGATTCCTGAGTATCCTGATATTTGATTTGGCGTATTGTCCTTGCGAGAACAATTATTGGCCAGGTAACACCAGAAATCTGATATGCCTGAGAAATTGTCTGCCTGTTTCAGGGCATTATTCCGCAGAGACAGACAATCTTTGGAATTTGGCCATCTGGCACCACAGGAGGGGTCACCCGCGTTTACTATGCAGTACAGCATTGGCAGTATAGTGTTTAGTGATATTTGGCACAGACAAACCAGACATGCTTCCGTACTTCTGTGGCCAATCAATAGTAGCTTTGAGATTTCTCATATAGAATATTTAGAATCTATATTATTAAAGAAAAAAGCTAAACCTGCAGCATTTGCTGTATTGCAAAATTGGAAAAAAGAAGCTATGCAGCAACTTAAAAGTAGAGAGAAAAATGCGCTCCGACATGTGTCAAACGCTGAGAAAGCGTTAATGTACGATCAACAGCGACAGTCAGAGTCAGTTAGAAATATGGATAGGAGTTTTCAACTTGGCATTCAGAAAATATACCCGTCTAAAGATTTTCATGCATCAGATGAATTAATTGACAAGCTTTTAAATGAACGAAGGCCTGGTGCCACTGCACCACCTCCGTATGTACCTATTCCTGTTGCTTTACCTCTTCCTGCTGTTGTTCCTCCTACTGTAGTAATTCGTGCTCCTCCTATCGTGCCTCCTATTGCTCCTCTTCCTCCAACTATTGCTCCTCTTCCTATTGTTGCTCCTCCACCTGTACATCTTCCTTGCCTGTTGTCATGGGTCCGATAGATTTGTCTTTTGCACCAGTGTTGGCACCTTCGTTACCTTTGTACAAGACTTATCTACTCTTTCTCTTCCAAGTGGTTCTGTTCCGCTTGTAGTTGATAAGGGAGTAGAATCAAAGATTGTAACTCGTAATACAGTTTCTAAAGAAAGAAAGCGAGATTTGAATGAATGGGCTAGACAGTGCATGGAGAAGGGTGAACAATCTGATGTTCTTGCTATACTCTCCAATTTGGATAATTTTCCTGAGAAAACAGTGTTTATTGAAGGAATGGGAATTAATGTATTCGTAATGTGGAACAGACTGAATGATATAGATATCCCACAAGGGTTGAGGGATCTGAATGTTTTAGCATATTCAAGAGATACTGCGGAGAAAGCATATGAGCACGTCGAGAGGTTTTTTGAGTATAGAAGGGAGTTAGAAAAGTTATGGAATGAAGAAATAGATAGTGATGTTTGGGTGCTATTTTTGTACAGAAACGGTTCCTTCCTCTTTGTAAATTGATGAGTGAAGAAATGCGAATTTGCACAAGAGATGCACTTAGATGGATTTCAGATATGTCGATATCTCCAGTAGAAGTATGTGGCATGTATAGTCAGTATACGCTAGAAATGCAGAGGAAAGTGATACAGGTAATGATAGAATACCTGCAGGATGAATGTATACAAGGAAAGATTTGTTGTCCTGCAGAATTATTGAATATCTATAAGAGAGCTTTTTTTCATCTGACACTCCTTCAGCTGCTTTAGCGCTTGATTTGGCTCTGTTGCTCAGTAAGCGTTTGGAGTTGCCTACTTCTCAGTTGCCTATGAGAGAGGTTCCTCTGATATTTGTCCCTAAAGTCGAGGTTCCGGCTAATGCCGCAACGGGTGTAGCCACCTATGACATTGATGTGCATTATGTATTGCAGTTTGTTCACGTCCCATTCTCAAGACAGGAAGTGAACACCATTAGACAATCTATTCCAGATATTAGAAAAAATCCCACAGGGTTCTATAAAGAGATAGAATCCGTCTTGCAGTCATCAGTATTTACTCTGGGGGATATAGATTTGTTATTTCCTGTGCTCCTACCTGCCGATTTGTGGAAACAGATTAGGACAGTAGACGATGTAGCAGGGTTAGGGGACACATGGAATAGTTTGACTACACAAGATAGAGATACACCAGCTGGTGAGAGACCACCGCCGATAATACTGACCTTGCCTGATAGAATAGTGACAAAATTGAAAGCCTTAATTCCTGAGAGATTGATTGTTTGGGACAAACTTACTGCTTGTGTCCAAGGAAAGTCTGAGGGTGCTACCGAATTCTTTAATCAGTTTGAACAAGTATTTTCAGATTTTAGTGGACAAGATTTAAGCACAGAGTCTGGAAAAAGATTATTTGTGGACAAATTTGTGCGTGGATTGCTACCTGACATCCAGTCGCAAATTATGACTTCTGAAAGCGCATGGCAAGCTAAGTCTCAGTCTGAAGTGTTGCATATGGCTTAGTATTATGAAAACCGAGTCAATAATGAGAAAGAAAGGATTGAAAAGAAAATGGGAGACTTGAAAACTAAGGTGTTGTTGCAACAGATTGTTAGAGGTCCTAGAGGGGTTAGTACATAGTTTAGGTGACAGTATGTTCCACAAGGTAACGTGCCGTTGGGTCCTGTACATGCGAACCAATGTGCTTATTGCAGACAAGAGGGTCATTGGCAAGCACAATGCCCGAACCTCCAGCAGAGGTCGAATAACAAATTTGGCATCATGGGTAGACGATCCAGAGGCCGCCCTGGGGCAGGGGGTCCTGGTGGAAGTCAGTTTTCTCAGAATCCTCAGTCTTTTTCGCAAGACAATCAGCCACTGAGTGTGGACAATAGAAATATTTTTGATCATCCTTCTACTGCATATCTCTCTGAAGACCTTCCTTTCCATGATATATTGTTTCACTAGGATTGCCTAAAGCAGGGTTTGGAACCTATACCTATTCCCGTTCCCTACGTTGAGATGATGGTGGGAAATAGGAAACATCTATTCTTGATAGATACAGGAGCACAGAAGTGTTCCATTGACCATTCATGGGTTCCATACATTCCACTGTCAGGGCAAACTGATGTTTCTTTAGGGTTTTATGGTACGCCAGTGGTTAGTATGGTTTCTTTATCGGTACAGATTTCACTGGGTCCATTCACAGATCACTGTCTGTTTCTTTTGACATCGAACTGTGGAGAGAATTTGTTGGGGTTGAATCTGTTGAAGGAATTAAATGTGGTAATTCATTGTTCTTCGGATGGAGTGCGTTTGACGATTTCACCACAGCAATCTTCTGTTTCACAGTTTCTGACTAGACCTTTTTTCCGCCAGAATTTAGTGACGTTCCGGAATGTGTATGGGAAATTGACGGCAATGATGTCGTTCTTTTACAAATTTAACCTCTTAAAACTGTCTTGAAACCTGGAGTAAAGTTGCCACGTATTCCTCAGTATAAGATTTCAATTGTTGGTGAGCTAGCTTTGAAGTGTATAGTTTCCGATTTTGTACACCGTGGGGTAATTGAAGAAATTGCAGGTAGTTTGTGCAATAGTCCGATTTTACCAGTGTATAAGAAAGGGGATAATACAATTCCTTTTCATTTCATTAACGATTTACGCGCTATCAATAAGATCGTTGCTCCACAATTTCCTATTGTGCCTGATGTGACAACGATATTAACAATGATTCCAGCTTCTGCTACTCATTTTAGTGTTGTAGAGCTTAAGAATGCCTTCTTTAGCATTCCTATACACAAAGATAGCTGATACCTGTTTGCGTTCACCCTAGGGGGACGCTCGTTTACATTCACCCGTGTGCCACAGGGGTACATGAAAAGTCCGAGCATTTACAGTAGGGCTTTGAAAGAGCAGCTTAATACACTCGAGTTGCCTGTTAATTGTACATTACTCCAGTATGTTGACGACCTTCTTTTAGCGGCAGATTCAGAAAGTGCCTGCAAGGAGGGCACCGTGTAATTGCTTATTCACCTAGCAAAGCATGGACATAAAGCTTCACTGAAAAAGTTTCAATATTGTCGACAGGTGGTCCCCTATTTAGGCTATCTCCTGTCAAAGGAGGGAAGAAGATTGATGCCTGAGCCGATTAAAATCATTTCTAGCATGTCTGTCCCAAATACGCAGAAGGAAGTCATAGCCTTGATAGGAATGGCTTCTTACTGTAGGCAGTGGATCCCAAACTTTTTGTAAGTGATTAAACCAATGTTGGCTTTGACAAAGAAGGGCATTTCTTTGCCATTGCCATGGAACTTGGAACACCAGAAAGCTTTTGCTTTGCTCAAGACTGCACTGTGTTCAGCACCAGTTTTGGGCACACCAAATTATGAAAAGGCCTTCGAGTTGTATGTGCATGAACGTGATGGATGTGCTTTGGCTGTATTAACGCAGGAACATTGGGGGAAGAATAGGCTGTGCGGCTACTTTTCCTCCGCCTTTGATCCTGTTGCATGTGCTTTGCCGAGATGTCTGAGAGCTGTCGCTGCTGCTGCTGCATCTGTAAAACAGAGCAAGGGTATGTGTCATGATGCCCGCTCCCGGGGAGCCGGTTCAAGCCCTGCGTCCCCGAAAGCAGACATCCAGTCCCCAAGGAAGGACCCAGCAACCCCATATAGGGGCCCTTTGGACAATGTCCTGGCGCCTATGGCGCCAGGCTCATAAAAGACATCAGCCCTGGCGCCATAGGCGCCAGGCACATTATGGAAGTGCTTGGGTGCACTTACCTGATGCAGACCATGCTGCAGGATCCCGGCCTCCTTGAGGCCTGAAAGGAACTACTTTACCTGTGGAACTAATTTAACATCCGGGCATGGTCGGGGAAGGATACATACCTGATTGGAGGAAGGATACATACCTGGAACTTCTTCCAAGGCTATTTAAACCCCACCCCGAACAGCCACACGTGCTTCGCGTTGTTCTGCATCTAGCAGCTGGACGCTCACCGTGTCTGCTCCTGCATCCTGACCCACGCCTGCCAGCATCCTCGTTCACCTGCAAAGGAAGAGAAGAAGAGAACAGAAGAAGGAAAAGTCCTTACCTGCTAAAACCGCATCCCGGAGACATCTCGATGACAATCCTGAAAAGGAAGACTTTTATTTAAAAGCTCATCGCGTCGATCGCTGCAGCGCCGCATTTCACTCACCTTTACAGGGCGCCTCCATGTTCAGCAGCGATCATCCGGATTTGCAGTCACGCCCCAGCGCCTAGGGAGAAAAAGACCAGAACAAAAGGTGAGAGAGGGAAGGGAATAAGGAAAGCTAAATCTCCATGTTAAGACTTACCTGTTGATTCATTGCCTCTTCATTTCGAGGTCCGTGCCGCATCCTGGAATTTCCGGACCCCGGCCCCTAAGGGGAAAAGGAGACATCAGCGTTAATGAGCGAATGAAAAGACATTACCAAAAAACGCTCATTAAAGACTTACCTGATTTCTACAAGGATTTCACCTCTCATCTCGGGTCGGTGCCTGTTCCCCGGCATTCCGTACCCCAGCCCCTATGGGGAAAAAGACACTAGCATTAGTACATTAATGCATGGACACAAGGGGAACCTCTTATCAAAAAAACTTACCTGGAAGCCAAGCAAGTTTGGTTCTCACCAATCCGAAAATCCAGTGAAGTAACTGGATACCAACGCGCCCCTGCATCAGAAGCAGGATGGAGAGCTTGTCCTTCCAGACCCTAAGGTGAGACGCTACGAGGAATCACAGAAGGGTTTCGAGGAGGGTGAGAGGGGAAAGTGGGAGGCTGATTGCATTACCCTGCAGACAGTTAATCCCCTATTTTCTCCTACAGAAGGATACTTCTGCGAGCCAGACAAGCCAGATTTGGGGGCCTGGTCCAGTCCCTCTTCCGAACCCTGCGCATCACCTTAGAAAAGGTCACAGCAGCGCGAACCAGGCCGGCACCTCCGTGGGAGTCAGGTGAGCATTACAGAACGCGAAGCCTTCCCACAAATTCCCACCCAGGCGCTATGGAAAGTTCTGAGATTGACCAGTTGGCCCAATTACTGGGGGAATTACGGGCCGAAGTACATGCCGCTCGTCAAGAGACTAATGCCCTCAGGAGGGAATTAATAATATCAAAGGAAAGAACTGATGACCTGGCCAGACAGCTTTTGCAAGGTCAAGGTGGGCAAACTCCTCTACCCGGTTCCGGAGGGAACCCCGCTCCTGTGGTTTCCAGTAACCCTGTGCAGATTAATCTACCTGGAAACATGCCGCTGGCCCCACCCGAACGCTTTGCTGGGGACCCCAAACGATTTGCCGTATTCATGAATCAGTGTTGTTTGCACTTCCTATGCAGACCTTGGGCCTTCCCTAATGATCAGACCAAGGTAGCCTTTGTATTGTCATATCTCAGCGGCTGCGCTGCCGATTGGTCAGTTCCACTGGTTACTCAAGATGACCCGATTCTCTGTGATTTTCAAAGGTTTCAACCAAGCATGGAAAGGTTATTTGCTCGACACTCTCAGGGGCAGGCTCTGGATGACGAACTTCTATCCCTGCGACAGGGCAATCAGGACCTCCTATCCTATATTGCAACCTTTAATAGACTAATTGTGGAAACGGGATGGCCAGAGGAGAAAAGAGTCACGTTGTTTTATCGAGGCCTACGCGGAGAACTTAAAGATGTCTTGGCCCAAGTTGTAAATCCGCCCCAAGAATCCACAGAGTATATAGACTTAGTGGTCCAATTGGATCACAGACTTCAAAACAGAAAAGCAGATCAGTCCAGGTTTGAGACCCGGGTGGTGGTCAAGACCCATGCTAATCCCAAGGGAGTTGATCTCTCTGAGCCTATGCAAATTGGAGGGGTTAAAGGACCCTTAACTCAAAAGGAACGTGGAAGGAGGCGGCAGTTAATATGATGTTTTTATTGTGGGAATTCTGGACACTTTCTACGAGATTGCCCGGAAAAAACGCCCGAAAGGCGGCAGGAGCCGCTGATAAAAACCATGAAGACTCTATTTCGGGAAACGACTCCGCCCGACAAGTGTAGGGGTCCGCTTGCTGAGCTTGAAAACTAACTCTCAGACCTCGCATTTCATTGTGCCAATGGTTCTCGTAGATCCAGAACAGCCTAAGCGGTTGCATGCAATAAAGGCATACATCGATGTGGGGCTATTGGAAACTATGTGGATCGTGAATTGGTCTCTAGGATTAACCTTCCTCTCTGTCCTAAAACCAGCAAAGATGTGATCACCACAATCGATGGAACTGAAATTGCCTCTGGACCGGTAACACATTCCACTACTGAGGTGACTCTTATTGGTCCCGACGGCCATCGGGAGGGTGTTGTGTTTGATGTAATCAAGGCTCCACAATTTCAGGTTATTCTTGGAATCCCTTGGTTAGAGAACATAATCCTCGAATTGATTGGCGAGCTAAGAGAATAACCTTCCCGGATTGTACACAAACCTGCTACCCAGAAAACCTGAAGATTAATCTAGCATCTGTAACCTCTGCCTCCATGCAACTACCTCCGGAATACCAAGACTTTCAGGATGTCTTCGAAAAGGAACAGGCCAACACGTTACCTCCTCACAGATCGTACGATTGCCAAATCGATCTGGTGCCCGGTGCACAACCCCCTTGTAGCAGGATTTATGCCCTTACCGAACCTGAGAATCTGCATTTGAGACAATATTTGGATCAATACCTAGCTAATGGTTTTATTCGCCCGTCAAAGTCCCCGGCATCCTCGGCTTTGTTCTTCATGCCCAAAAAAGAAGGCGACCTTAGAACTTGTATCGATTACCGCGCATTGAACCATATAACGGTTAAAAACCGTTATTCTCTGCCTCTGATCCCTGAACTCCTTGACCAGGAGAAGGACGCTTGCATATACACCAAGTTAGATCTCTGGGGGGCTTATCATCTGGTACGAGTTAAAGAAGGCGACGAATGGAAAATTGCCTTCCGTACTAAATACGGATTATTCGAGTACCAGGTGATGCCTTTCGGATTATGTAACGCGCCGGCTGCCTTCCAATACTTCATGAATGATGTCCGTCGGGAACTCATCGATGTTTGTGTTGTCGTATATATCAATGACATTCTGGTGTACTCCTCTTCGGAATCTGATCACAGAAAACACGTCAGGGCAGTACTTGAAAAACTGCGCCAACACAAACTATTTGCTAAATTGGAGAAATGTGTTTTCCATACCACAGAAGTCGAGTTTCTAGGTTTCATCCTGACACCCAAAGGAGTCCGAATGGACTCAAGAAAAGTGGATGCCATCCTCAAATGGCCATCACCTAGCTCTGTAAAAGGGGTTCAAAGCATGCTCGGCTTTGTCAATTTCTATCGCAGGTTTATCCTGGAATTTTCACGCGTGGTACAACCCATTACTGCATTCTTGAGGAAAAATAAACGTTTTGAATGGTCTGAAGAAGCCGAGCAGGCCTTTCAGGATTTAAAAGCTAAGTTTACCTCCGCACCTATATTGAAACACCCGCATTCAGATCTCCCTTATGTCGTTGAGACTGACGCATCCAGCCTAGCCATGGGAGCTGTCCTGTCCCAAAGAGATCCGGAAACCAACCAACTGCATTCCATAGCATTTTGGTCCAGAAAATTCTCGGCACCCGAGATTAATTATGCAATCACGGACAAAGAACTGTTAGCCATTAAGTCCGCGTTTAAAGCCTGGCGGCATTATCTGCTTGGCGCTCGAAATACCATCACAGTGATCACTGATCACCGGAATTTACAGTATTTAAAAACCGCCAAGGCTCAGTCATCACGGCAGCTCCGATGGGCTTTGTTTTTCGCTGAATTTGATTTCGTGATTACCTATCGACCTGGCTGCAAGAATGGCAAAGCAGACGCCTTATCCCGAATTGGAATGGGAGAATCTGATACAAACTCAGAACCAGTACCAATAATTCCCGATCAGAGGATTCTAGGCATGACTTTGTTACAGACGCTTGAAGACATTCAAGCCAGAGTGAAACAACTCCTAGACCCTACAACCTTACAGGATTGGATACAAAAGGGATCAGACTTTACCATAGATAACGGTTTACCTTATTTCCAAGGATGCTTATTCCTGCCACATAAGGAATTACACAAACTAGTTATTTCCGGTTATCATGATGCATTAATAGAGGGACACCCCGGTATTGCCAAAAGGTGAAACGACAATTTTGGTGGCCCTCTTGGCGAAAAGATGTTAAATCTTTTGTGATGTCCTGTGGTGTTTGCGCCCAAAATAAAAGTCAAAAGAAAAGACCAGCCGGTCTCCTTCAACCTCTAGACATACCGCCAGCACCCTGGCACACCCTATCAATGGATTTTATTACGGACATGCCTCCTTGTTCGGAGTACAATACTATTCTGGTAATTGTGGATTTGTTTTCCAAAATGGCCCACTTTATTCCTTTGAAAGGTTTACCTTCAGCTTCTGTCCTAGCCAAAGAATTCCTCGAAAATATTGTTCGGCTACATGGATTCCCATCTATACTAATCACTGACCGGGGAAGCCGATTCATTTCCCACTTCTGGCGCAAATGTTGTCAAATGGCGCAGATCGACGTAAGATTATCGACCAGTCACCACCCTCAGACCGATGGTCAGACCGAGAGGACAAATCAGACCCTTGAACAATACCTACGGTGTATGTTACAGCAATCGGAAAGCAACTGGAAAGACATTCTTTGGATAGCCGAATACGCATATAATAATTCGGTACACTCTGGAACTGGCCACAGTCCTTTTTATACTTTGTTTGGGCATCACCCTCGAACCTCAAACCTTGACTCACCTCAGAACCTCGGAATGCCTGCAGTAGAACATCTGCATTCTACAATTACCCAAGCCTTCAAAGAGGCAACTACGCATTTACAACAAGCCAAGAGAAAATACAAGGAGAATGCTGATCTACATCGGAGTGAAGCACCTCCGTATCAGATTGGGGATCAAGTGTGGTTAGCTACCAGACATTTACCACTCAAAGGGCCTCAAACTTTTAACCCAAAATATCTGGGACCTTATTCTATTACGGCAATAATTAACCCAGTGGCTGTTAAACTTGATTTACCAGCTAGTATGCGAATTCACCCTGTTTTTCATGTGTCACTTCTGAAACCAGTAGTACCCGGAACCCGACTATTCAAACCTCCAGAACCTATTCTAATAGATGGGGAGCCCGAATTCGAAGTGAAGAACATTTTAGACTCAAAAATGTTTAGGTCAAAACTGTTCTACCTAATTGATTGGAAGGGGTACGGACCTCAGGAGAGGTCGTGGGAACCCAGCGACCATGTGCATGCACCTCGATTAGTCAGGAAATTCCACCGACTCTTCCCAGACAAACCAAAACCCCCGGAGGGAACAACCTTGGGAGGGGCCTTGGGGGGGAGTGCTGTCATGATGCCCGCTCCCGGGGAGCCGGTTCAAGCCCTGCGTCCCCGAAAGCGGACATCCAGTCCCCAAGGAAGGACCCAGCAACCCCATATAGGGGCCCTTTGGACAGTGTCCTGGCGCCCATGGCGCCAGGCTCATTATGGAAGTGCTTGGGTGCACTTACCTGATGCAGACCATGCTGCAGGATCCCGGCCTCCTTGAGGCCTGAAAGGAACTACTTTACCTGTGGGACTAATTTACCATCCGGGCGTGGTCGAGGAAGGATACATACCTGATTGGAGGAAGGATACATACCTGGAACTTCTTCCAAGGCTATTTAAACCCCACCCGAACAGCCACACGTGCTTCGCGTTGTTCTGCATCTAGCAGCTGGACGCTCACCGTGTCTGCTCCTGCATCCTGACCCACGCCTGCCAGCATCCTCCTTCACCTGCAAAGGAAGAGAAGAAGAGAACAGAAGAAGGAAAAGTCCTTACCTGCTAAATCCGCATCCCGGAGACATCTCGCCGACAATCCTGAAAAGGAAGACTTTTATTTAAAAGCTCATTGCGTCGATCGCTGCAGCGCCGCATTCCACTCACCTTTACAGGGCGCCTCCATGTTCAGCAGCGATCATCCGGATTCGCAGTCACGCCCCAGCGCCTAGGGAGAAAAAGACCAGAACAAAAGGTGAGAGAGAGAAGGGAATAAGGAAAGCTAAATCTCCATGTTAAGACTTACCTGTTGATTAATTCCCTCTTCATTTCGGGTCCGCGCCGCATCCTGGCATTTCCGGACCCCGGCCCCTAAGGGGAAAAAGAGACATCAGCGTTAATGAGCGAATGAAAAGACATTACCAAAAAACGCTCATTAAAGACTTACCTGATTTCTACAAGGATGTCACCTCTCATCTCAGGTCGGTGCCTGTTCCCCGGCATTCCATACCCTGGCCCCTATGGGGAAAAAGACACTAGCATTAGTACATTAATGCATGGACACAAGGGGAACCTCTTATCAAAAAAACTTACCTGGAAGCCAAGCAAGTTTGGTTCTCACCAATCCGAAAATCCAGTGAAGTAACTGGATACCAACGCGCCCCTGCATCAGAAGCAGGATGGAGAGCTCTCCTTCCAGACCCTAAGGTGAGACGCTACGAGGAATCACAGAAGGGTTTCGAGGAGGGTGAGAGGGGAAAGTGGGAGGCTGATTGCATTACCCCGCAGACAGTTAATCCCCTATTTTCGCCTACAGAAGGATACTTCTGCGAGCCAGACAAGCCAGATTTGGTGGCCCGGTCCAGTCCGTCTTCCGAACCCTGCGCATCACCTTAGAAGAGGTCACAGCAGCGCAAACCAGGCCAGCGCCTCCGTGGGAGTCAGGTGAGCATTACAGTATGGTCCTAGGCCATGCTTTAACCTTGTTGGTACTTCACTCTGTAGATGTTCTATTAAATAGAACGTAAACACAACACCTCACCTCCGCACGACTACGAGATACAAATTGATATTGTTTGCACCGCATATTAAAATTAAGAGGTGTTATGTACTGAATCCGGCTGAATTATTACCTCTTCCGCAAGATACTGCTTGCAGTGATGAAATGTCACATGAATGCCTCTATGCCACAGAACAAGAAACTAAAGGCAGAATTGATTTGAAGGATATACCTTTGAATGATCCACAAGGGGAGCTGTTTTGTGATGGCTCCTGTTTCAAACTTCCGGATGGTACATCCACTGCTGCTTATGCCATCACTACACTGAGCAAAATCGTGGAAACCAAAAGAATTTCGCATAACTCCACGCAGGCCGCAGAGATTATTGCATTGACTCGAGCTTGTGAACTTTCCAAAGGGCTTATAGTGAATATATATACTGATAGTCAGTATGCTTTTGGGGGGGTTCACAACTTCAGTAGACTTTGGGCAGAACGAGGTTTCTAGACCTCACATGGAACGAAGATTCAATATGGCACCTTGATAGTTCAGATACTTTCAGCGCTTGCACTTCCCACTCAGCTAGCAATTATGAAGTGCGTAGCACATCAGAAAATCATAGATGATGTAGGAAAAGCGAATGCTTTCGCTGACCAGATAGCAAAATGGACTGCTACTGATCTCTATTCAGATATGTATAGTACAAGGGAAGCCACAAATGTCTGTACCATAGACGAAGGAATTGAGTCTATAAAGAATATCCAACCCAATGCCACTCTAGAGGAAACTAAGCAATGGGCTGCGGGCTTGGCGAGGTTGGATGATGATGGGTGTTGGGTGGATAACCTGGAGGGAAAATGGATGCTGCCAGACGCATACATCACTATGATGGTTTCAAATGCTATTGGTCCTACTCACATATGCACTAGGAAGATTTGTAAAATGTTAGAAACTGTCTGGATAAATGTTAACATCCCGAAAACTGCTGAGCATTTTGTCCAGAGTTGTGTGATCTGTTTACAGCACAATATGGGGAAGGGTACATCAACACCAAGGGGTAGTTTTGGTCCACCTTCTGTCCCTTTCGAAGTAAACCACTTTGATTTTATTAAAATGGAGTGTTGTTATAATTTCAAATTTGTTTTGGTTGTTATTTGTGCTTTCAGTAAATGGGTTGAAGCCTTTCCTGTAAAAGATGCCACAGCAATGACAATGGCGAAAACCATGCTTAAGGAATATTTTCCTAGGTTTGGTTTGCCAAGGGTCATCTGGTCGGACAATGGTCCAAATTTTATCGCTGCTGTAATTCTACAGATATGTGCAGGATTACAGATCGATAAACGGTTCCATTCGGCCAAACACGCACAGAGTGCTGGATTGGTAGAGAGACACAACGGGCCTCATTACGACCCAGGCGGTAAGGGGTTTACGGCAGCGTAAACAGCGCCGACCCTTACCGCCTGAGTACGAGGTCCCTTAGCGCCATGGCGGATTTAACACCTGCTTTTAGCAGGTGTTAAAATCCATGGCGCTAAGGGACCATGGAGTTAATTACGCCACCGTAATTTACGGTGGCGTAATTAACGCCTTCCCCACTCCCATTATGCCCTATGGGGCAAAAATGGGAATGGGGAAGGGTAAATGGGGATTGGGGATTTACCGCCCCGCCAAGGTCGGAATGGGGCGGTAAGTCCGCCAACCACCATGGCGTAAACATAGTTTACGCCATGGTGGTAAAGTCACGTCCCAGGCGGTAACTTACCGCCTGGGTCGTAATGAGGCCCAATGGAATCTTGAAGAACAAGCTCGCTCAGACGAGTGCCGGCACCAATTTGAAATGGACGGACGCCTTACTGATAGTGTTACTCTCGATGCGAACAACCCCACAGACTAGGACTGGGCTCTCCCCGTATGAGGTCGTGATGGGGAGTCCAGCTAACATTTGGAATCTTCCTAAGCCCAGGTCTTTGAGGGATATAGAGCATGTACTTCTTTCTGAATATTGCGAACGGGTAACTAAAAATCTCTATTTGATTCATCAACAGATGCGAGAAGCCCTCTCAGCTAAATACGAGGGGTCAGGTCATAGCATCCGACCTCGAGAGTGGGTGCTAACTAAAGCATTTGAGAGAGCATCCTGTCTCGCACTGAGCTGGAGCGGGCCCTATCAGGTCCTATTGGCAACACAGACTTCGGTACGAGTAACTGAAAAGAAACATTGGATACATGCTTCGCATGTCAAGAGGATACCTTTCCCTTTTTCACACGACGAAGAAGATAAGGAGAAACTTACTTGCTCTGTTTCCAACGATCATTCAGCATTGAGCAGTACTGAGAGTGCTTCGGAGACACTCCCTGAGCCCGCAGGGCCTAGGGAAACAGCTGCTTCATCTCCACACTCTCCTACAGATCCTTTTTCATCTTTGCCTGGTTTTGCTGCAAATTCATCACTTCCATCAGGAAGCAACGACACACTGTTTGTAGATCACACTGTACCAGGAGTCACAAGGTACAATCTGCGTCCACGGAGCTAGACTTATTGCACGGTTCGGTTGTGCCCACAAGGAAAGTAACCATAGGGCTTGTCCTTCGCCCCATCTGTTGCATCTGAAGGAAAGTAGGTGGCTGGGGATAGGGATAGACTAAGAAAATGTGTGATCAGGAGATCACCAGCAAATCGACTACTACAGAGTTTTTGCTTCAAAGGAACAATGCCTGTTATCGCCCCTACTCGTACGGAACAAGCAAGTGACTGTGTGTCCAACAATGACAATGGACGATCAAATACATGGTCTTTCAAGATGTATTGTTTTCTTGTGGTTATGTTAACTGGTTTCGTAATATTAGTTGCCTTAGGATTTTGGTAAATGGAAGAAGTACGCCCACTTCAAACATTCTTGCCTACTGATAATGTTCCAACTGTATCTACACCTTTCGTGCACCTGCACACTCTATCTCCTAGAGACTCTCAACACAGACAGAGCTACCACAATAATACACTACTGTTAATAATGAACGCAACCCATACCATTTTGAATAGGACAGACTCTTGGGTTTGCTCTCATTTACCGCAACGTGGGGAAAATGGGTTGGGCTGGTATATTCATCCTTTGCCTCTAACTACTGCCTGTTATGCTTCTCTATAGGCACTATTCTTTGGCCGACGGAATGATAGCATCTCGGGGAACTTTGATGGAACGAATTTAAACGAGTTTGAAATGTGAGTTCTAACACCTCTGGGATGCTCACTCTTTGCAAATAGGAGCAAGCTTAATGTTGCTTCTATTAAGCCTTCTGATAGACTGCCCCAACCATTCCAATCTCTGATTTCTTAAAATGGCTCCTATAGGAAAGAGGGATGCCACGCCACCTTCCTATACCCTTAACCATAGCCCCAACTCAGTTTCTTTCTGCTTACAGGGGAATGGTACTCAGTCAATGGGTGATTTCAAGGGTTCTACTAATGTTGCAAACTTGACTAGTGAGGACAAACCTTTGTATGTAGGCGAACCTGTCTACTTTGTTTGAGGTAATGAAGCTTTCCCATGGCTACCTAGGGATTGGCAGGGAACCTGTTATTTGGGAATTCTGCTACCAGGGGTATTTATAGCTAGTACCATAGAAATATCTAAGGCTCGTCCAAGGCGGGACGAGAGTGGTGATACCTCCACAAATTCTGGGTGATGTAGCAAAATCTTTTGTACCATTTTGGGGACAAATTATGAATTCTGAGGATATTAGGAGACTAGCAAGAGTACTGGAGAAAACCATCAACCGGACCACTGACATACTCTATAACATGACTCTAGAGCAGAAAGCAATCAGATTAGTGGCGCTACAAAACCGGATGGTATTAGACGTCATCTTGGCTGAGCGTGGTGGAGTATGCAAATTAGTGGGGTCCGCGTGCTGCGTTTTCATATCAGATTCCTCCCCAACCATCTTTAAGGCAATACACAATCTGCACGTCCTAAGTTCTGAAGTGCATGTTCCCGAGGGAAATTGGGATCTTAGTGCTTGGTTCTGGGACTTCTTACGATCTTGGGGATGGAAGCTTCTCTCAGTCTTATTGATTATTCTGGGTATTCTGTTGTTCTGTTGTGGCTGTATACAATGTCTTCCTGAAATATGTTCAATGTTAGGGGGATGTTGTGCACAGACTGTGGGAATGTTAAGACCAAGGGTACACGCACCGGAAAGAATGACCAACAAATTTGTGATGAAGGAAATT
Organism: Ambystoma mexicanum; assembly: GCF_040938575.1. Classification (NCBI taxonomy): domain Eukaryota; kingdom Metazoa; phylum Chordata; class Amphibia; order Caudata; family Ambystomatidae; genus Ambystoma; species Ambystoma mexicanum. The sequence continues at coordinate 205,992,369 of NC_090929.1, read as the reverse complement.
TCTGCCACAGATCTAATGGCGATTGATATATCTGATGAATGTGATTCAGGTTTTATGAACATTCAGATGTGGAGTTACTCATAAAGTGACTAGTTCTTAGTTTAGCACTTGGCTTAGGCTAACAGGAGGGTTTGTTAAATGGAAATCATATTATGCCTCCTTTTGACTTATATTGGCCTACCGTTTTGATTTCTGTTTGTATGATTCTCTGTTCTAAAATGGTGGACTGTGTTTCTAACTTGCGACCAAGCCTCCTGACCTTTGAGTTCTCTTAATGGTTAGACTGTCCGCGTGCCGACTGTTTAGACTAGGTAAAGAGACCTTGTGCTATGAATGAACTGTCGTCTCAGTATTGTCTATGTTAACAAGCCTCATCCTCGAATACAAAACGGCAATCGTGGACACAGGCTGAACTACATTGTGTGGGTATATAGAATAAGGCTTACTGTGGGATCTGATAATATACATCACCATTGTAACTTGATGGAAATGCAAACTTATGTAATCCTTCTACATATTATTGTATAAGCTGTATGTGAACTCAGCACAAATTCTAGACCGCAGATTATTAACATGTAGAGGGGCTGGACAATATTGTTGAAACTGTATAAAAACATGAATGATGAGATGTCCAGCACTCTCTCTCCTCTCTTTGACAGGCTGGTACACATTGTGGGATGTTGAGAGCCAGATAGCTATCTGTTTCTATGTTTCTTTGTAAACTGCACAGAATAAAAGATCTGTGAATCTTTATAGCCTGTGTTTGGTGCATTTCAATTTGTGGTACTCAGCCTCGATATTTCCTTTTGCTTGCACACAGCCTCCCTGCCTCTCTGAAACTTGAGGAAAACCATCTCCAGTTCTGGAAGCACCTCAAGACCTTCCTCTTTGCTTATGCTTTCTCTCCTCCTATCCCCTGCTGATCTCCTGGCTGAATCTGAAACTGCACTGGCCACCTGGCTATCCTCTGATCTACACACCTTCAGACCTGCACTGCCCTCCTGGCAACTTACACTTCCCTACAGCCTCTACCAGCACTTGACACCTGTTGTCTGCACTTACCCTTGCACTTGCTTCCGGCTGGCAGCACTCTTATTTATTGTCTTATTTATTTTACTGTTTTTCTATGATCTGCACAGCCTCCTCCATCCCCCCCACCTGGCACGATCTCAATGCCACCTGGCCTAATAGGATCTTTGTCTCTGTCTTCCCTCTGTTCCCCTCCCTTGCCTCATCTCGCCTTGAAACACTTGTGCATATGAGTGTTGTAAATGCCATATCATCATATCATTGACTCTTGTCCACAGAGAGAGAGAGGTAGAGCTATTTATTTATTTGCATTTTTAAAGCGCTCACACAGCCCGCGGGCAATGATACTGCTAAATGAATGACACATTATAAATGAGGCCTCTCCTCACAGGTGCTCATAAATACTTGTGTATGAGCGCAATATAAATAAATTATCAATATCCTTATGTCAGTATTAAGTCGTCCACTCCCTGCCTGTGGAAGTAAAAACATCCTGCACTAGTGCAGTGGCCTTAGTCCAACCAATCCTGCATCTTACACGACCGCAACGTATCCCATGTAATACCACAGCAGCTCATCCCAGTGTGCACTACATCTAGAGCGCATATATTATAATACCACAATCAGTCCTTCTTGAAAACAGCAGCACAGCCCAAACAAACCCACTCCTACCACCCAGCAAGTGATCGAGTTCTGTCATCTTGCATTCAACCAACTGAACATGTTATGTTATGTTATGTTACTTGGCATTTCTATAGCGCCTTATGTATCATTAGTATGATCTCAAAGCACTGATAGGTTGAATGCCCTCAGGAACCATAATTTAGTCATTAGAGAGAGTGTGGTATGGTGTGTGGGCGCACCGGATATGTGTGCAGCTGGTGTGGTTTTTGCATGATAGCTGCTTCTTAGCGGTAGGTGTGGTGCTGAGGAAATCAGTTGGATGTGTTCAGTCTGGAGGGTGGACACCCAGACTGAGTTCTGGCTGTGTTAGGCCTGAAGAGATGGGATGTGCTCAGCTAGCTGTGCTTTATTAGGATGATGTGGATTTCGTGGGGTCATGTTATCATGAGAACAGCTAGACCGAATGTGTCATAGTACAGCTGTGTTCTAGTTGAATGATAGTGTAAAGGGGAGAGTAAGCGTAGTAGTGTGATATGGTGGTTATCAGTAAAGAGCCTGTGGTCAAGCACGAGAGAAGTACATTAGGCACAATTTCTAGATTCAGCATTTAGCAAAGCGATGATATTAGGCACACTATCTAGATTCAGACTTTGCCAGAGTGATGCTATTAGGCACACCTTGTGAATTCAACTATACCCCAGTGACGCTATTAGGCACAATCTCTAGATTCAGCATTTGATGCAGAGATGGGCTTTTCAAGTCACAAATAACTTCATCAAATGGTTAAAAACACTTTAAACAGTAAAATGAGCTTTACATCCAAGGCTGGTATGCAAGGAATGCAGTTCTGTGATCGTCTTATCTGAACAGCTATAAATCTGCACTACAGCACACTCTGACTACAGACAATGCACTTTTAAAGCAGTCCAGTCCTTTGTTTGTTTCCAAACATGAAAGAAAGCTTTGCGAATGAAAACATACAGGGCCTAGTGAATTTGAAACTGTGTCTATTCATTGGAATGCAGATTATAAAAAGGCAGAGAAAACATGTGTTAGAGGTAAAATTGCATTGCTGAAAACACCTGTACCAAAAATGAATGTTTTGCCTATTCTGAAGGCCCAATCCTGATTGACTGCAGGCTTTCTAACACTTAATATACTTTGCAAACACAATATGCACTCTAATGCGGAATGAACTGTCATTCTTTCTATTTATGGGCAAACGTTGTGTGACTTCTATGTCTTGGCAAAGGAGTACATTTCCTAGCGCCTACAAGAAAATATATATGTATTTATTTATAACACGCTTCATGCCAGATTCCAGCCCCTGAACCCCTGCTCCTGGGCGCTGTCTTGTTTCTAAGATGATCACATTGCCCCTGAGCTATCCTCCCGAAACTGAGGGAGAACACATGACCAGTGGTCACATGGTATGTTGTCTGATATGATAGGTTTCAAAGTTCATCTTAGTGAGCAATAAAACCTACGTCTCTATTCAAATCTCTATTTTTTAGGTCGCGCATCTTCAAAAAGTGAGTTCCGATGAGTCCTGTATTTAGGGTATCTCCTTTCTCTACCAAACCAGATAGGATCTTTAGTTTGTGCCTATCCTGCCCGTGGTGCTTTCCAACTAATGTTTCCGTTTTATGGTTTATAATTGGTTATTTATAACGTGCTTAATATCCAGAGGTTTCTAAGCACAGACCTGGGATCCTACCTGTGTTGCTCTGCATCATCATGTTCTGAAGGCGAGCATGTTGCCGCTGAGCTATCCTCCTGGGCCAAGTTTGACATGGTATGTCTGTGTAGGGTGGTCCTTTCTTGGAGTTCCTGGAAGGTTACACATAAGTACTATCCTTGCTGACATTGCGTGCAATACAGTACGTCCCTTGAATCTGTATAGCGTGGTTCTGTGGAGTTTTGGTAACACATTCTGTGGAGTTGTGTTGACACGTCTTGCATCTCGTTATATTGCATGAGTCTGTTCCTAGTCTTGTTTGTCCTTGAGCCCCTTGAAATGTGCTTCTGCTCAGAGATTGTGCCAGAAAGTGCTTGATCATCTTGGAATGTCCCACACACATGTAATGTTTGGCTGAAGCTATTGATTGATCCAAGGAATAGTTTAAGAAAATCATTACTCTCGGTTCAAATCATGAACATGTTGTAGCTGTACTTCAGGTACCTTAGTCGTTTCTGCAATTGTTGTAGGAACCTTTCATCAAAGCCTGCCATAGAGAGGTTTGTAAATGCAGGCACCATTTGTTTGCCCCTGGCTGTTCCAATGTTTTGTAGTAAGTGTTGTCCATTAAAACAAAAGCCTTTGTGTATTAGTCTGAATCTCAGGAGATCAATGATCACTCTGATCTGTGTTTATTGTGTTGGTTATTGTTTGCAGGAATCTCGGACAAGCAGGTATTTCATTTCATGTAGCATGTTGGACTAGAGTGAGGTAACATCCATCGCTGCCACCAGTACATTAGGTGGTACACACCCTATCTCTCGACGCTTCTTGAGAAAAAGGAGTTGTGTACTATGCAAAGCTGTTTGTGTCCATTGCAACTATTTCAAGATAGAGTGAATGTGTCCAGGCATCGCTTTGGTTAATGTATTAATGTTATGTTATGTTATGTTATGTTATGTTACTTGCCATTTTTATAGCGCTCTATATATCATTGGTATGACCTCAAAGCGCTGGGAGGTTAAACGCCCTTGGGAACCGTAGTTCTGGTCAGTAGAGAGAGATAATGTTGTAGGGTGCGTGGGTGCACCGGATATGTGTGCAGCAGATGTAATTGCCCGGTGGTAGCTGCTTCCTAGCGTTATGTGTGGTGCTGGAGATATCAGTTGTATGTGTGCAGTCTGGTGGGTGGACACCTAGACTGGGCTCGGGCTGCGTTAGGCCTGAAGGACACATATGTTAGCAACGTGGCCGGAATGTGCTCGGCTAGCTGCATTTTATTAGGGTGATGAGGTGATCATGGGGTTGTATTTGTATGTGAACGGCAAGGCCCAATTAATCAGGGGTATAGCTGTGTTCTAGTTGAATGGTGGTGTAAGGTAGAGAGAAAGAGTAGTGATGTGATATTGTTGGGTGTCCTGACCCACGTTTAAGCTATCATGCCACAACATTTGGTGCTGTGGGCTTAGAAAATTCAAGATGGCAGAAAACCCACATGTGCGCCGAAATCCAGGAAAGCTGCGCAGTTTGTGCGCACACCAAAATGGTTGCCTCACTTGCCACCCACCAGTGCGAGAATGAAAGGCCGGGTTGCCATGAGGGAAATGGGTTGCCAAAGGAAAAACAGTAGCGCCGGTTAGCTTCAAAGCGCTTTAAAATCACCATTGGACTACCCGCACAGTAGTCTGAAACCATTGGGAATGGCAATGCTGATTGCCAAATGCAACCTAGAATTGTGGGGAATTCATTTTCTTAAATCCCAAAAATGGGTGCAGTACCAGTACTCACCACTATCCAAAAGCCGGCAGTTTAAAACCACCCTGTGTTTCTCTGAAGGCAAGCCAAAGTGCCTATTTCAAACATTGCAATATGTGCAAAATATTCACTGAACACCAGCAGACATTTGGTAGAATGGAGTTTTGTGTGCCTACAAAATCTGGGAAATGAAGAGCCCAGAACAATGCTTATAACAAAACTGGCTGAGCTATGGAGTCAGCAGTTTAAGTTGCACTGGATTTAAAGACACTAAAATCTAAATGTTTAAATTGACTGAGTGACCTACTTTTGAGTGTCACATAGGTTGCAATTGTTTAAATGTCATAGTTTTAAACTTAGAATCAGCCTTCTAGCTGCATATGTGAAAATGTTTAGTTTTATTTGAATGCAGAAACTGGGGAACAGAAATGACAGCTTAAAGAGATTCCAATTTGCCTGGCAACTACCCCCATCAGGAGTGAAACTTGAGTCACAACTGTGTTCCCAGGCCCATCTGCCTTTTTGCTGGCCACACTAAGGATATGCCATCTATCTGATAATTGAATTACCTGTGCTCTGCAGGAAAGTGAACAAAGCCCTGTCCTTGCTCAGGCAAAGGTTTTATTGGCAGGAGTCGTAAATGGTTGTAAAAAAGAGGCTTCCTCCTGAAGGAAAGGGGAGGAGCACTGCCTGTGAGAGCAAGCTGGCTTGGCAGAACTGGAAAAACCAGAAATTCAACCTTGTGCTGAGGGTAAACCACACCCCTTTGTAGCCAGAACATAACTCTAAAAAGATGAATAACTCATAGAGCAGAAATGTGAAAATTTTATAAATGATACCATAATTCTTGTGATTTTTCTGCCCACATTTTAAGAGGTTTTTCGACCCGGTGGCGTGTTCAGGGGGGTTTTAGCGGAAAAGTGGATATTACTCTAAATGTATGCATGTTAAAAATCTGAAACTTCATCAGTTAATGTCCCTACTCCCTGCACACATGTATGTAAAGTTGGGTCAATGTCAGAAATTGAAAAATCAGTTAAAAAGTCAATAATGTGCCATTTCTGAATGCAAGCTCTTAGAAACAGCAGATTTGGACAGAGACATGGCTAAATTCAGCCACACCATGTATATGTAATTTCAAGCAACTGTGTAACTGTGAAATATGTCTTTTATTATCAAATATAGAATGTGTGCAATCTGACAGAGGAGTGTCCTATCTGCAAGCCATAAAATGACATCCCTCTGACTCACAGTTCATTCCCCAATCAAATAAGAAATGGAAGTTTGACCAATTAGAAGCTGAGAGAGAGGTAGGGTCAGTGATGCTAGAACACACCCACATTCTAAACACATAAAAGCAGACAGACAGGACAGATAGGGACCTTCAATTCCATTTGCTGCAACGCGCTCTGCCGGACCATACAACATCCAGAGATCCCGACTTTACCTCCATCAAACCTCCAGAGAGCCAAACTAGAGACTTCAATCTATCCAGAACTAGAGACCAGACCAGAGGGAGAAAGCAGTGCTGTACCCAGAGAGAAAGCAGTGCTGTGCCCAGAGAGAGACCCGAGCCCAGTCCAAAACCCTGACCAGATCCATGGCGAGGCCCATTTCACTCAAGAATATAGTGTGAGTACCTAGAAAACTGTGTAGAACCCATCTCTTAGTTAAAATAATATAATTCAATCCATTTTTAACCTAAGTAGAACTGCAGCTTAGCAATTGTGTTATCCTGCCATCATTTTTAAAGCTGAAAAAGTGTGCGTTTAGAATTTCAAATCTGAAAAACGACCTTCACAAAATCGCTCATATCTCCGCAACCGTTTGTGCTAGAGACTTGCAATAACTTTTATTTGAAAGCTTAGAATCGTAGCTTTGAATCGCACCTAGAACTGCATTCCTACCCCTTATAGTTTTACCGCAATCGCGGAACACGCATCCGCGAATTTTGCCGCGATTTGCAAATTTCTTCACATGTAAAAACTGCTGCTGCTTGCCTTCCATTTGCCAGAAATTCGTTTAACCTGCTAACTATCCCTGCCCCATTGCTAGTGTGAGCCTGGACTAATATTAACTAGATACCACTCACCCTGAACCTCTGAAAGGGAATTAAAAAGCATTTCCAGCATATTTCTCATCCATTGCTAGCACATATCAAAGCATTTGGGCCTGTGTTTTCAAAACTCCTATCTGTGTTTTAAACTTCTGTTGTCTAAGCTTGGGGGGGATTGAACTGATTACATTGATTGCATTTCTGAGAACTGCGTGCTTTCCTCCCATTCCCTTGCATTGCATAAAGAGGGGGGGGGTGAATAGCCAGAGAAAAGTGATTACATTGTTTTGTTGAAATCATATTGAGTATTTTCTATACTGCATTTCATTCATTCAACCTTGCATTTCCTTGAACCCTATAAAGCATTTTCTACCACATTATACTTCTGTACCTATTTACCAGTGTGCTACCTTATCCATTTCATCTCAACTCCTTAGTAATTATAAAGAAGTGTGCTAGTGCCAGATTCTCCGTTGTTGATCTTTATCATATCAGATTAAGTGTGCTATTCAATTATTAATTTATTATAAAGTGTGATATATATATATTTTAAATTATCAAATAAACCTTTTAAACTTGCAAAACAGAACTACTTCTTGGCTCAGTGGGGTCAGGGGGATTCCAAGAGAGGGGTGTTATATAGGGGTAGTCATACAGAATGCATGAACTGGACCTAAAGATATATCAATAAGGGTTTTCATTCAGTATTCTAGACTAGGTGTTGACTTAGCTGTAGTGCTGAATTGAATCCTCTTACAAATTGGGGGCTCGAGCCGGACGTTTGGGTTAGATTTACCACTTGTGCAGCTTAATACAGTGTGCTAACTGACGGGATACATACATCCGGTCGGATCACCACGCTGCATTACGCTGTGAAGCATTCCTCAAAAGGGACACTCCAAGAAAAGTTCTGTTCTGCAAAAATAAAATACTAACTTCTGTAAGTCAGGACAGAGACCAATCTCTAGAATGACGACCTTAGTAGACATGAAAATAGCCAGAGAGCACCTCTTGCATAAGCTATTTGTGAGAGGTGAATGGACCGAACAGGGCCAGGATGCGTGGTTGCAGGCCATTACACAACAGGTCACTGAAACAGGGTCAGATATATATAGAGATCAGGGTCCCTTACATGTGGCCCTGAGTGAACTATATATGGCTCCTAAAGCCAAAGAGGAACACAATAAGATTGCCAGGATAGCGGCATACCTGTACCTATATATGGGAGACATGCAGGATAGATGTGCTGAAAGCCAAAATCTGGCAAATAGGCAACAGATGGCGTTAGAGAAGGTCCAATCTGACCTGGTCTCCTCTGAGCAGAGGCTGCAGAGGAGCCAGGAGTCAGAAGATGATAGTAGGCAGCACATCATTAAAATAAAGAAGGATATGGATGTGCTGCAACAGGAAAAGGTAGAACAGGATACCAGATTTCTGGCCTTGCAGAAGGAATACCAAGAAGGTTTGGACTCCCTACTGCAAAGCCAGAAAAAGCTGGAGCAACAACTGGATTTCAACAGGGTATGTGCTGAGCAGGTAGTCACCCTGCAAGGCCACCTAGATAGAGTGAAGGCAGAGAGCAACAAACTAATTCTGAAAGACCTGGATACCCAGGCAGAGTTTGATCAGGAGCGCCAGAATGCTGGTGCCTTCCAAAGGCAAAGGGACGACCTGGCGGCACAGATGCAGGCTCTTAGTCAGGAAAGGGATACCTTAGGCCAGGAAGTCTGCCATTTAAAAAGAAAAATGGAAGAAAATCACCTGGCCCACCAGGGACTGGGTGACCTCCAAAAAGAACACCAGAACTTGCTAGAGCACACCAGGAGGGTGGAGGATGCTCTAGCAAGAAAGGAGCAGGCCAATAGGGACACAGCTCAGGAGGTAACCCTCCTGCAGCAAAGACTGGCCCAGTTCTCCAGGACCAACCAGGAAGCACAGAGGGAAAATGAGGCCCTTTGTCAACACAATGATAGGCTCCAACAACAGGTAGCGATGCAGGAGAGACTGATAGAGTCGAGTAAGGCCTTAACAGAGGAACTGAAAGCACAAATGCAGGCTCTTGCATTGCAACAGGGAGCAGGGGCGGATAGAGATGAGGTCCGCTGGGAAAGAGAGACTCCTGACCATAACCGCAGGAGCCCTAACACCAGGGGCCTTCATCTCCCCCAGTCCCTGGACTCTACCACCCCCATGTCCCCTGGCGCACATGAGCACAGGGCCACAGGGATGGCAGATTACTATCCAGCTAAGAGTATGGGGCTCATAGGCCAGTACCACTCAGGAATGGAGGGGTGGGCATCCGGGTATGGGCACCCAAGTACAGTACAGTTCAATGGGGAACCCCAGGAGAGTAGGCCCATTAAGGGCATCCTGAAAACCTCTGCCCAGTTAGGTCAGTGGAGGGGGTACCCATCAAATCCTGGCAGCAAGGAGGAATCTGAAGACTCCTCTGAACTGCGCAGGACACAGGAGACCAGGTCCCCACATTCTGCCAGCCATTCCCAGGCTCGCAGAATCCGGGAAAACCTGGAAGAACAGACGGGAACCTCTGGGAGCAGTGCCTCTGAGTCCGAGGAAGAATGGACAAGGGTTACCCGAACCAAAAAGGCCAATAAGGCAAACAGGGCCTTGCTTAAGGACCCCTTAAAGCAGATTAAGGCGATCAGGAGCGTCATCACGCCTTACCATAAGAACGCTAAGTATTCTGTTTGGGAGCACTTAGAGTTGTTTGAACAAATGATGGAGACTTTCCATTTGAAGGACAGCCAAAGCTGTATTCAATATGTAAAGTGGACCTTCTCCCCGGAATACTCCAGTTTCTTTGCGGGGCTGGAGGACCAAAATCATTTAAGATGGTCCACCTATAAGGCGGCCATCTTGAAACATTTTTCTGTTCACAGAAATCCTCAAGAGGCTCGCAAGGCAGCCTACAATTTGCAATGTGGGGAGGATCAGGCCCCACAAGAATTTGTGCAGGAGTTAAAGCGTGCTTTTGCACAGACCACAAGAAGGGTGCGCACGGATAGCAGGGAATTTATTAATACGTTTTTCCATGCCTTGCCCAAATATATCATGACCCAGCTCGTGAGGGATTTTCACGAGAAAAGATCTTTAGACTGGGTCATTGAACAGGCTACCCGGATCTATGAGGTGCAGAAACCGATAGATAGCAAAAGTAATGCCCAGAAAAACCCCAAAGCCAACAGCACCCCTGCTGCTGCCAAGGTGGCAGAGGTAAAGGTCACCCCCGTTTTGGATTTGGAGATGGGGGGGGCCTAAAAACCTACCTGCACCTAATAATGCTGGGCCCAGAAGGTCCTCGGGCCAGTCACAGACCGGGAGCCAAGGAGGCAGCCCCACAAATGGGGTCCCTCGCTCTCCGGATTATGTAAGTCCCCGTTACAAGGGAAATCGACCCATCCTGGGTTATGTGTGGACTCCTCCAGCCCAAGGGGGGGGGGATCCAGCCAAGCACGTAACCCAGGGAACTTCCCTCCAAACTTCCCACAGGAGGGCAGAAATTTACCAAACCCTGGGCAGAACTTTTTCCCCAGATATCCACCCGACTTTCAGCCCCAAAACCATCCATCCTTCTTTCCCCAATTCCCTGAGCCCAGACCACTGAATCCGGGAGAGGGGAGGCCAAGGGTGGAGGGGTACCCAAATCTTCCCAACCCGGGGTATCACCAGAGGAGGGACAGCTACCCTTCCCGGGATCAGCCCAGGGGAGAAAACAGGGCCCCGTATCAGCCTGAGCGGGTTTCCCAGTTAGAGCGCCAGGTTCAAAACATGGCGCGGGACCTGGGTCACATACTGAGGGCTCAGCAGAACCCTCAGATGGGCGTGCCGGCGCAGAACGCACCCAACTCTGGACCTGGTGCTCCAGAACAATGACGGGGGCAGCACCCCGATAACTCACCGGTTCCCAGGGAGGAGGCACAAGGGGAAGGGGGGTGTAAAGCCTTGGAGGAAGCTTCCTTCCTCACTTGTAAACAGCCCCTGGAAACCCAGGAACCGGAAACAAAATCTCTTGCCCCTGAAAGTCTGCCTCCTAAGGAGCAGAGGGGGGGTAGGAGAAACAAAAGACCCAAACAGACTCAATTTGAGGAGGAGGTACAGATCTTCCAATTTGAGGGAGAGGGATCCTCAGAGGATCCTGGGAAAAGGATCTTCTCCTTCAGAGAGGGGGGAACTCCTCCCAAAGAAAAATGGGTCCCTAGGAATGCAAATCCAGACTGGGGAGATGTGGAGACTGAGCTACCGCCGCCCACCATCTCATCCCAGAACCAACAGCAAGAAAATCCCCTGGTTCAAACCCATCCTGGTGACTGCCTCCAAAAAGGGGGGGGCGGCCCAGAACCGGAACCAGGGGAACCCACAATGGCTCTGATCTCCAGTTGCCAAATTTTTCTTTCAGATTCCCAAGACTCTCCACAGAATTCTGCCCAAATCTCTTCTCTTGCAATGTCCAAAACCAGAAAATTAGCCCACCAGTTGTCCAAAAATGTACATTATCTGTGCCCCCTTGAGGAGAAGGAGGGAAGATATTATGCCCCGGTACAAGTACAGGGGCAGGGTACAATCTCGGCACTGGTGGACACTGGATCTCAAGCTACCCTTCTGTCCAGAAGGGCCTTTGACGAACTGAATGCAGGAAGGGGAGAGAATTACCAAATTCCTCTCACCTCTCTTCCGGGACAACTACAGAACTTTGACGGGAAGGAAATTCCCGTTGAGGGGACTGCAGACTTGGACATTAAAATTGGGCGACATAAGTTGAAACACCCGGTCATAGTTGTGACCCCGGAGGGCACCCCTTGTTTACTAGGGAATGACCTCCTGAGAAGGTTGTCACCCCTAATAGATTGTGTAAACAAGGTCCTCTGGACCCAGACTAGCCGACCAATAAAATTAAAACATGGTGTCAACCATGTTAGTTTAAACGGCACCTGCCACATGGTTGAACAAAAATCTGACCAAGTAGAATTTCACTTCCCGAACAACCAGATTCCAGACGTGACAGTAATAGCAGTAGGACAACAGACTAGTGATGGGGGGTCCTCTCTATTTCTGAAAATCAACCTTCCTTCCAGTTTAAGGTGGTATTCCACGCTGGAAGGAAACACTCTGAAATTCTATACCAATCCACAATCTGAAACTCCCACTCCTATGGTCCAGAAAGATGTGAAATCAGCTCAGAGCCTGGCTGATATTCAGCAAATTGGAGAGCAGTTGTTCATCCCTGTTCAGTTAAATGATGGGAAGGACTCTGTTCTCGCTCGAGTGTGTGTGAACAACGGTAAGAGCTTCATCAGCGAAGCCATGTTTCGCCAACTCCCAAAAGATCCAGCCATTCCCACCTTCAAACTGATAGACAAATGGGAAATGGACCTGGAAGCACCTAATTCCAAACATCTCCTGCCAAGCAGGTGTATGCTGAAAATCTCCATTGGCAACAAGAGCATAGTCCATAATTGTTGGGTCGTGCGAGACGTCACTGCCGCCTTTTACTTAGGCAGTGACATTCTCAATCGCTTTGCCATTAGTTTGGACCTAATAAACTTCAAAGCCTGGTCCCGATTAGCGGATAATCCCATGGGCTTTGATGATCCAGAAAAAGCATTTAGGTCAGCTCAATTGCTACCTTATGCAGTTGAAATTCAGGTTAAAGAGGAAGTCACCATCCCAGAAAGGACCCGACAATTCTCCCTGGAAGTGAAAGTTAAAAGGGGACAAGAGTTGAAAAACCCTGATGCTTTCATACATCTAAATGCTTCTCTCCAACAACAAGGGTTGGGGGTAAACCCAACACCATTAGTCAACATAGAACATGACACCATTCCAATAGAGGTGGATAACAGCGACTTAAAGAGTATTACTCTAGCCGCAGGCACCATTATTGGAATGGCGGTTGATGACCGACATTTCTCCATTGATCTTGTAAATGAACTGTTAGGACCAATCCCCAAGGACTGTGTTGACAGTGACAGAGAGGACAATACAACACCAGACAGGATTTTCACCCGGCATGGGGGGAACTTCCTGGTGTACACTTCCTGCCCCTATGGTAAGGAAGATGTGACTTGTGATTTCAGGAGGGATGAGGTGATTTTCCAGGTCCATGAGGGCTGCCTTTCCCACCTGAAGCCTCCAGTCCAAATCAGCACTCTGACCAGGGACTTCTCCACCCAGCTGGAGGAGGCCGCTGAAATAGCCAAACCAGAAGTCTTTCCAGGCTTCAGGCAGATGGTGGAAGAGAGAGTCAACCTAGCTGATGCCTGTGTGACTCTGGAACAAAAGCAAAAGTTGAAACAAGTTTTCTTGGATTTCCAAGATCTCTTTGCGGTAGACTCGTATGACTGTGGTCGCACTGACATCCACACAACAACAATCCCCACGGACCCTGGCATGACTCCTGTGTTTGTGAAGCAATATCGTTTGCCTCTCGCATCAATGGAGTCCCTTACCGAAATAATTAAGAACCTTGAGTCCCGGGGAATAATCCGTCCCGTCCACAGCACCTTCAATAATCCGGTGCTGGGAATATTGAAGCCAAACGGCCAGTGGAGACTCTGCGCCGACCTTAGGGAGCTCAACAAACGGGTCCATACTTCCCGATGGCCTCTGCCCTACATTGACCAAGGGCTGGCCCAGATCCAGGGGTCACAGGTATTCACTGCAATAGACCTGACCAATGGATACTGGACTGTGCCTGTCAGTAGGGAGGACCAATACAAGCTGGCTTTTACCTTTGGGGGCCAGCAGTACACCTGGACCCGGACTCCCTTCGGATACCTCAACTCCGGCAATGAATTCAACATTTCTCTACACAAGGCCATGCCCGACTTGGGTGCAAGGGGTAACCTGGCTTATGTAGATGATGTCCTCATCAAAAGTTCATCTGTGGAGGAACATATAGCGGAGATCCGTTATGTTCTGACACAGTTGAGGGCCGCCGGAGCAAAACTTTCCTTTCAGAAAGCACAGTGGTGTAGAACCCGTGTTAATTTCTTGGGGCATGAGATTATTCCTCAGGGCCTCTGTCCCCAGGAAAAGAAAGTGGAAGCACTTCAGAAACTGAAAGACCCCACAACTCTGCGGGAACTAAGGAGCCTCCTTGGACTGACTAATTACAGCAGAAAGTTCATTGAGGGCTACGCAGAGATCACCAGACCCCTGATTCATCTCCTGAAGGGGGGGGTCAAGTGGGAATGGGGTCCAGAACAAGCCGAGGCAGTAAAACAACTCAAAAGAAGCCTCTCACAAGCGCCTTGCCTAGCTTACCCGGTCAGAAACAAGGAGTTCTTCCTGGAGACAGGGTTCTCTAATACGTGCTTGACGGCCGTATTATACCAAAAGCATGACAAGGTCAATAAAGTAATCTCCTATGCGAGCAAAACTTTATCCTCTGTGGCGGAAAAATTCAACGATTGTGAGAAGGCACTCCTGGCAACGGTGTGGGCATTGAAGAATTACCGCCCGTTTATCCAGGGGGAACACATCATAGTGGAGACTCCACACCAGCCTCCGCAATATCTCCAAAGTGACAGAATCCGGGCCGGAAATGTGAGTAATTCCCGAATTACTTCCTGGATTCTGTCAATGCAAGGCTTTCCTGTGGAGGTCCGATATGGCCAAAACAAGAAGAGTCCCCTCGTGCAAGGTCTGGCTGACTTGCATGATTGTGCCAGAGAAAACTGTCTCGAGGACGAAAGTCTAAAAATAAAGGACAACATGGAGGCATACCTTAATTCCCCCCACAAAGTCTTTGAAGAGGACAAGTGTGAGGGAATGCCCACTGTCTATGTGGATGGATGCTCTTACCATGTTGACAACGACGGGGAGAAAGAACTGGTGGCCGGCGTAGGGAATGCCTGGGTGAATGAGTCCCCAGAACCCTCCGCTGGATACAAAATTGGTCCCCGAATTAGTCAGGTGGCAGAATTGATGGCTGTGCATCAGGCCATCCTCACTGCTGTCCAGCATCAACTCCGCGAACTGGTCATAATCACAGATTTGGATTATGTACGGAACGGGTTCGTGGAGCACCTGGTTAATTGGAAAACCAGAGGCATGTTATGTGCTAACAACAAACCCTTGAAACATGGGAAGTTGATCCAAAACATTGATGATCTGGTCACATCGAATGGGATGACCATCTACTGGAAAAAGATCAAGGGTCATTCCAAAGTAGAGGGACCAGACAAAACTGGAAATGACTTAGCTGATCAGCTGGCCAAAACCGGGGCCATCCAAGGGGATCTAATTGAGATTGAGTCCCTGTTGGGGGAAATCCAGGTCACCGCTATCACTAGGTCCCAGACAAATGCTCACAACGACCTCTCAATTGCACAATGGAGTAAGGAGACCCCTGATGCTGATTTGATTACTGCTCAGAAGGGGGATCCAATAATTGGTAAATTTTACCAGCACCTTGAGGACCCTGAGAACTTTCCCCTGACGGATACCGATTACATTGGGAAAGAGGACCTAAGAGTGTTGATGAAATGTCCAAAAATGTTCCGGATCCAAGACGGTTTGCTGGTAAGGAAATCCAAAGCTGGCCACGATCAGTGGGTGGTTCCTACCTCATTCCGAAGCCTGATGTTAAGTCACGCCCATGATGCGGCCACTGCCGGTCATAGGGGGTTTCACACAACACTGGAAATCTTAAGAGAGGTTGCATACTGGCCACACATGGGGCAGGACCTCGACCAATACTTGAAGGGTTGTCTTGTGTGTGCACAATTTCAGCCGACATCCCTCACGCACCGGGCGCCTCTCCAAAAGCGGGGGATGACACTGCCATGGTCAGATTTACAAATCGACTTTGTAGGCCCTGTGATTCGCTCGGCTAGGGGGAATAAGTACATGTTGACTGTGACATGCTTGTTTACCAAGTGGGTGGAATGTCTCCCAGCCCCAAATTGCAAGGCAGAAACTGCAGCTGCCTTGATGATTAACCACATCTTTTCCCGTTTTGGTCTACCTCAAAGGATTGAGTCAGACAGAGGTAGCCACTTCACCAGTGAAGTAATGACAAAGATGTGGGAGATACTGGGGGTCAAGAGAAAGCTGCATATTGCTTATAGACCAGCTTCTTCTGGGGCAGTAGAGAGATATAACCGAACCATTGTGAGCATATTAAAGAAGTTTGTGGCAGATTCTGGGCCAAGTTGGGATATCCGATTACCTCTGGTCCTAATGGCTATCAGATCTACCCCTTCATCTGCAACCAAAATGTCACCATTTGAGTTGATGACTGGGCGCAAGATGGTGCTTCCTCAGCATTTGCTCTATAGGACCCAAGAGCAGACACTGATAAATGCCTCCACTACTCATGAGTATGTAGAGAATTTAAGGAAACACCTCCAACATGCTTTTGCTTATGCTCAGCGGAATCTAGAAAGATCAGCTGATAGCATGAAGACCCACTATGACCTGAAAACTTCCAGGAAGGAATATCAGGTGGGAGACCGGGTCTATCTATACAACTTCCAAAGGAACCAGGCCAAGCAGCGCAAATTTTTGCCTACATGGAAGGGACCATTTGAGATCGTCGATAAGATCTCCCCTGTGGCCTACAAAATCCACATCCCCAAAGGTCCTTTGGCAGCAGGGGAAGACAAGTGGGTCCACATAAACCAGTTGAAATGTTGCCATCCCAGGCACACTCTGCAACAACTGGAGGAATCCTCTGGAATCCTAGCGGGTACTGTCTCAGACTAATTCAGTTCCAATCATAAAACATACCACATCTAGTCTCTAAAATACTGTGATTTGCATGAAACTGTCTCTTAGTTATACTGTTTTTTTTAAAAATAAGAATGTAATATTTCGTTATGATTAAATGCATATGCTGCCCCACTATCTCAACAGTGGTGGAAAAACGTCTATGAGTAGGTATTGCCGCTCTTCCTTTGTCGTCCTAGGAGAAAGAAAACCTGAAGACGGGCCAAGGAGGGCGATCCGGAGACCGGGAACGAAGATCCAATGGGCCCAGTGGACCGCCCAATATTCACATCAGGACCGGCGAGGAGAACCCATCGATCAGTACCGGATGGAGAAGAAGATGCTGAACTGTGCCATCTACAGAAGAGGAAGAAGATTATGCGGACAGACCGGTGCGTGGGTCAAAACCCTTGTGCACGCGACTCCCCATCGACTCAAATTCAAGGGGCAGTCACGTGGGGGGGGGTTTGTTGGGTGTCCTGACCCACGTTTAAGCTATCATGCCACAACATTTGGTGCTGTGGGCTTAGAAAATTCAAGATGGCAGAAAACCCACATGTGCGCCGAAATCCAGGAAAGCTGCGCAGTTTGTGCGCACACCAAAATGGTTGCCTCACTTGCCACCCACCAGTGCGAGAATAAAAGGCCGGGTTGCCATGAGGGAAATGGGTTGCCAAAGGAAAAACAGTAGCGCCGGTTAGCTTCAAAGCGCTTTAAAATCACCATTGGACTACCCGCACAGTAGTCTGAAACCATTGGGAATGGCAATGCTGATTGCCAAATGCAACCTAGAATTGTGGGGAATTCATTTTCTTAAATCCAAAAAATGGGTGCAGTACCAGTACTCACCACTATCCAAAAGCCGGCAGTTTAAAACCACCCTGTGTTTCTCTGAAGGCAAGCCAAAGTGCCTATTTCAAACATTGCAATATGTGCAAAATATTCACTGAACACCAGCAGACATTTGATAGAATGGAGTTTTGTGTGCCTACAAAATCTGGGAAATGAAGAGCCCAGAACAATGCTTATAACAAAACTGGCTGAGCTATGGAGTCAGCAGTTTAAGTTGCACTGGATTTAAAGACACTAAAATCTAAATGTTTAAATTGACTGAGTGACCTACTTTTGAGTGTCACATAGGTTGCAATTGTTTAAATGTCATAGTTTTAAACTTAGAATCAGCCTTCTAGCTGCATATGTGAAAATGTTTAGTTTTATTTGAATGCAGAAACTGGGGAACAGAAATGACAGCTTAAAGAGATTCCAATTTGCCTGGCAACTACCCCCATCAGGAGTGAAACTTGAGTCACAACTGTGTTCCCAGGCCCATCTGCCTTTTTGCTGGCCACACTAAGGATATGCCATCTATCTGATAATTGAATTACCTGTGCTCTGCAGGAAAGTGAACAAAGCCCTGTCCTTGCTCAGGCAAAGGTTTTATTGGCAGGAGTCGTAAATGGTTGTAAAAAGAGGCTTCCTCCTGAAGGAAAGGGGAGGAGCACTGCCTGTGAGAGCAAGCTGGCTTGGCAGAACTGGAAAAACCAGAAATTCAACCTTGTGCTGAGGGTAAACCACACCCCTTTGTAGCCAGAACATAACTCTAAAAAGATGAATAACTCATAGAGCAGACATGTGAAAATTTTATAAATGATACCATAATTCTTGTGATTTTTCTGCCCACATTTTAAGAGGATTTTCGACCCGGTGGCGTGTTCAGGGGGGTTTTAGCGGAAAAGTGGATATTACTCTAAATGTATGCATGTTAAAAATCTGAAACTTCATCAGTTAATGTCCCTACTCCCTGCACACATGTATGTAAAGTTGGGTCAATGTCAGAAATTGAAAAATCAGTTAAAAAGTCAATAATGTGCCATTTCTGAATGCAAGCTCTTAGAAACAGCAGATTTGGACAGAGACATGGCTAAATTCAGCCACACCATGTATATGTAATTTCAAGCAACTGTGTAACTGTGAAATATGTCTTTTATTATCAAATATAGAATGTGTGCAATCTGACAGAGGAGTGTCCTATCTGCAAGCCATAAAATGACATCCCTCTGACTCACAGTTCATTCCCCAATCAAATAAGAAATGGAAGTTTGACCAATTAGAAGCTGAGAGAGAGGTAGGGTCAGTGATGCTAGAACACACCCACATTCTAAACACATAAAAGCAGACAGACAGGACAGATAGGGACCTTCAATTCCATTTGCTGCAACGCGCTCTGCCGGACCATACAACATCCAGAGATCCAGACTTTACCTCCATCAAACCTCCAGAGAGCCAAACTAGAGACTTCAATCTATCCAGAACTAGAGACCAGACCAGAGGAAGAAAGCAGTGCTGTACCCAGAGAGAAAGCAGTGCTGTGCCCAGAGAGAGACCCGAGCCCAGTCCAAAACCCTGACCAGATCCATGGCGAGGCCCATTTCACTCAAGAATATAGTGTGAGTACCTAGAAAACTGTGTAGAACCCATCTCTTAGTTAAAATAATATAATTCAATCCATTTTTAACCTAAGTAGAACTGCAGCTTAGCAATTGTGTTATCCTGCCATCATTTTTAAAGCTGAAAAAGTGTGCGTTTAAAATTTCAAATCTGAAAAACGACCTTCACAAAATCGCTCATATCTCCGCAACCGTTTGTGCTAGAGACTTGCAATAACTTTTATTTGAAAGCTTAGAATCTTAGCTTTGAATCGCACCTAGAACCGCATTCCTACCCCTTATAGTTTTACCGCAATCGCGGAACACGCATCCGCGAATTTTGCCGCGATTTGCAAATTTCTTCACATGTAAAAACTGCTGCTGCTTGCCTTCCATTTGCCAGAAATTCGTTTAACCTGCTAACTATCCCTGCCCCATTGCTAGTGTGAGCCTGGACTAATATTAACTAGATACCACTCACCCTGAACCTCTGAAAGGGAATTAAAAAGCATTTCCAGCATATTTCTCATCCATTGCTAGCACATATCAAAGCATTTGGGCCTGTGTTTTCAAAACTCCTATCTGTGTTTTAAACTTCTGTTGTCTAAGCTTGGGGGGGATTGAACTGATTACATTGATTGCATTTCTGAGAACTGCGTGCTTTCCTCCCATTCCCTTGCATTGCATAAAGAGGGGGGGAGTGAATAGCCAGAGAAAAGTGATTACATTGTTTTGTTGAAATCATATTGAGTATTTTCTATACTGCATTTCATTCATTCAACCTTGCATTTCCTTGAACCCTATAAAGCATTTTCTACCACATTATACTTCTGTACCTATTTACCAGTGTGCTACCTTATCCATTTCATCTCAACTCCTTAGTAATTATAAAGAAGTGTGCTAGTGCCAGATTCTCCGTTGTTGATCTTTATCATATCAGATTAAGTGTGCTATTCAATTATTAATTTATTATAAAGTGTGATATATATATATTTTAAATTATCAAATAAACCTTTTAAACTTGCAAAACAGAACTACTTCTTGGCTCAGTGGGGTCAGGGGGATTCCAAGAGAGGGGTGTTATATAGGGGTAGTCATCCAGAACGCATGAACTGGACCTAAAGATATATCAATAAGGGTTTTCATTCAGTATTCTAGACTAGGCGTTGACTTAGCTGTAGTGCTGAATTGAATCCTCTTACAATATGATGGTTATTTTTAGAGCGCCCGAGGCCAGGCACGTGAACAGGATGGCAGGGAACAGAGCGACACACAGGCACATACAGGCTGGGGCTGGGATTGGAGTGACAGGGGGGGTGGGATCACTATCAACTCCATCCACTCCGTCACTCCATCCACTCCATCGATTCCATCGGTTCCATCTATTGCATCCATTACATCTCCCCCATTCGTTCCGTCCACTCTGTCCAATCCATTAATTTCATCTACTCTATCTATTCTATCCACTCTTTCCATCTTATCCATTCCATTGTTTTATCCATTACACCAATTCCATCCATTGCATCAGTTTCACCCATTCCATCCATCCGTTTCATCTACTCTATCTATTCCATCCACTCTACCTATTCCATACACTCTATCGATTTCATCCACTCTATCCAATTCGGAGGTTTCATCTACTCTATCCATTTAAACAGTTCCATCCACTCTATTCATTTCATGCTTTCGATCCATTCAATCCATTTCATCCATACTATCCATTTCATCCATACTATCCATTCCGTCCATTCCATCCATTTCATCCATACTATCCATCTCAACCATATTATCGATTTCATCCATTCCATCCACACCATCCATTCATCCACAATATCTGTTCCATCCACACTATCCATTCTGTCCACTCCGTCCACACCATCCACACCATCCCCTCCCTCCACTCTATCCATTTCATCCACTCCATCCACTCCACCCATTTCATCCACTCCATCCATTCCATCCAGTCTATCCATTTCAATGGTTCAGTCCATTTCAAAGGTTCAGTCCATTTTACCCATTCCATCCATTTCAACGGTTCATACCACTCCATCCACTCCATCCGTTCCATCCACTCTATCCGTTCCATCCACTCTATCCTTTCCATCCACTCTATCCGTTCCGAACACTCTGTTCGTTGCATCCACTTTCTCTGTTCCATCCACTCTCTCCGTTTCATCCACTCTATCCGTTTCATCCACTCTATCCATTTCATCCATTTAATCCATTTCCCCACTCTGTCGATTTTGTCCACTCTTATCGATTTCATCCGCTCTATCCATTTCATCCATTCCATCGAGACCTATCCATTTCATCCATTCCATCCATTTCATCCATTGCATCCACTCTATCCATTTCATCCATTCCATCCACTTCATCATTCCATCCATTCCATCCACTCCATCCACTCTATCCATTGTATCCATTCCATCCATTCTATCCGTTTCATCCACTCTATCCATTTCATCCATTCTATCCACTCTATCCATTCCATCCACTCTATCCATTCCATTTTTTTCATCAGCTCTATCCATTCCATCTATCTATTGATTTCATCCACTCAATCGATTTCAACCGCTATAACAATTTCATCAGTTTTCAATAACGGTCAGAGGGAGGGAGGGGGGTGAGTTTGGGTGGGAATGGAGGGGCTGGATGGGTTTCAGGGAAGGGAGTTGGTTGGCTCACCAGAGTGTGGCTCTAATTTTTTTGTTTGATATGGGGCGGGGAGTCGTCTTGTGTCATACTAGGGAGTTCTCGGAAGCGGTCAGAGGGAGGGTTGGGAGAGATGATTTTGGGTGGGAAGGGGTGGGGAGGATGGGTTTCCGAGGAGGGAGGTGGTTGGCGTGACAGAGTGCGGCTCTGATTTTAGGGTTCGGTGTGTGGTGGTAATGAGGGATTGGGCAAGTGGCGGTATGCTAAAGTGAGGTGGACGAGGGGATTTCTACGGGTGTGCTCAGGGAAGGATTGGATGTGGGGCTCGAGAAGGTGGGAGCTAGTGAGTGGATGGTGAATCATGGGGGTTGAATGAGGGTGGGAGGGAGGGAGCGCATGGTTCTAGGTTTAAGGATGGGTGTGGGAGGTGGATAATTGTGAGATGGGGTTACCATCTAGATGTGACACAGTCTTACTAGGAAGAATTCGACACAGTAAATTCTTTTTTTTTTCTTCAGTGCTCTACCTGGATTTGAGATGTGCTAAGAGCGTGGAAAGCAACACAATATCTCTTGGGCGCAACGTCTATATATGGCACACTTGAGGCAGTAAACTTTCAGAGCACTATCTAGATGTGAGACTGTTTTAAGAGGCAGAGTACAACACAGTAGTCTATTTCAGTGCCCTATTAAGATGTGACAATCTTAAGGGGTAGGGTACAACACAGTAAACTCCAGTGCACTGTCCAGATGTGACAATCTATAGAGGCAGGGTACAACACAGTAAACTACAGTGCACTGTCCAGATGTGACAGTCTTTAGAGGTAGAATACAACACAGTAAACTCTCAGCGCACTGTTTAGAAGTGACACAGTCTTAAGAAGCGAAGCAGATCAGAGCCTAATAATCTTTGAGCGCACTATCTAGATGTGCAGTGTAAAACCTCAGTAAACCTTTGGTGCTTTCATCGTACCATCCAGATGCGACAATCCTAAGAGGCAGAGTACAACACAGTAAACTTCAGTGCACTATCTAGATGTGACTATCTAGATGTGATCCAGTTTTAAGAGGCAGAGTATAGCACAGTAAACGTCAGTGCACTATCTAGATGTGACAGTCTTAAGAGGCAAAGTACAAGACAGTAAAACCTCTTTGCGCTATCTAGATGTGACAGTGTTAAGAGGTAGAGTAAAGCACAGTAAAACTTCAGTGCACTATCTAGATGTGACTACCTAGATGTGATCCAGTTTTAAGAGGTAGACGTACAACACAGTAAACTTCAGTGCACTATCTAGATGTGACAGTCTTAAGAGGCAAAGTATAACACAGTAAACGTCAGTGTGCTGTTTAGGTGTGACACCGTCTTAAGAAGAAGATTACAACACAATAATTTTTGAGGGCGCTATCTAGGCGTGCAGTGTACAATTCAGTAAAGCTTTGGTGCTTTCAGGATACTATCTAGATGTGAGTCAGTCTCAGGAAGCAAAGAACACCACAGTGTTATTTGAGTGCCCTGTCTAGGTGAGGCACAGTCTTGAGAGGCAGTTGGCATTATTGACGATTCTGCCCGGGTCCAAAGCAGGTCAAAAACGTCGCAAGTCTAATTGCGGGTTAGATGTAGACTGTTGTTCCTGACTATATCTGGGTGTGGTGCATGACAATAATGATAGGCATGTCTAAGTCTGGCACCTGCAAGCATTCACAGTACAAAGGTAGGTTAATATAGAGTGGCAGAGCTTTCTTGATTGAAGTAATTGCTCCACTCCCCACCCGTGGCACACTTACTTTAGAGGTTGGTGCTGGTTGATGGCTGGCAACTGGCTTCCCTGTCATCTCCTGAGGACACCTGCTGACACTTCCTGGAGCCGCCTTCATTGGAGCCACATTTTACCTCGGGCCCTTAGCCACTGGGGCTGTCGGGCAGAGGGCTGACCTGGAGAGTTCGGTTATGGGTCCAAGGTGGCCCAATCAGCTGGTGAGGGTGGGCAGGAGGAGGAGGGAACCAGGAAGTGGAAGCGATAGGGAGGGAGGGAGAAGGAGAGGCTTTGAAACGGGCCTTGGTCAGCCAAAACGGCTGAATTAAGGATGGATGGCCCTGGAGGGTCAAACTTTACTCAACACTCAACTGCTTCAGCCCCAGGAGAAACTGGGCGAGCGTGAGCCTCTACGGGCCGACAGGCCGTACAGCAGGCCTAAGGTGGCCCAATCAGCTGGCGAGGGCGGGCGGGAGCAGGAGGGAACCAGGAAGTGGAAGCGGGAGGGAATGAGGGAGGGAGAAGGAGAGGAGATGATGGGGTTGGCCTGAATTATTCAGTTTGTGAATCTTTGTCAGTAAATAGAATGTCCTAGGAGTTGGCGTGTGTTAATGTAGATGTCTTTCTTATGTGATTCCTAAACTCTTCTTGAGTCCCCCAGCACTGTTATGCTGGACACCTGGATTTTTGTGCTAATTCTCCTGAGTGAGTGGTAACCTTTTTCCCCACTCACTCCCCTTTTTACTCTGGCACATGGAACCTTTTTCAGCACTTTTTTGTATTTCTGTTGAAAGTCATGCTTTCCTCCAACTTTTTAGCATCTTTCATAAAGCAGCACACAGCACTTTCTGTGTAATGTTGCTTGGAGCTCTGAGAACTTCCACTTTATTGTGTCATTATTTTCCTGACTAACTCTTGTAGTTACCATGCAAAGGGGGATCCTTTTTTTTATCATACCTGTGTTTTATTTTGCAAGATCAGCACACCCCACCTTATGAGGAGTAATGAGGGGAGAAATTCTGTCACTTTTCTCACCTCACCAGTAACTTTTTGGTTCCTGTGATAAGCCCTCTGTTCAGGCTGGTGGCAGTTGACCTTTTTGCACAACATTTTGTGGACTTTTGTCAAAGGCTGTCTTCACAGCTGCAGTAGGGGACACAAGGGACACCATTTACCCAAAATGGTGGTTTATCTTTCCTAAATCCTGAACATAATGACTTGTGCTTTTTGGGTCCTCCTTCTACATATCTGGGTGGGGGAGGATTCTCTGGTCCCTTTGTCTTCTTCTCTGAGTGACTGGCAGGACAGGAAATAGGGGATGTGACCAAAACTCCCCTGTCCTTTGTCCTGCAGTGTACCTGACTGAAACCAGTGCAGACTGGGAGGCTCGCTGTCTCCATTGGACAACCACCACCCAAGTTTGAATGGTGCAGGGATCATGATTGCTGGACTCAGCCAGTGTTCTTGGATATATTTCAAGGTGCTGGAGCTGAAACACTCAGTTGACCACTGGGACAGAAGTATCCGAATAGGAGTACAAAGACGAGTGCCACCAAAAACTTCCAATGACCGCCAGAACCTCTTGAGTAACTGCTGCTGCCTGACCTCGACTTCCAAACATCAGGAAAGATCTCTAGACGACAACTTCCTCCCATAGACTGGTGGGCCTAACCAGTCTCGACACAAGCTACAATTTGCACCATGCCTGGAAGAGCTGCGACCTCCACGGTCTACAATTCACCAATACCCTGGGACTTGTGCTGCTTTGCTGTGCATCATTTCCGAAAGCACAGTTTCAATTGAAACTCTGGACACCCTTTTGAACCGATGTGATAGATAAGGTTTTTTTTATAAGAGGGCCTGACTCTAGAGGGTTAGGAAGTATACTTGCAAGAAGGGGTTAGAGTCAAAGGCTACCCTAGTCATAGCTCACCAATATGCAGACCACTATGTACTCCATAATGCATATTTCTCGTGCTACGGCACATGTCAATTTGTGTGAATATGTCGTTGTGTTAGTTTAAATAAAACCTCTTTTTTTGATATTCCTGTATCTCACAGGGATCTCTCTTGAGCTAGCAGCCATCTAGCTCTGCTGCAACTACTTGGTGACCTCCTGTCATGTCCATGATTAGGGTAGCCTTTGACTCTACCCCCTTCCTGCAAGTATACTTCCTAACCCTCTAGAGTCAGACCCTCTTATAAAAAAAGAGGGTTCCGCCCTTATCTCTCACATCCCCTAGGACAACCCTTTGGTTGTTGGGCATCATTAACTTGAAAAAAAAACTAAATGGAGAATGTAAACATTGTCAGTTACTCCGACGATCTTTATAAAAAACTTTTAGACACTCCATTGCTCCTTGGTGGAACCACAACACCAGTGGCACCGGCGAAAGATCTGGCACTCAACAACTTAGACATTCTACGCCAAAAAAAGAAGAAACTTATCCACACAGAATCCCATGGTCAGTTAATGTTAGAATATTTGAAAGCTGGCGTGATACAAGAAGACTTTCAAATTAAAAACACACCTTGTGTCTTTTTAGACAACCCAAGATTCATGACACAATTCAGTGGAGTTGGGAATAAATGTTCACGCGATTGGGTCATCTTAGTAATCGAGACAGCTGAGGAAGAAACGAAAACCCAAAAAGAAGAACTCAAAACCCTCGAAGACCAAATCAAGAAAGATTCTGTAATTCCAGATATAAAAACACATCTGGAAAAAAATGATGAAGAAATTAAGAAATTTCAAAAATTCACAATTGATAATGCGGAAATTACAAAATGGCATTAAGAACTACAAGGAGGAAAAAAAGTATCCCTACTTGGTCCCTGGTTTTTACAACCAGTTGAATTTGAATACATCCACCAACAGACAGAACCCACAGTGACAACAGAGGAAAACATGTGTGACATTTTCCAACAGTTCCAATAGCAGCGACTCGGATTCGACAACCAGTGGACAACCTAATCTACAGCAGGCTTCAAGTTTTCAAGGGCGGGGACAACGCTGCAGACCCCGATATCAAGGCCAACACCCAATGCGCACATGGCAATGGATCCCACAAGCACAACAGACATGGTGATCCCCAATTTCAATCTAAGCGATCACATCCTGTCTTCCAATGAAATAAGTGTCCTGAGTAAAGGGCTCAGCTTTATCCTGAGCGCACATGCCGACATGTTTAACAAAGAGGTCGAATTACACAAATTCTTTCGTACAATCTGTCTAAGCTATTTCTTCAGGGACAGGCCGGAAAAAGAAGCACCAAAATCAACCGGCCTAAAACCACCTTCTATGTTTACTCCTCTTTCCTCCATGATATATCCAGAAATACTATCCTTCGAGAACCACATTCTACTTGAGATGCGGAACATGTTTGACAAAAAAACATACTTCAAAAATAACCTCTCTGCCCCACAAAAGCTTGCAATCAAGTCACTAGAAAGTGATAGAAATTTCCTGATCAAACCAGCAGATAAGGGGGGTGGGATCATGCTCTGGAGCAATACCCTGTAGAACAATGAAGTCACCAGACAGCTGTCAAACACCAAGTTTTACAGACACATAGCCTCCAATCCTTCGTCTAGAATACTCTCTGAAATCGAAAGTCTCATGAGTCATGCATATGACGAAGGCTGGATAGACGAGGACGAGAAAGCGTTCCTAGTCAACCATCATCCGATCACCCCAGTATTTTACCTGCTTCCCAAGATCCACAAAAACCTAGAAAACCCACCCGGAAGACCTATTGTAGTCGGCATTGGATCAGTCCTAGAACCTTTATCCATTTACATTGACCACTTCCTACGGCCCTTCATCTGCAAAATGCCTTCCTACATTCAAGACACCACGGCCATGATAAAGAAACTAAATACCATACAAATGGAACAAGAAGATCTGTTAGTGACCCTAGATGTAGAGTCACTATACACAACCATCCCACAAATGGAGTGTCTACAAGTCCTAAAAACCTACCTTGATGACAGAACATCAGTGGAACCACCTACAGCATTCCTCCTCGAATGCACTAGAATTGCCTTAATGGAGAATTATTTCATCTATAAACAAACTTTCTATCAGCAGTGTCACGGAACCAGCATGGGGGCCACCTTTGCCCCAGATGTAGCTAACTTGTTCATAGACTCCTTTGAAAAAAACTCAATCTACAATGAATTCAACACCTTCAAAGACTCCATTGGTTGTTGGCTCTGGTATATAGACGACGTGTTCATGATCTGGAAAGGGACCGAAGAAAATCTCCTCATTTTCCTACAATGGCTCAACTCACACAACAATTGCATCAAATTCATCAGAGATCACAACAAAAACCGTATACCCTTTCTTGATTTAGAAATTTGCAAAAATCTGGACAACTCATTGAGCACTACACTATATATCGAAAACCAACATCCAAAAAAACCCTCTTAGAATACTCAAGTTTTCACCCTTCAGGCCTCAAGATGAATCTTCCCCATGGTCAATTCTTAAGAGTAAGACGCAACTGTTCCACACTCAGCAAATATGTCTCTAAAAGCAAAGAACTAGCCATCCGTCTCAAAGAACGAGGTTACCCCAGACAGATTGTGCGGCAAGCCTGTAAGCGAGTAAAACACACCAATCAAGAGTCCTGCCTCAAACCAACAACAAGAGAACAACTGAACACCAAAATGACCTGCGTCACAACGTTTACTCCATTGAGGAATTCAATCAAAAAAGTGGTCCTCAAACATTGGGACAAGCTCCATACTGATTCCTTTAAGCCCGAAAAACCAGATTTGCGTTCAAGCACAGCCACAATCTCAAAGACCATCTTGTACACACATATGCCGAAGTGGACGCACCTAACAACCAACAAACCACACTATGGCACCTCCCACCCGTGTAAGGGCATTTCAAATGCGGTAACTGCTCTGTTTGCTCTCTAACTACAAACTTGAAAACTATCGACTTGAATGTAAACCTTTGGACCCTGAACTCCTTTACGAACTGTAAAACCAAATGGTCCGTCTACATAATAAAATGCCCCTGTGACCTTATTTATGTAGGCAAATGTAAAAGGGAAATAAGGCAACACATTTGTGAACACCGATCATGCATGAGAAACCAAATAGAGGACAAACCTCTTGTGTCCCATTTCAAAGCCAAGAACCATACACACAACAACATCTTTTGGGCTATACTATAAACTGTTAGAAATCCCTTCCGAGGGGTAGAAAGAGATCTTGCTTTACGCAAACTTGAGTAAATATGGATTTATTGATTGGACTCCGTCAAACGGGGCCTAAACATTTCAATTAAATGGAATCTCTTTTTCAATAAGTAAAGTGGGGCTATGTAACTCATTTTCCTAGCTATGTTTCAATTCCTACTCTGTATCTCAACTGTACTCCTAATCAACTCGAAATGCAATGTTTTAAATAAGTTGGCCCTAAGGGTGCGACAGTGAACACAATATTGTCCCTTTCTAGACCACCATCCCTCAGCCTAACTTGAATATCTAAATGTGTATGTGCCCGATTTAAATGCCATTTTAACAATGCAATGGCTTGTATACTCCTGTTGATATATGCCACACTGAAGAAACCTTGCAACCTCAAACACATGGGTTAATCCCCTCTTTCTGGACTACAACTTTATCAGCAACCTGGACTGTGTACTGATGATTCACGAATGCCTGTATGCTTTCCATCTCTTTTAAATGTTGCACATTTAAATGCATATTTTTCCAATCTGACAGCCGCAATTCCGATTTACCAAGGTTTCACATCCACAATTCACATGACATCAGGCACCTTTCTCATGCCTTCCATAGAAAGACGTTTTATAGAGACACTACCCTTCTTTGACACATGCGCAGGAACCGCTCAATAAGGTTTGGCCACTTTTGAATAAATACAGCGCCCCCACGGTACGCATGCGCAGCTGTTCTCCAGTTACCATTAGGTAACACAGCTTCTTTTGCGCAGGTAAGACTCCCACCGTCCTCGCACAGCTCTCTATCACGTATCCGAATCCAAAGGCTTGGATCACCACTCTCTAAAACTACTGCAACTCGCTTACACGTGCACTTTGTACTTTATGCCAATTTCACCAGCACTTTGACCGCCGTTTTCAGGCTCCTCCATTCCAGTTTAAGTGTGCGGGATGAACTGCCAAATACCACCTATGAGGCATCACAAAAGTCATCTCGTCTGTTTTTTTCCAGGCACCATAGTCTTCACGGTGCAAACGATGATTAGCAATACGCGGCCTGACCGGTGTATTGTTTTTTCGCCGCCACAAGACACACTGTATGACTTGGCTAATACGATTTGTTTCTTTGCAGCAGGCAGCTAGTGGCCTATGCCGACATATGATGGGCACGGCCCTTTGCACTCTAGTCCCTTAATATGCACAAAGAATATGTGACTATA
Source organism: Ambystoma mexicanum (assembly GCF_040938575.1). Taxonomy (NCBI): domain Eukaryota; kingdom Metazoa; phylum Chordata; class Amphibia; order Caudata; family Ambystomatidae; genus Ambystoma; species Ambystoma mexicanum. The sequence goes on along the minus strand of NC_090929.1, from coordinate 205,962,244 downwards.
TCCTGCACTATACCCCTCCATGACAATTATGGGCTAGTTTTTAATCCACTGAATACTTTTCCTATCTAGATCCTGGCATCTGACATTCGCAGACTGCTTTCCAGCCTCATTATTTACTAGCAACTGGTCCAAATAAGACTTCAGCCATGGCGTTCACTAATTTGAACTTGGTAGGTTCACTTCCTTGTAGCGTTTTCCCATTTCTTGGCATCATCCGACCACCCAAAACTAACACAGCCTTTTAACCTTTAGGTGGACGCCCACCTCCTTTAACAGCATCCTCACCACGATCAAATGTCCTGAAGACAGTTCGATACCACATAGCAGCGCTGATCAACTCTATTCAGCCGCTGTCCTTTTGTCATCAACATACCGAACCAGAAACACCAACTAGTGTGTCGACAATGTTAGCGTATTGCTACTTTAAGCAATACATGAAATGAACTGTCACTTTGCTTACTAACTCACCAATATGCAGACCACTATGTACTCCATAATGCATATTTCTCGTGCTACGGCACATGTTAATTTGTGTGAATATGTCCTTGTGTTAGTTTAAACAAAACCTCTTTTTTTGATATTCCTGTATCTCACAGTGATCTCTCTTGAGCTAGCAGCCATCTAGCTCCGCTGCAACCACTTGGTGACCTCCTGTCGCGTCCATGACTAGGGTAGCCTTTGACTCTACCCCCTTCTTGCAAGCAACCTTTTAAACCTAAAGCAACTCACGCAAGCTCCAGAATGCTCCATCACCAGAGGCGAAGACCAAGAAATGTAGAGGAGTTGACCAATGTGACAACCGTCACTCCACCGAGCCTGAAAAAGGCACCAAGAAGCCAGAACTCTGAAGATCCTTTCCAGGGCATCTGCACGAGAGCTGTTGCCAGATCCACCGAAGACCCCTTCTTCTGTCGCCAAGACCGATAGACCCTGTGACCGGGTCTGCTGTTGCCGCACTGCTGGAACCATCAGAAAGACACTGCCTCTTCACTTGAAGGTACTGTCCAGCTCCTTGTAAACTTACCTAGAGCCTGCTTGCTTGATCCTGAGAACCTGGGGGCTGCAGATAGGTTGTATCTTGCACCCCTCCAGGTTTACAGAGTTACATTGGGGGGACAGCCCTTTGTGCTCTGGTGGGAAATCTGCATGCCCTGGGAGATTGGTACTTGGGGCACTCCTTCAGGGGTTCATCTGGACCTCCCTCAGCTTGTGAAACCAACCATTGTTAATTACATGCACTGTAAGGAATCAGTGTAGGGAATCAGCGGGATCCTGCCACTCTTGACACTGTACTTTGCCTTTCCTGCCTTTTCTGCCTACCCCTGGTCACTGGTGGCCATGACCAATCTGAACATTATGAGACTCATACCAGATAAGGTTAGACTCATAAGACAGGTTGGATACAAAGTTATACAAAGTAATACGAGTGTGGAACTGTTTGTATATATGTTTGAGGTTGTTTTATTATGTGATAATTTAATACCCTAAAAGCTATGCTGAACATCTTACCTATGAATGTCTATGGTATATGTGGAGAGTTGCTATTGTATGTAGCCTTGTGCTGTCACGCGAGGCTTGTTATGGTTCGAGGGGCTGGCGTTGCTTGACAGCAGGAGGCGATTGGCTGGCGGCTGGGAAAGCTGGAGTCCTTCGTGCGGGCTCACACAAATAAACTTATTTGAACTCACCCAAAGTTGTGCAGTCATCCTTACAGTGGCGACGAGGAAAAGAAGTGAGCCCGTCACGGAAGGAAACCGTGCACCACGCTGATCGCTACCCGGGAGCGTGATCAGCTGTCACTGGAGGAGCGACCAGAGCGCCGCAAGAGTCCCCTCTTCTCATGGCTCTCAACGGCCGCTGACACACTGCGCTCGGTGTGCGGAGCGGCACTGCAGGGGAACGGTCTCCCCAGCCCGGGCTGAGCGCCTGGGGCAGCCGTACAGCCTCATCCTGGAAGTACTGCCTTGGTCCCGCCCTCCCCCGAACTCCATTGGCTGCCAGCATTAGAGGTGAGAAGGAGAGGGGGAAGTGAAGGGGGGCACACCCAATGTGGGCGGTCCACTCATTTAGATCTGGCTGGTCGCCAGTATACAGCCAGCAACGAAATGGATCCTGCAAGATAATTGGCTGTAGTCTCAGTCTTGCAGTCAGGAATACAAGCCCTTGCCACATTGTATGGATTACAAGGACACAGCAACAAGGATTTTTTTCGCAACGTTTCTCCAGTAGCACAAGGGAAACTAGCACAAGCACACACTGGTGGTGCTGTAGTGGAGTGATCCTGTGTAAAATAAAGTGTCCAGTCTATCACAAGGAAGCCACGGGTAGAGCCAACAGTCGTCCAGGGGCAAAGCCATTCCAAGACATGTATGGCTGCAGCAAGTATGTCCCCACCTCCACCGTTCCTGTCTGAACCAGGCACTCCGCCCATAAGGTGGGACAGATGGAAGAGGTTATTTGACACATATTTGGTTGCAATAGGTGGGGAGAAGTTTGCTCCTGCAAGAAAAGAGGCGATTCTGCTACACAAGTTAGGCACAGAGGGTCGTAGTGCTTACGACGGCTTACCAGAGCCCCCACAAGAAGGTCAAGGGGACTTGGACCAATACACTGTGGCAGAGAAAAAGTTACAGATCCACTTTGATGCAAGGAAAAACATCACATTTGAAAGACATACATTTTTCCAAAGAGTGCAGGACTCACAAGAGCCGGTGGAGAATTTCATTGCAGCATTAAGGTCACTCAGCCGCACGTGCGAATTTGGGTCGTTGACGGACTCTCTCATATGTAACCAGTTAGTTTGTTGTACTAACAATCTTAAAATACAGGAAAGACTGTTGTCCAAGGACGTGTCGCTGGAGACAGCAGTGGAAACAGCTAGAGGCAAGGAGCAGACTTACAAGTACATGTCAACCATGAAGGGTGACAGACAAGAAGGAGAAGTATCGGCTGTAAGAGGTTTTAGAAAAGCGAATGCAAACAGGGAGGTTAAGTGCTATAAGTGTGGCAGCAACAGGCATATTTCCACCAGTGCATTTTGTCCAGCGAGGAACATTTCTTGTCTCAAATGCAAGAAAAGAGTACATTTTGCAAGAGTCTGTCGTGAGTCAAGTCAGGTACAGAGCATTGAGTCAAAGGGAAGGATACCAGAACAGGAAGAGAATCTGGCGGTGACGCAAGGTGCTCAAGTCAAGCATGTGCTAGAAGTGTCAGAAGTTTCTAATAGAGGGAATGCACCAACGGATGTGTTTTTGGTCAATGGTAGGGTTGTAACAATGAAAGTGATCAGTTGCTCACCCTGGACTTTGATGTCAAAAAGAACATATGAAGATTGCCTGAAGGGTGATGTGAGTGACCTGCAGGAACACAAGATAGAACCATATGCCTATAGTAACGTGAGAATGGAGATTCTGGGAAAGTTTCCAGCAGCTATAAAGTACAAGGGCAGAAGTTGTGAGTCAGAGGTGTATGTGACCCAACAAGGTTCGTCTCTGGTAGGATGGGGTGAACAGCAGAAGGTGGGAATTAGAATTCAAGTGAGTGCCGAAGAGCCTGTCACGGTTGCGGAGATCAAAGATAAATGGAAAGGGAATTTCCGAAAGTGTTTCAAGAAGAGTTGGGGATGTTAAAAGGATTTGAACATGAAATACTGTTAAAGGCAGGGGCTATCCCAAAGATACACAAGGTGAGGCCAATACCTCAAGACCACAGGGCACAATTGAAGAGGGAAATTGATACACTTCTGCAAAGAGGCATCATAGAGGAGAGTGAGAGCTCAGAATGGTTGTCGCCAGTGGTGGTGGCGGCAAAATCGAATGGGGACATAAGACTTTGCGTTGACTTGAGGGACATCAATAGAAACATCTTGATAGACAGACACCCCCTACCGATAATTGGGGATAAGTTGACAACGTTCAGAAATGCCAAGTTATTTTCAGTGATTGATTTTTCCCAAGCGTATCACCAGATTTCCCTAAAGGAAGAATGTCAACACCTAACGGCGTTTATAACAATATTTGGAACTTTCAAGTACTGTAGAATGCTGTTCGGGCTTGCCTCGGCAGCAGCGGTTTTTCAAAGGGTGATGGACACTATAATGGAAGGAGTACAAAATGTAGCAGTGTTCCAAGATGACTTATTGATATATGCTGGCTCTAGAAATGAACATGATGATATTTTGACTGAAGTGTTAAGCAGGTTGTCTGAGGCTGGGTTAACAGTGAAAAGAAGCAAATGTAAAATTGCAGTTGACTGTGTGGAGTATTTGGGGCATGAGATTGATGAGCAAGGGGTAAGGCCAAAGAAATGTTTGGTGGAAGCAGTTAAGGGTGCACCGATACCGACAGACAAAGATCAAGTACGATCTTTTTTAGGGTTAGCAGAGTATTATCATAGATTTGTAAAGGACTTTGCTATGGTGTCCACTCCTTTGAGAATGTCCTTTGAGAATGTTACTCAAAAAAGGGTCAAAGTTTGTGTGGTCTCCAGAATGTACTGAAGCTTTTAATGGGATTAAGGAAGCTGTAAGTAGAGCGCCTTCGATTGGGAGGTTTGACACCAAGGACAAGACTGTGTTGGTGGTGGATGCAAGTTTATTGGAATTGGGAGCAGCTCTAGTGCAATACGATAAGGACAACACAGAAAGAGTGATAGCGTTTGCATCAAGGGCGCTGAGAGGTGCGGAATGTAAATACTCAGTGATTGAGAGAGAAATGTTAGCAATGTATTGGGCCATTATTCACTTTAAATATTTTTTGTGGGGCAGGCGGTTCATTGTTAGGTCTGATCATAAACCTATGGTCCAGTTATTTGAAAGTGGAAGATGGGCCTTGGGATCACCTAGGATAAGTAGTTGGGGTCTGGGACTCCAATGTTACAATTTTGAAGTGAGCTATCTACTGGGAAAAAGGAATGTAGTGGCGCACTGCCTTTCCAGGCTTCGGGTTGAAGGAAAGGGAGAAATTACAGACATGGATGTGAGTGAGTCGGTTGTTGCAGAAGTGGTAGCAGAGGTGATAAATGCTGTTGGTCAGGAAAGGTGGGTGCGAGAAGAGGATGCTGATGATGTTCTCAAAATGATCAAAGAGTGGACAGTAGGGGGATGGCCACAGAAGAACAGTCTAGATAGGAGGTTTGATGTTTGGTGGGAGGTAAAGGAAGAGTTGAACATTTTTAAGGGCAGGTTAAGGAGGGGACGGAGTGTGGTTCCTCCGGAGAGTCTTAGTTTAGTGGAGCTAGTGCATCAGGGGCACCCAGGGAAAGGGGCCATGAAAAGAAAACTAAGACAGAACTATTGGTGGCCAGGCATTGATAAGATGGCCGAGAGATGGGTAAAAGCTTTTACTGACTGTCAAAGTAGTGATAAGAGCAAGACAGTAAGGGAAACTCCTTTGGTTCCAAATGTCACACCAGACCAGCCATGGTCAAAGTTAGCAGTGCACATCGTGGGTCCCATTTCGGGATTAGGAGGGGGTTTAAGGTTTCTTTTTGTGATAGTAGATTATCATTCTAAATGGATCGAATGGGACGCTGCTAAAGAGGTCCCAGCAAAAGATTTGATTGCATTTCTAGATAGAGTGTTTCTTAAGGAAGGAGTGCCCACTGAATTAGTGTCAGATAACGGGGTACAATTTGTTTCGGAAGCTATGAGGAGGTTTTTTAGCGGTTATGGGATAAAACACATTAAAACAGCGTTGTACCACCCCAGGGCCAATGGCCTTGTAGAAAGAGTCAATAGATATCTGAAGGGAGGTTTGCAAAGGGCCATTTGGATGAAACAGCCGTGGAGAGAGGTCTTGAACCTATTAACTTGGAACTATATAACTACGCCTCATTCAGTGACAGGGGTTTTTCCGTTTGTGTCCATGAAAGGTAGGGAACCGCGGACAAGGCTGTGTCCAGGATGGCTACGGATGGCCAGGGTTGTTCAAGTAGATAGGGACCAGATTATGAAACTAATCATGGCGAGTCAGGAAAAGAATAAAGAGTGGTTTGAAGTTAGAGAAAGAGTGAAAGGTAGAGATTGGAAGGTTGGAGAGATGGTCTATTTGAAAAATCCCAGATTGGTAAATAAATGTGTAGAGAGTAGGCTTTTGGGACCGAAGAAGATTTGTGCGGTGAAAAACAGTGTGGTGATTTTGGAAGGAGGAGAGGTGTGGTCAAAGGGGAAGATTGCAAGAGCGTATGATTTGAATGAGTTTAAGGAGAGGGGAACCTTGTTGGAGGAAAGGGGGAGTACTAAGAAGAGTGCGGAAGGGGATAACACAGTTGCCAATTCCCAAAGGACAAGGTCAAGGCCTGTTTGGTTGTCTGACTATGTGTATTAAGATTTAGTGGCAAGATAATTTTAAGGTGAACTGATTCACCATTCTTATTAGTTTATTCAGAGGTTGCATGTTTCATTTTACTTATTGTTTTGTTGTGGGGTCTCATCATAAATGTTCCCACTATTGTCTCCTTCAAAACTTTGGTTTCATTTTCTCTATTGTGATTTGTGAGTATGGTTATTATGTTTAGTATAATGCAGTCTTGCAGTGTAAAGTTTATTTATGTCTCTTAAGGGGGAAGATATGTGTAGAGTTGCTATTGTATGTAGCCTTGTGCTGTAACGCGAGGCTTGTTATGGTTCGAGGGGCTGGCATCGCGTGACAGCAGGAGGCGGTTGGCTGGTGGCTGGGAAAGCTGGAGTCCTTCGTACAGGCTCACACAAATAAACTAATTTGAACTCACCCAAAGTTGTGCAGTCATCCTTACAGTATACCTGTGCAAAGAATATTGCAAGTGCGCTTACTGTGAATATATGTTTTTCTGCTTACCTGAACTTCGAGCTATAATAGTGTGCCTTATTGTATATAAATCAATGCTTATTTTTTCATATAACTTTACAGTGTATAGGTGTTTCCTTGTACCAAGGTATGCTCTCGGTTCTATGTACCTACTGCAGCCCTCCTCCCTCCTTAGACTAGGCTTGGCTGCTCATCAATTGCTACCAAACCGTTGGGTAGCTCAGGCCAAACCTAAGTAGTGTAACCCTGTTCATCCAAAGTGGGCTTTCTTAAGTACTGCCGTAGAAAGTACTTTGGTAAATTTCCCTAACAGCTTGTCTGGTATGAAACTTTGGAAATGCTCTCCAATATTTGGCATGGACTTGGTGATTTGCTCCATGAAATTTTCAGTACTCCATCGTGGGATCACCACTAAGTTCCTGGAAGGAGTTTATGTCACAGAGATGTCTGGATGCTTCACTTTTGCATTTCTCTATATCCATGATCACAACAGCAGCACCTCCCTTGTCCACTGGGAACCAGCAACATAGCCCAACCAATTATACGTCTTAATAGCAATGCAGCCCAACAATTCTTTTTCCAAATCAGTGAGTGAGTGAGTGATCCCAATCTATTCTGATGCAAGATGGCAGGATACCATAACCCATCCTGCCCTAAAACAGCAAGGCAGCACAAATAATCTTATTCCAAAACAGCAACACTGCCTACCCAGTCATATCCACTACACGAATGCAGTCAATAAATCCTATTTTGAGACAGAAACATATGCTGACCAATTAAATCCAATACAGCAATGCAGGCCAACTATTCCTTGTAAAACACAAGCAAAGCTAAAAAAATACTATTACTAATAATTTTCTCCCATAATACTTATGGTTATGATAATGTCTGATTTTCCAGACCACCCCTTTCCCTCCTCTGCCAATTTGCGGTTGCTTGTTTTGTGTGAAAAAGAAAGAGAGCGATAGACAGAAAGAGGGAGAGAGAGAGAAAGATAGAGAGAGACGGGGGTGTTGGCTTTGTAGCTAGAGAAATGTGACCTGTTTGCAAAGAGCCAATGGTAGGAGTGCAGGGCCGCAGGCTGTTTTGCCTCGTAATACCTACTCCGGCCTTCCCACGACTAACCAACTTCCCTCTAAGATCTCCTACCACCTTACAGTAAACACACACCTCCCACAGATTGCCACCAGAGTCATACCTTTTGGCATATCAAAACTAACACAGACACAAGTAAGTTCTCTTTTAGCCCTGTTGCACTCTCCCACATCAGCAGCTAGCGAGTCACAAAGCGATGTAGTGAATCAGATTGTGGGCTCTTCCCTACGGATAACATACTGCAAATTTTATCTGCCAAACCTATAGAAAGCAAAGTGGCACTCAGCAACCAACCTGCATCCATCAACTGACAGGTTTTGCATGTGCCCTTTCCACCGTTCCACTAATTGATCCCATCCACCTTTTTTCTTACATAGCTAAGCACAGTAAGACCACCAATAGTGGCTGATGGGCACTATACACGACCACTTAGGTTACATTACTTAATACCCAGACAAAATCAAAACAATTGCCTTTGTTAGTACTTGTATTTAACAGGATTTAAGGCAAGGAAAAGATGCAAGGGCACACATCCCCTTATTTCCCTTTCGCGCCACAACCTATAGAATAGAGATAAGTCCCATGAAAAATGTGGTCCACCTGTCACGTAGTCACTGACATAGCTGTCCTCTCTGCACCTGAGCACACAGCTTGGCTTAGCTTTAATAATGTATTTAATAGTCAACTCTGCTAGAATTCAATAGCCACCTAAATTCTAATGACTGTTCACATGCAATGCAATGCTCTATTATTTTCATATTTGCCCAGGCTACGGTCTTCTGAAGGGCCTTCCACCCCACAGTGCTTCAAAGCCATAACAATGGCAGTAGGCACTACACAAATATCAAATAACATAACATAACTCCTAGGCAGAAACACATCCCAATCAATCCTATTCTCTATCTGAAAAAAGCAAATCAACCCCAATCAATGATAAAATATGGAGCCAAAACAAGAGTACCCAAAAACAGCAACAAAGTGCATTCATTGCTAAATCTAGGCAAGTACATAACTAAAAATTCTCCAAAACTACTAAGCAGCACAATCAATCATTCCTCAAGACATCAACACAGCACAACAAATCCTAATTCATAGCAGCAAAACGGACATAAGTGACTTTTCCATCAAGGAAAAATCTGCAACGGAAAGGTTTGCATGTGAAATGTACGCACCACAAAAGGTTTGTACAATTCCCATGCGAACATACATTTCAAAAGCCAACATACCTACACCCCCACCCACAACACACCCCCACCCACACTTCCAAAATAACTAAACCCTACTTACCTTCTAAGATGCCTTGTGTCCCGGCGGCGCCAGTTCCCTTTCACTTCTGTGATCGGGAACTGGCTCCGCAGGGTCCTTTTCTTTTTTCGTTTCTTTTTTTTCGGGCAGTTCAACCCCCCGCTCAGTATACTATAAAGTATAGTGAGTAGGGTGTTGCAGGGGGGACCCCCGAAGCCCCCGTTTTATATTTTTATTTTTTTCTCGAGTGTGCTGTAGCGGTGTCCCCAACTACCCCTGCTCACTATACTACAGAGTATAGTGAGGGGGTGCTGCGGGGGACACCACCACATCCCCAGTTTTCTTATTTTTGTTGTCACGTGTGCTGCAGGGGTGTCCCACGCAACCCCCGCTCACTATACTGTATAATATGGTGAGCGGGGTGTTGTGGGGGACTCCCCCGCAGCTCCCGTACTTTTTTTTTTTTTTTACCTATCCTAAATGCATACCATCAAAGTTTCAAACTTTTGGTGTTCGTACCTTTAGGGGTATGCATTTTCGGACATTTTGATAGGCCGGACCTTTAGATTCGGACATTTCTTCCAATTCCCAGCAAAACACCCCAACTAATTCCATTACAGGAATTCACTGCAAACAATCCTACTTGAGACAATATTTCATAAATGATAATTAATGGTTTATCTCATGAAAGTGATGGCAACAAGGTGTTTACCCCACGGTGCCTTTGTGAATATAAGCTCCTGTGTGAGAGCCGGTGTGTGTTTTACCTTTCCTGCTTCCATTGGCTTCTTGTGCAGTGACTAATGCAAAAGGTCTGGTTCCTTGCTGTCCTACAGCAGAATGTCTCCATTTCTTATGTAAAATCTCTCATTCTCATTGACCGGGGTCTTGTGTCTGGTGATGTGGCCTACAGTCAAGTGTCATGTGGCCATGGGCCTCATTTCAAGTCCAGCGGTAACCTGCCGGTGCTACCGACAGGTTGCTGCCGGACTGTAACACTTTTTCCGGGACCTGACTTCCCGGTGCTACCGGCACATTACAAGTCAGGAATCAGAAAATGTTAGTCCTCATTCCTGTGGAGCTCAATAGGAATGGGACTCAGAAGCACCAGAACCATTGCTAACGGTGCCAGTGCTTCCGTGACAACTCTGCTTTCTGGGGCCGTTGCACCCGGCAGGTCAGACCTGCTGGGCACAGAGGCACTGGAAAGCAAAATTGTAGTCTGCCAGTCCAAGAAGTGTGATGGTACATTGCTACCGGCACCTTTTTTCCAGACCAGCAGACTTGTAATGAGGCCCATGTCTGTGCACACGTTGCAACGTCTCTGAGTGCAGAGTGTGTGACTGCCGTATTGTTTTGTGGCCAGGTGGGAGACTGCATGGCGTAGGGAAAGTTTAAAGTTTAAAGTGGACCCTAAAATGTCAGGTGTGTTTTGAGTTGGATAGGGTAAGATATTATATTTTAGTAGCAATGGAGCTAAATAACTTGAAGGTGAGCAGTTAGCTCCTGGTTTGTTCACCTGATAAAGATGATTCTAAGAACACCATGCACATTGTTATGGCAGTAGAACTCCTCAGTCTTTTGCAATATCCTTTATGTAAATAAAGCTTGGGTCGCTATATTTTGGGGAAAACAGATAACCCTTTGTGTATTCCAAATGGAATTACTTATGTCCAACGAGCCCACTTTAGGGGTGAAATAAGAATGCTCAGTCCAGCTGACCTTACAAATGTTTGAGGACCACTGTATGATCCATGTGAGGACAGGTTGGTTCAAAGGATACATAGCTTCGAGTTCAGGTCAAGGACATTAAAACATGAGACCAATGGAGGTTTGGGAGTGAGGTACAGGTACAGGGAGGTTTCGGAGCCAAGTCATCGCAGCCAAGGAGAAGGGCGGGTGGAAAATTCCTGATTTCTGAGACAGTGAGCCATCTGTGAAATACAGAACAAAATCCTCAATAATTGCAGACATAAAAGCTCAATTTCATGGTCCTCACCCATGTGACACAGCCGAGCTGAAAGATGGCCATATACTCATGGTGGGAAGAGGAGCTGTTCCCAGCGTAGCAGACAAGACTGATACATGTGATGTCCACCGAACATAGCAACCTGAAGGCACTCTCCCATGCCAGGTGGCTATATCAGTGGCAACAATGGGGACACATAACCTTTGACATTACCTTGAAAAGGTACACCGAGCGCTGTGAACAGAACAGGGTCCCAGGCCTTGGGAGACCTGCCCCAGCCAATCCAGATGCTCCAACCTGCGGGTGGTGTATAATGTTGCAGGGGCCAATGGTCATCTTTGACCCTGCAACAAAGTAATAGATCGTTTTTGGGGAAGTCTCAGGCAATTCCACCTGACATGGGAAAACCAATGGAATAACTCACAGAGGGGATTTGCATAGGTGGTATCACCCGAACTACCCAATGGATATGGTGCTTATGATTTTGGGATGGGTTGGTAGTTGTGTCGTCACTAAGAAACAAAACCAAGTGATGCAGGCTCAGGAGCCATGATTGCAAGAGATTTAGTTGTTTCCTGCATGATCCCTGTCTTTTGGAAAATAAAGACGATTGATTTGCCCCATGACGGAGTTCTCTTTTATTTCCGGGGGAAGGGTTTGTATGGGCCCCAAACAGTCTGCTAACTTGTGACATTATTGGTACGAACACCTCCAGTCCTTGTTACAAGGCGGTAGCAGAGGATGGTTGGCTACGTTCAATTGGCATAAAACTGTCTCTTCTCTTGCAACACCTGGAGGGCTGTGAGGTGACCCATGGAGGCAGAGAATCACATGGAAGGTGCACCCTGTGAAGAGGCCGTCAGGAGTCGCCTTGGAGAAAATCCTGCGGAGTGGCCGATTGGGGGAGAGCAGGCGCCCAGTGATGGCAGCTCATCACGGAGTGCGAGTATAGACTCAGCAATACGGCAAATAGGGGAAGTGGTGGACAGATGTTGGGTGTGGGGTGGTGTAGAATATTGTTAGGGTGGGAAGACACAGATGTGAATGTTAATTGTTCATGGTTAGGGAATATTCTATCTTTGTTCGACCAGTTTTGACAATTGGCCTAGGAGATCGGCTCGGGGGTACCAATGATAAAAGCTATGGATGATGGTATCCCTGTGTATAGGGCTTAGCAAGCTTGAATTGCAGAAGGTGTTCTTCTGGTTAAGTCTTATGGAGGCATTTTATCTATGAGGCTATGCTGTAGGTACAGATTGAGCATGTGAAGTATGGGTATCCCCTGTTAGGAGCTCAGAAGACGGCCGTGAATATATGTTGTTTGTATTTGTTGGGGTCTCTGTGTCATTGGGAAATCTTGTGGTCAATTTTGTGAGTGGGTGGGTATCAGAAATCTTTTTTTCCCTTTCCTTCTTCTTTTTAGATGTGACGTCACCAGTAACGGTTGTGTATAGGGCATGGAAAGCATGAGGGGTGCATGAGTTTTTATGATGATCGAAGAGTAGAGGAGTTGTGTTTTGTGGCGGTGCATCAAAGCCACATGCACAAAAGTGGTGGGTGTGCCAACGAAGGCAGAGAGTTGCAGAAGGGCGGTGCGTGGCACACTCCCAGGGCATTGATCGAGAACCGGAGAGGCTTGTGATTTTTGTGGCTTAAACTGTTATTTGAACATTTGGTATCGAGGTAAAAATAAAGTGTCTGTGTTATATTGCAGTGGAAGTGTCGCAAACCCCGAATTGGGGTCAAGTAAGTATCCAAGTAATGTACCGGTGCAAAACCATGTGGGATACATTCCTACAGCACTTGTGCAAGTCGCTTTCGTGATATAAGGACAGCATTTGTAAATATAGCCCGGAATGAACATGAGGACAGAGGGTGAACTGCCTAAGCCATGGCCAAAAAGAGGGAGCTTCTCCAAATATGTGCAGCAACCATTACATGCTCATGTGCACAAGGCTTACAAGGAGAAGACATTGGGCAAGCAAATGGCTATATTCGAGTTGTGGAAAATGTTCCAGGACAATTGAGGGGATGTGTGCGCGGCATCACTGGATGCTGAACCAACAAGATGCAGTGGGTGAAAAACATTCTGCCCCTACCCCTTCTCCTCCCTAACATGAGAGCGAAGGCACAACAGGGGAGGTACAGGGATTATATCGAGTGAGGGAATTAAGAGCAGTGGTAGGGTATACAAATCCAATATTTGCACCTCCAGCATACAGCAAGTGGGAGGGGCAGGTCGAGAGGGAGGGAGCTGAAAGTGCAGTAGGCAAAAAGAGAGAGTGCAGCTCAATCCCATCACACATAAAAGAGAATGACATCAGGATAAAGGGAAGAAATGAGGGGTCGGAGAATATAGTTCTGAACAAGTGGTTAGGCGGACAAATACTACTCAAACTAGTTGGGAAAGGTAGCAAGATAATTGGGAGACCCTACCCAAGAAGTAGCAGGGTGCAAGGACACGAGTGAAGCAAGAGAGTGGGCAGTGATAATGGAAGAAGTAGAGAGGTGAGAGAAAGAGGAAAAGGAAAGAGCACGAAGGGATAAACAAAGGTGGAAGTGCAAGAGTGCAATGAGCGAGAGGCGCAGATGCGAAGAGAGCACGAGGATATGGTGAAAAGGAGGGTAGAAGAGGAAAGGGAAAGGCAAGCAAAAATAATGACAGAGAAGAGGAAGTTGGAAGTGGAGCAGATCCTTAGAGAGCAACGGTGCAGAGAAGAAGATAGGCGCGCTTTAAGGGAAGTTCAAGTTAAGTTGGGTTTAGCATGTTTTACTGACAACTAAGAAGGAGAGGAGCAGGGGGAGGCGAGAGTGACACCGAGGCAGGAGACATAGCAGGGCGGCCACGCTACTAGACAGAGACAAGATCGCATCCTCTGTGAGAGGGGAATGCAGAAGAACGAATAACATAGAAGACATACAACAGGAAGGAGCAGTGTTAAGGAGGCTTAGCTTCCGAGACATCTTTGACAGCGAAGGTGGAAGCATGGAGTCCAATGATGATTTAGTAGGGAGTGAGCAGGAGGGAGTAGAGCGATCTTTCCACCATCATCAAGGGAAGAGCCCAGACCGAGACACAGTGTTGGGAGAGGACAACGCCACGGACGGACTTAGGGAGGACAGGGGTGAAGGATCACATCACTCTAGGGACATCTTACAGAGCACAGAATACGTTACCCCATACACACAAAGGCTCGGGGACCTCCCAGCACGAAGGAAGGGAGAATTGGCAAGGGTGTTTACCACCACCAGGGACACAAAGCGATAGGGTGGAAAGACTGCACTGACGCATTGCTCATTATTAGAGAAGGGAGGGGGCGACCTCAATACATACCATGGCAATAGATTGACAAAGACAACTTGAGGCGTAAATTACCTTCATTGGCCGTGGGTGCAGGGAACTGGATATATGAGATAGAAAGACTAACGGCAAGCATGACATTAGCGGTGGGTGACATGAAAAGCCTACTTTTGGCCATTCTTGGGAAGGTTGTCCACGATGTATGGAAAAGGGCCGGCTACCTAGGAGTAACCATGCAAAATATGGTGCACTCTGGCTCACCATTTAACAACTGTCGAGCAGCCATGTGGCACACTTTGCGAGTACAGTACCCAGAGACCTCTGATATTAACGTGATTATGGCATGCAAAATGGGGCAAGACGAAGACCCCTTGAGTTAATTCAACCTGTTCAAGAGAAATCGTGACTTTAAACGCGTGAACCATGGGCCAAACCCATGGTGTTATTTTACAAAATACCATGCCAAGGCTTAAGACGTTGGTAGGGATACAGGCTAAACCATGGTCTGAAATCCAACTCACTATAGTGAACTATTGTAGGCTAATGCAAGCTATCGTGAGAAAGAAGTGCAAGGAAAGAAAGCAGGAAGACGTGAAGTTAGTATAGAGGAAGTTGTCAAAGTATGCGATGGGAGGGGCAGTGGTAATGAGCATGGAAGGGCCAGGTAACCTGTATGTGAGTACACCTCGCTACCCATGGGAGGAAGTTTCATGGGGCGGGGTGACATGTACCATAGGCTTAAGGGAAGAGGGGGGCACCTAGGGGAAGAGGGTACAGGTATCATATGCAGCACGGTCAAGAGGGGTTCTCAGGGGGATATAGGAGACAAAAGGGAGGACCATCCCAGTGTTGGGTGCGTGGACACATAGGGAACATTTCTTGATTTAGTTGGAGCAGGGAGGAATGCAACAGAATGGGGGATGCAATATCAGCCCGCATACCAGGGTGTACAGACACCAGAAAATATATTGGGGAGAGATATTATGAGCAAACTCCATATAATCATCTCATTCACTGACCAAGGGATAGTGTGTTCCACACCTGGGATTCACATTCTAAACATGAGAGAAATTATTCAAACCTACTGTGGACGCACAATAGAGAGGGGAGTGCCAGCAGATGAAGAGCTGTACCAATACAAAGTTGAAGTAATGATACCATGGCTCCTAGGGATTTAGGGAAAATTGTGGCAGCGTCCAAAGGAATACATATTCAGACCAGACCTACGATTGGATGAGCCAGAGGGGATGATGATCCAACTAGAACTAGAGGCAATTATAGTGGGGGAAGACCTGATAACAGTGCATCGGACAGATGACAGAAGACGAGCATAGAGGACAGTGATTAGAGTGACAGTGATTGGAGTGGGAGAAGTGTACAGGTTGACTAGCGTGACTGACGAAGACTCGGATCACAAGATGGTGTTCGACATTAGCATTACATACGGGGTGAAAATACACTGCAGAGAGGTAACGCAGAAAATGACGATGATGCTACAAGCACCAAGGAAGACTTGGACAAGGTCCCCAGTGTCTTATAGACCACAAGTCATGATTACATAGGGATTTTGAAAGGAATAGTTAAGATAAAGCTTAGGCCAGGGGAAATTTTACTGAGAATAAAACAATACCTTCTATCAAGCGGAGCAGATGAGGGCAGTTATGAGACTATTGCAGCCCTAGTTAAACAAGGCATTTTTATTCCATCAGATTCACTGTGCAACGCGGCAGTGTAACCTATGAAAAAGGCAACAGCAAGGCTGTGGCATTATATACAGGATGTACACCCTTTAAACTACATTGTCGTGGAAAATGTTCACTCTAGTGCCAAATCCAGTGACAATTTTGAAGCTACCCACTTCATGGTTATAGACTTGAAGAATGCCTTCTTCTCTATACCACTCCATCCAGACTTACAAGATTTGATTTCATTCATGTATAGAAATGAAAAGTGGGAAACACACTTGGCTTCCACAAGGGTACTGCGAGTCGTCTTCCATATTAAACAGAGTACTGCAGATGGACTTAGGTAATGTACAAATGGAAAATTACTGTTATACAGTACGTAGACGAAAACTTGATCTGCAGTAAAACAGAAATACAGTGCAGAAATTGCTCAGTACACAATTTAACCGTGCTTGCAGAAAAGGGGTATAAGGTAGACAAAGCCAAACTACAATATTATCAAAATGAGGTATTATATATGGATAACTGATATCACAGCAGACGAAAAGTGATACCAGAAAGGATAGAGGCAATTCGCAAGAGACCAAAACCCATGACCATAAGACAAATGCAAGAGTTTTTAGGCCTCTGCAATTACTGCAAAACATGGGTATTCCATTACAGCACATACACAAGGCCTTTACTGAGTGCACTAAACGAAGCACAACAAGGGGATGGCACATTACAATGGACAGAAGAAATGACTGGGCATTTAAGGAGCTGACGATAGCAATATGCACAACTCCAGTGTTAGGAATCCCAGACTCTTAAGGCAAATGTTACATATCCTCACAGTCCAACAGAGTAGTAATGACTGCAGTACTGACAAAGAAGACACACATGGGTCACAAGCCATTAGATTTCTATAGCGGAAAACTAGGCCCAGTAATGAGAGGTCACTACTCTTGCAAGCAGGCACTAGCTGCTGCTGCATGTGCAGTGGAAAAATCATCAAGTATTACCATGGGATGCAGAACCACTCTTTTTGTGGAACATGCTCTCTTCGCAATACTAGAACGACCCAAAAGTACACTGAATATGCAAAGGGCTTCAGGATATGAGGTGTTATTAACAAATCCAGCCATCAAAGTAGTAAAATGCCGACTGGTGAACCTGTCGACATTTGTCGCTGAGCCCATAGAGGAGGGTGATTATTTACACGAATGCACTACAAATATAGAAAGCTATGATAACATCCTGAGAGTGAGAGAGAATGAACTTGATGAGGAGAAGTACTTTACATTGACGGTTTGTCAACTATATACCAGACCACAGTGGAGAAGCATACTGGCACGTCAGTAGTTAGGTTAAAAGAGAATGGGACAAGTAAGGTGTTAGTAAGCGCACGCTTACCATCACATTTATCAGCACAAGCTGCAGAGCTAGCAGCTCTAATACTGGCACTGGAACAGAGTAAGAACAAGTAAGTATTACAGAATTGTACTGGTAGCATGTGCTTTACCAACAATTGTTTAAATATAAATATGACACAGTTGCCTGTTGTAGTTATTTAAGATGTGAACTAAGTTTTAAGGTATTGGATGGTCTGACATTCAGCCAACACGTGTTTCGACACAGCATCTTTTTCAAGGCTGAAACAGTGAATCATAATGGCAACAGTAAATGTATAACCGTTGGTTTAGTAACATAACAATATAGATACACATACGATCACCAGGAATAAATATATACACATACGAGTGGCAGGATGGGTATGCAGATAAGGATTACAAACGAGACACAGTAGAGACAGAAACTAATATTGAATTGGTTGTTACCATAATAGACTTTAAACATCAGAACAATAATGTGTGTCTCATGAGTAAAAAGTACCGAACATTAGAATTCAAAACATATGGCATGCCTGTTAGTCATGTGTGTACATGCGTGAAGCACCCTAATGCTGGTACATGCATAAGGATTACATTTCTTCTGCGAGTCCATTGGTTGTGTGTTGGACTTCCCATCACCCTGAGGTGCTGTGTGGTTATAGGCTAATAAATAAGTTTGTGTTGGTTAGTACCTTTTGAAAATGATTAGAGCCCTCTGAAAAAAACATTAGCCAAATTGAATTGTATAGGTTGAACTCACCCTTATCTTGGAGTATAGGTACTCTACAATATGAATTAAAAAAACACAAATTTCGAGCCTTATAAGTATGCTTCCTAAACTTGAGCTGTTTCCATATGGTTGGTGTATATGATAGCTTACACTGTGCTGTTGTAACTTCCAGTTAAATGCAACTGTAGAAGTTTCTCAGTTAATCATCAGGTACTGTGAGAATTGAAAGCTATCATTAAATTAGTATTCAAATAATTGCCCCCAACTATCTGTATGGTAGAGGTTCCCCTATCTTACCTTCATTTGATGTGTTCAGTGTCCCCCTATTTAAGCCCTCTTGGCCAGTGCTTATTCGAATGTCAATTAGGTGTCTCTAATAAACAGGAATGCTCCATCAGAAAAAGCTTTGGCACATAATTCCTGTTAAGTTATTTTATTGACTAATTAGCTATATTTCTCTGTATAATTTGACCATATACTACATAATGTATTAGGCTCAAGGCTTCTATCCTGAAATTAATGCACAATACACCTTAATGATAATAACACTCACCTGGTATAATATCATTTCAGATGTCCTATTCAGAATCATCTGCGAGGGCAACACCTTGGGGGCCATTTGAATATGATGTTTATACTTTTTGTGCATGCGTGTGACGTCACACATTCGTTGCGTGTGACATGACACAACATTTTGAAAACCCCAGAAAAATACTGGTGGTTCACTTCCGTGTTGTTAGTTGATGCCCCTGAGTGTCACAGGAATAGGATTCCATAAGTTACTTATCAATTGTTGATCTAGAGGTATATACGGCTTGAATCTAATGTAATCAATATTAGTTTCTGTCTCTAATGTTTCTTGTTTGTAATCCTTATCTGCATACCCATCATACCACCGGTATGTATATATATTTTTTATTGGTGATCGTATGTTTATGTATATTGTTATGTTAGCAAACCAATGGTTACACATTTTCTGTTCTCATTCACTGTGTCAGCCTTGAAAAAGACGCTGTGTCAAAACACGTGTTGGCTGAATGTACTGCAATTTCAGGCTGAATGTTCTTCAACGTCAGACCATCCAATAAATTAAAACTTAGTTCACATCTTAAATAACTACAACAGGCAACTGTGTCATATTTATAATTTTTAAAAAAGTGTCAAAGCGCATGCTACTTGTACAATTCTCTAATACTGTACTTTGAGGTCATGAGTAGAACATATCTGTACGAGTTCTTCAGGCTGCCGGCAGATTGACCTTTTAGGTTAAGTGCACTGGGGATCCGGCTGTTAGGCAGAAACCTGTGCAGTTCCCTCTGGGACCACTGCAAAAGATTTAAGACTACAGGTGTTTGGCAGTAAACCCACTTGGTAGCAGTCTGTACCACACAGATTCACTTGGTAGCTGTGGCTGAGCAGTCAGACTTCCCTCAAGAAGAGTTAGGCAGTATACAGAGTATTCACAATAGGTCAAAAGAACACATTAGAACAAGCAAACACTGACCAGAGTTTTTTGGAAAAGAGATATAATTATTTATTTAAAACCACATCTAATAAAACACACAGGCACTAATATTAAGCAGTTCAAAAACACGGTCACTAAAAGATATACACTCCCTTAAAAGTCTTAAGTAAAGCCCCACTTATTTTCAGACAGCGGTGAGCGCTTAATGCAGATGGCACTCTAATAATTCGGTTTAAAAGGGAGAGAAAGGCAGAGTATAAATTGAAACAGATCCCAACACTTTCACAAGAACACAGCAAGAGAGGAAGGCAGAATCAAACCGTGAAGTTAGAGTTCAGAAAGCCGGATCAACTTTAAGAGGATCAGAACGAATTGTGTCCAAGGTCACATGGTTGAAAAGTGCACAAAAGTCTTGAAAAGGTTCAGAAAGAGTTGGACCAAAAGAAAGGGACCAGTTAGATGGTCAAGGCGACCAGCCCAGTCCAGAAGGTTAAGGGATTATTATTACCTTGTAGAGCAATCTTTAGAAAGGGAGGCCTGGCGGACACGGTACCTTAAAGTGGGGAGAATACTCCAGCGGGGGCAGTTGTTCCTGGCAGCGGGTGCAAGTCGGTGCTTTGTCTGGAGGAAGAGAGGATCACGTCGGGGAGGAAAGCAGGAGTCCGTTGCACTGCCAGGGAAGAAACCAGCCGCGGAGTTCTCAGTTAAAAGGAGCGGCCCTTTTGTTCGCGGTCCAGTGGTAAGTGGCTATCTGGTTGCCGGGGTGCTTGGCACGGGCAATTCGACCACAAGAGGTCCTGGGATGCGAGAAAAAGAAGGTAAACTGGTTGTGCCCACCAGTCAGGGGAAGAAGACTCTCCAGCCGGGAGATCTTCTCTGTCGTCGGGAAGTGGTAAGTCGGTTCCGCAGGGCTCCACCGGGGGTGTCGTCGTAGCAGGTCGGCTCAGCTTCTCCCTCATCGGATTCTTAGGTCCTCTGGCGACTTCTAAAGTTCCAGTCCCAAAAGCCCTACTTGTATGCAGCACACCCCCATTCACACAGCCTAGCTGTCAATCAAACATGCTAAGTGGTGAGCCGGCCGTCTCACCACTTGGGCCAATCACACAAGAGTGCGACTTGAGTTACCAAGGTAACTCAGTCCAGGGTGCCTAAACCTCCTCACACACCCCCTGTGGTACCCAGACAGAGTGGCACCACTTTTGGAGGCTTCTGTGGAGAAGCCCGCCAAAAAATGGAACAAAGGGCTCGACTTGGGTTGGAGTCACAGAAGAGAACACAAACGCCATTTTAGAATCGAGTTCTGGCAAAAAATACCAACCAGCGAATTAATATTAAATAAATAAACCGGCGGTATGTTCGAGGCTATGAGAATTAAATAATTAAAGTTGGTAGCCTCGAACAATGGGAAAATCCCATAGAGATATATTTACGGTCGAATATAAAAAGTAGTATCCACTGCCACCAGCCAAAACTCGATCAGGGGGGACGGAGACGTGCCCCCTCGACTAACAGACCCAGGGGCAATCGAATTGCCCCGACCAGTACGTCCACAATATGATGGTTTGTACTGGTTTCTGTTCATAACTTGGGACTAGTAAAGCCAATGGTGACTTTACATGCCCTGGGAGACAGTAGTCAGTCCCAGGGTATGGAGTCTATGTTGGGGTGTCACTATGACCCCCCTGTGTCACTGCACTGAGGGTGCTGTGTAACACACATAGTAAAAACACATGAGACCCTATGGAGTAAAAGACCCCATAGCCCATAAAACACATTAACAGTCAAAGGAACCCCTCAAATCATGTCCAAGAGTGTGAAGAAAAGAGACTCACTCCTGGCAGGAGAAAAAAAAAACTCCAGAAATCCAGCAAAGCTGCTGGGGGACTCACTAGGTTAGGAAATTCAGCCTAAACAGAGAATTCTCCCTAACACTCGCCCCCCCCAGACTAAGGGACAGGAGGATTTAATCCACTCCTGGATGAATCTCATACCTCTAGTCGATGACATACATCCTAGAGAGACCATCAGCATTTTGGTGGTGACACCCTGACCTGTGCTCAATGGTGAAATCAAACCCTTGCAGGCAGATTGACCATCTCAATAGTTTTGGATTTTCCCCTTTCATTTACATTAACCATCTCAAGGGTTGGTGGCCAGTCTGAATGACAAAAGTAGAACCATACAAGTATGGCCTAAACTTCTTCAGAGCCCACACAATACAAAACACTCTCGTTCAATGGTTGCCCACCTTGTTTCAGGATCCTTCAGTTTTCTACTGATGAAGAAAATGGGGTGCTCCCTACCTTTCCCATCCAGTAGACTGAAGACTGCACCTATTCCTACATTTGAAGCATCTGTTTGCACAATGAAAGTTTGGTGGTAGTCAGGAGCTCTGAGTACTAGGGCTTGGCAAAGAGCCTTTTTCAGGGTTTCAAAGGCCTGATTGCATTCCTCATTCCACCTAACCTTTTTAGGGAATTTAGGAGAGGAGATGAAATTCAGTGGAGAAGCTATGGACCCATAGTTCTCAATGAAATTCCTGTAATATCCAGTGAGGCCTAAGAAGGCTCTCACCTGGGTCTGAGTAGTAGGTGTTGTCCAATTTTGCACAGCTTCAATCTTACTGGGCAAAGGCCTTATTTCTCCACCTCCTACCTCATGTCCAAGGTAGACCACTTTACTCTGTCCAATCTGGCATTTACTTGCCTTTATGGTCAGATTGGCCTTTCCAAGAGCCTGCAAAACATATCTCAGGTGGTCCACATGTTCTTCCCAGGAATTGCTGAACACTGCTATGTCATCCAAGTATGCCATGCAGAAGTCATCCATCCCATTCAGAACCTGGTTTACCATCCTTTGAGATGTAACAGGTGCATTTTTCAATCCAAAAGGCATAACCTTAAACTGGTATAAGCCAACTGGGGTAGAAAATGCAGTTTTCTCCTTTGCATGGTCTGTCAGGGCTATTTGCCAATAGCCTGACATCAAGTCAAATGTGCTGAGGAACTTGGCTGCACCAAGTCTATCCACCAACTCATCTGTCCTTGGCAAAGGGTGGGCATCAGTCTTAGTGACTGCATTAAGAGTTCTGTAATCCACACAGAATCTAAATTCTTTAGATCCTGCCTTTTGTACTAACACGACTGGGCTAGACCATGGACTAGTCGAGGGCTCTATTACCCCGAGATCAAGCATCTTGCTAACCTCACCTTTCATGTGGGTTCTTACATTCTATGACATTCGATATCCTCTGCTTTTGACTGGCAGAGAGTCACCAGTGAGTATGTCATGCTGTCCCCAAGGGGTCAAGCCAGGTGAAAGTGAGAACAGGGAGGCAAACTGATTTAAGATAGATTTGCACTCTTCCTGTTGCTCAGGTGTCAGATTTGAAGAGAGATTTACTCCTTCAATGTTTTCGTCCAAAGGTAAGCCTCTGAGGAGATCAGGGAGAGCTTCACTCTCTTCTTCTTCCTCTGATGATGCTAGAAGCAAAGCTCCTACATCAGGTCCGGAGACATACGCTTTTAGTCTGTTGGTGTGGAAGACTGTTGGAGCCTCCTTGGGATTGCCCAAGTCCACCAGATAGTTGACCTCTCCAAGTTTACCCACAACCTTGAAGGGTCCCATCCATTTGTCTTTCAAGGCCCTCTGCCTTGTTGGAATCATAACGAGAACTAGCTGGTCCTGAGTAAACTCAACCATGTTAGCCTTTTGGTCATGCCAGTGCTTGACCAATGCTTGTCGGGCTTTCAAGTTATCACTTGCTTCTGCCATCATTTGTGACATTCTCCTTCGGAGACCTATCACATAGTCAGTCACTCTGACTGGCTTGGGGGAAGGAGCACTCTCCAACCCCTCTTTGATCAGGGCCAATGGACCTCTGACCGGATGACCATAAAGAAGTTCAAAGTCAAAGGGAGAATAACCTACTCCCTCCTGAGGGTCTTCTCTATAAGCAAAGAGAAGGCATGGCAGTAGAAGGTCCCACTTTCTTTCAAGGGGGTCCTCTAAAGCACCTATCATGCTCTTCATGGTGCTGTTGAACCTTTCAACCAGTCCATTTGTCTGAGGGTGGTATGCGGTTGAGAACTTGTAAGTAACTCCGCAGGTTTTCCACATGGCTTTCATGTAGTGGGACATAAAATTCGACCCCCTGTCAGAGATTACTTCCTTAGGAAACCCAACCCTGGTAAAAATACCAAGGAGGGCCTTAGCCACAGCCGGAACTGTAACAGTCCTCATAGGTATTGCCTCAGGGTACCTAGTAGCATGGTCTACTACAACAAGTATGAACATGTTGCCTGAGGAGGTTGGAGAATCAAGGGGACCAACAATGTCAATCCCTGCTCTCTCAAATGGGACTCCCACTACAGGGAGAGGCACTAAAGGTGCCACATTCTTGGAACCAACCTTACCAGAAGTCTGGCAGGTGTGGCAGCTCCTGCAGTACTTATCTACTTCAGCCCCCATCTTTGGCCAATAAAAGTAGAGTGAGAGCCTTTCCTTAGTCTTCTTGAAACTGAAGTGACCAGCCAAAGGAATCTCATGGGCTAAATGCAAGAACTGTGGTCTGTTCTCTTGGGGTACTACAAGTCGTTTGTTGTCCCCAGGTGCAGACTCCGTTGCTTCACTGTAGAAGAGGCCATCTTCCCAGTGTAACCTATATTTCCCAGGCTCTGCCCTTCAGCCTGAGCATCTACCTGGTGGCGAAGACCTTCCAGAGTTGGACATTCTCTCTGTCCCTTATTGAAGTCTGCCCTGTTGGGTCCACCTTCTGCCAGTAAAGCCTGCAGCTCAGGATGGTCAACAGGATCCATATCTCCAATGAGTTCCTGGCCTTCCACTAGCTCTTCCTCGGAGTCTAGTTCAACCACACAGGGTTGTACCTCCCTCTCAGCCTCAGCTGGATGGGGAGTTACTAGTGTCACTTTGGACAACCTAGGGGAAGTCCTTGTTGGCTGCACTGGAGTGCTGGCTGTGAGGTTCTTTTTAGAAGTTTTAGGTTTCCCTTTTTCTTCTAGGTTCTTAGAGACAGCAGTTGACATCTCCAGTGGAGCAGGAGTGATCTCTTTCTTCATCATCTCCTTGGGAGCACCTCTCATGGTTCTCTCCCTTGCAGGTCTGGTGAGCTCCTGTAACCTTTTACTAGGAGGTCTGGGGTATGTGACACTACTCCAAGAGTTTTCAAGTCATTACCCAACAGAACCCTTCCTGGCACCTCACTTTGTATGCTGACAGGTATCTTCACAGTCATGTCATTACACTGGATGAGAACTGGTAATTGGGGAAGCATCTGCACAGGCCCTCCAGCTAACTTGGTGAGGCGTTTGGGTGCCTTAGCAACATCCTGAGCCTGAAAAAAACGATTTGTCCACCACAGTTATGCTGGCCCCAGTGTCCCTAATGGCAGGAGTCTCCTGACCATTCACCTGGACACTGTCCTTATAATACTCTTTAGTATTATCTGGGATATAATTATTGACATCTAAGTTCTGTTGTTCCCACAAACCCACAGACACTAAAGAAACACTGGCTGAGACTCCAATGGCTTCATCAGCCAGCAATAGAAAGTTTCCACTTGCCATTTGCACTTCCTCCTCTGGAGCGAAGGCTAAGGAGACAAGATGGACCCCTGAAGGTTTACCCTTACATCTGGGATCTCCTTTCACATGGTCAGTAGAGCCACAAACAAAGCATTTACCAAATGCTTTCTGGAATGGTGGCTTGTTCTGACCTCCTTCTGGTTTGGCACCAGAAGGTACGCTAACCTGATTTGGTTTCCCTTGTGGCTTACCCTTTTGGTTTTGTTTGGGGCCCTCTTTGGAATTGGAATTATTAGAATTCTCTTTGGAGTCCTTTCTTGGCTGTTTTCCCTCATCCTTTTTCTGAGTAGCCCCAGAATCCTTGTGAGTGGCCCTGTTGGCAACCCACAAGTCAGCAGCCTTAGCTAACTGTCTGAGCTCAGGAGAGCAGGCATCATAAATTGACTCCAACTGTACAAGATTCTTCATTCCTTCATAAGTGTTAACCCTGTAACCCTTAATCCATCCCTCTAAGTTTTTCAAACTTTCACTCACCCAGGTAGCCCAAGGGGTACCATCATGCTTTTTGAGGGTCCTAAACCTCTTAAGGTACTGGGAAGGGGTCTTCCCAAATCTAGCTATCAAAGCTAGTTTCACATATTCATAATCCTTCTTATCCACCTCCCCCAACTCCATTACCACATCAGTTGTAACAGGGGGAAGCCTAGAGAACAACCAGGGAAGTAACTCATTCCCTGTGATGTCCTGGAGCCCATGATTATACTCAAACATTTTTAACCAATCCAACACATCCAACTTAGGTTCATACATACCCACTAATTCCTTAGGCATCCGGGGTCTTTTGGGACTGGACCTCCTAGAGGAACCAGAGGAGAGAGAAGCATTTTCCACAGACAACTTCTTCATTTCTAGTTCATGATTAAGCTCTATTTCTCTGAGTCTTAACTCAGCTTGCTTCTGCTCAGCCTGGGCATTCATTCTTCTGAACTCTAGCTCTTGGTTTCTTTCAGATTGAGCAATAAAACGTGTGTACTCTAATTCAAGCTTCATTTTTTCAAGTTAAAAATAAGCAGGGTTACATGTAGGACCTGGTATAGGCCCAGTAGGTACAGTAGGTAAGGCAGACAGAGGCTCAGGGTGGCTAACTTCATTAGGTTCACTTTCCTCTTCTGACTCATTATCAAGGCTTTGATTCAGATCAATACCATCACTGTTTTCTACATTTGCTGGGGGGGGGGGTAGATTCCTCTGTACCACCCAGACTTTGGTTTTCTAACAATCTTTCTATAAGTTCCATTTTCTTGCCCTTCTCAGAGAGATTCTTATGTCTACACAATACTTTTCAGCAACCAGCAGTTTTGGCAGACAATGATTCTAGGGTATAACTCTCCATAGCAGACATAGTTAGAAAATGAGCTTTTTTTAGTGCTAAGCTTTGTGGTTAGTTGTCCTAAAGTATTAAAAAAGCACACTAAAGTGTATACTCAATACAAATCCCACCGCTGTACACCAGTGTTAGGCAGAAACCTGCGCAGTTCCCTCTGGCACCACTGCAAAAGATTTAAGACTACAGGTGTTTGGCAGTAAACCCACTTGGTAGCAGTCTGTACCACACAGAATCACTTGGCAGCTGTGGCTGAGCAGTCAGACTTCCCTCAAGAAGAGCAGGCAGTATACAGAGTATTCACAATAGGTCAAAAGAACACAGTAGAACAAGCAAACACTGACCAGAGCTTGGTGTAAAAGAGATATAATTATTTATTTAAAACCACATCTAATAAAACACACAGGCACTAATATTAAGCAGTTCAAAAACACGGTCACTAAAAGATATACACTCCCTTAAAAGAATATTAGACAAGTCTTAAGTAAAGCCCCACTTATTTTCAGACAGTGGTGAGCGCTTAATGCAGATGGCAATCTAATCATTCGGTTTAAAAGGGAGAGAAAGGCAGAGTATAAATTGAAACAGATCCCAACACTTTCACAAGAACACAGCAAGATAGGAAGGCAGAATCAAACCGTGAAGTTAGAGTTCAGAAAGCCGGATCCACTTTAAGAGGATCAGAACGAAATGTGTCCAAGGTCACACGGTTGAAAAGTGCACAAAAGTCTCGAAAAGGTTCAGAAAGAGTTGGACCAAAAGAAAGGGACCAGTTAGATGGTCAAGGCGGCCAGTCCAGAAGGTTAAGGGATTATTATTACCTTGTAGCAATCTTTAGAAAGGGAGGCCTGGCGGACACGGTACCTTAAAGTGGGGAGAATACTCCAGCGGGGGCAGTTGTTCCTGGCAGCGGGTGCTTCGTCCGGAGAAAGAGAGGATCTCGTCGGGGAGGAAAGCAGGAGTCTGTTGCACTGCCAGGGAAGAAACCAGCCGCAGAGTTCTCAGTTAAAAGGAGCGGTCCTTTTGTTCGCGGTCCAGTGGTAAGTGGCTATCCGGTTGCCGGGGTGCTTGGCACGAGCAATTCAACCACAAGACATCCTGGGATGTGAGAAAAAGAAGGTAAACTGGTTGTGCCCACCAGTCAGGGGAAGAAGACTCTCCAGCGGGGAGATCTTCTCTGTCGTCGGGAAGTGGTGAGTCGTTTCCGCAGGGCTCCACCGGTGGTGTCGTCGTAGCAGGTCAGCTCAGCTTCTCCCTAGTCGGATTCTCAGGTCCTGTGGCAACTTCTAAAGTTCCAGTCCCAAAAGCCCTGCTTTTATGCAGCACACCCCCATTCACTCAGCCTAGCTGTCAATCAAACATGCTAAGTGGTGAGCCGGCCGGCTCACCACTTGGGCCAATCACACAAGAGTGCGACTTGAGTTAACAAGGTAACTCAGTCCAGGGTGCCTAAACCCCCTCCCACACCCCCTATGGTACCCAGACAGAGTGGCACCACTTTCGGAGGCTTCTGTGGAGAAGCCCACCAAAAAGTGGAACAAAGGGCTCGACTTGGGTTGGAGTCACAGAAGAGAACACAAACGCCATTTTAGAATCGAGTTCTGGCAAAAAATACCAACCGGCGAATTAATATTAAATAAATAAACCGGCGGTATATTCGAGGCTATGAGAATTAAATAATTAAAGTTGATAGCCTCGAACAATGGGAAAATCCCATAGAGATATATTCGCGGTCGAATATAAAAAGAAGTATCCACTGCCACCAGCCAAAACTCGATCAGGGGGGACGGAGACGTGCCCCCTCGACTAACAGACCCCGGGGCAATCGAATTGCCCCGACCAGTACGTCCACAATATGATGGTTTGTACTGGTTTCTGTTCATAATTTGGGACTAGTAAAGCCAATGGTGACTTTACATGCCCTGGGAGACAGTAGTCAGTCCCAGGGTATGGAGTCTATGTTGGGGTGTCACTATGACCCCCCTGTGTCACTGCACTGAGGGTGCTGTGTAACACACATAGTAAAAACACATGAGACCCTATGGAGTAAAAGACCCTATAGCCCATAAAACACATTAACAGTCAAAGGAACCCCTCAAATCATGTCCAAGAGTGTGAAGAAAAGAGACTCACTCTTGGCAGGAGAAAAAAAACAAACTCCAGAAATCCAGCAAAGCTGCTGGGGGACTCACTAGGTTAGGAAATTCAGCCTAAACAGAGAATTCTCCCTAACACCGGCTTACCCAAACATTTTTAAATAAGAACAAGGAAGTGGCAGTGTATTGAGATTCAGCCAATGTGATGTCTGCAGTCCATTCTGGACTGTGATGCCAGCTAATGAGGGGTTCCGACGTGCTGATGGTTGACTGGTTCAGCACGTGCTCTTATTGGCCAGACTGATAGAAGTGCTTGAATTCCCAATAAGCATAGCGGTCACGAAATGTCAGGCCCACACGAGGGGGGAAGGTGCCGTCTCCAGGGGCAATGAGTCAGCAGATGCTCGAGCAAAGTGCCCTGCATATTTTGAGGACATCTTAGATATGAACACCTCATCTCAGGTGCGTAATTATGTACGGACAATTGAAGGACGGCTATAATACAATACCGGTGACACAACTAATTAAATTACAGGGAAGTGCGCCAAGAGAGGAGAAGGAATTATGGGTAAAACGGGGGTGTTCTATATCACCTTCAGATGCTTTATGGTAACAAGAAAGCATGGGTAAGGTAGTAATTCCTTTATTGTTATTACACACAGCACTGACACAACTTCACCATCCAACCCATATGGGGAAGTATGTACTTGCTGCACACATTGGAGAAGATTGGTTCTATCCCAACCTGGCAGAGCACTTGGAAGAATGTATGACTAATGGCCTTGTCGCAGGCATTTTACAGCAGGCCATACATGAAGGGTAGAGGGCAGAGCCATACCGCGGCCACTGAGTCCATTCCAACACCATCATGTTGATTATGTAGACATGCTCCAAGTATGTCAGGGCTACCGCTACATGATAGTGGTTGTATGCTAGTTCTCCTGATGGATCGAAGCTGGTCCCTGTTCTCATCCTGATGCCCTTCGGGTGGCAAAATTCCTGGTTAGAGAAATGTTACCAAGGTGGGGTGTATGTGAGGTCCTGCGGTCTGACAATGGCCCTCACTTCGTCCAATTAGATGTTCCATCACATTACTGCTTTGCTAGGAATTCAACACAAATTGTTCTGTGCATAGCACCCGCGGGGAAATGGGATATGCGACTGCCTCAACGGGTTGCTTAAAGAGTGCATCACCAAGATAAAAGTCACCATAAATAAAAGTTTGCTCCACTGTCTGCCTTTAGCATTATTCGCATTGGCAACAAACCAGGGTCCGACTACCACTTAACCCCACAGCGGTGGTACCCGGGCGGTGCCTGCTACTTCCCTTGGCTCCTCCCACTAGGGCTTTGACAGATGTCTAATGTATTGGGACAAGAAATGTATGATTACACCGTTGTCTTGATGGCTAGTGCCTCTTTTATTTCTCCCCAACTGCAGTCAAGACGGGAGAGGCCCAAAGGAAAGGAAGGAGGTAATGATACAGAAACAAACCAAGACCAGCTCAAACCACCACAACTCTACCCTGGGGATATTGTACTAATCTGTGACTACACCAGGACCTGTGTTAAGTCCAGATGCACAGATCCACATGAAATTGAGGGGGTAACGGATCGAGCAGTGACGATAAAGGGCAAGAAGGCCTGGAATGTCCTTGGTAATATCAAGCCCTGCCAAGTAACAGCCTCTGGTAGCAACAACAGTGAAAGGGCCAACGTCCCAAAAGAAGAAGAACAAATGGATCGACAAAGAGCATTTCAGCCCAGCAGAGGCCTTGCTCCCGAGTGAGACAGATAGGGAAAGGATTTCCTACACATCCAGAGTGAGGATACACTGTTCGTTTATTATTTTTCTTTTCGCAAACAAAGCATTCATCGTGAAAGTAGCAACTGTGATGTCTCCTTTGTCCCATGCTTCCACAAGTCCCTCACCCCACGACCTTTCAAGGCCAATTTGTCCATTTCGATAGGCGGTCCTGCCGTGTAGGAATACCCTCTCCCAGTTTATTCTTTCGTATTTTCCTGGGCTATTTGTTTCAGAAATACCCATGACTTCATCGAGGAAGTATCTCAGTGATTGAAGTTCTTCGTGACTCTAGAAAAGGCATTGTTTGGGAACAAATATTCCTTATTGCAGTATAAGAGCATTGTGAGCGTGGGGCTTAAACTAATATCTACTAACCCCGCAACAACACATTTCTAGCGCATTGCAGGTGGTTCATCAATATCTTCAAAGCTATACAAGGTTCCAAATCGGAGTAAGTTATGAATGTCATTAATAAAAGTGTGATAATGTTCACTGGTGCCCTTTTTTTGATTGGCGTCTTTGCCCTAATTTTTTGGCAAATGTCTTTCATTGTATAAAACAAAGCTGTGACCACTACTAACATAACCCAAATTCCGGCAGGTGTGGCTACCATGTCAGGTCAGGAGGTAAACACTGCCAGACCAGTAAGGAGAGGTAGTCATAGTGTTGATGTAGATATAGGAGGGGTTGATTCCTATCTTACCAACACTGTTAGAGTATCCAATAACATGTGGTAGAAGCATATGACTAAATTAGGTAAACAGACTACTGGAGAGAGTTGCTATGTCTGCTCTCACATCCCCTATGCCATGAGTGCCTCCAGAAAATGTGTGGCAACTGCAATACCAGCAGCAAGAGCACAGTGCCTTATGCTCCCATAAATATGTTCCACCCGAGGAAGATTCCAAGTTAAAACTGCAACCTTGAGATGGATGTCCAAGACAATTTTCCCTATGAAGACAGCTATATAAAAACACTAGACATGATGGACAGTTATTGTAAAAAGAGCTAAGCTATACAATATATCACTGATGGCCTGCAGAAAGAAGAGGCAAAAACAATAATATTAAAGGAATTGCCTTGTCCCAAGAAAGGACCAGCAGAAATAGGAGAACTAGGATGCTTGGAAAGACCAGAAATGCTTGTGTATGGTCAAGTATACACAACCAAAGGAAGGAAAGAAGGAGTGGTAGGGAGCAGGACACATACGCTTCTAACAGTTCCAGTTCGTAAAGTGCAAGAAGAGAATGACAAATGCCTAAAAGAATGGGAAGCAAGTGCAAAGATACTACTGTGGGTAGAAAATGAGGCTGGGCATGCCCATAGGGCCACTGAAAGGAGCAGCATTATGTTTACAGAATGACGGAGCAGTAAAGGTTGGAGACAACAAGGAATGTAAGGAGACAGTGAAAGCTCCAGGGATGAAAGTTGGAATGGCAATACTAATGGATCTCTATTGGGCTTGCAGATCCAAACCACATGAGAAATGGCCACCCAACTGAGGAGGAGTATGATCACAGGTACACATTAACACACCAGCATTAGTAGTGCCACAGAATGACATCAAGATAGACAAATTCCCTAAAATGTTCTTTGCATTAATTGTTCCAGCAGTCCAGATATACACAAACACAAAATGTCTCCAGATCATGAGATGGGAGCTGATTCAACCAATAAAGGTGATTGTCAATGGCTTCAACGCCATAAAAGAAGAGCTCTGAGCAGTAAGGTTAATGCCCCTCCAGAATAGATATGCATTGGATCTCATCACAGCAATGGAAGGAGGAGTGTGCACTAAGATTGGATCTTCTTGCTGTATGATTGCTCCAGCAAATGACAAAGCCAACATGACACTCTCTGAGGCAGTTACCAAGTTATCACAAATGCATGCCAAAATGGAGGAGGAAGCCAAATGTGCCTAGAAAGATGAAGGTTCGCTATCATACATCTTTTCATGGATACCTACATGAATAGCTAATGGAGTGAAGATGCTGCTGACAGCATTAGATCTAGCACTACTGACACTATGGGCCTCATTACACGGTAGGCGGTAAAAATCGCCAATTACCGGCATGGCGTAATTAGCGTGTCCACCCTCGCAAGAGGCTGCAAATTGCGTGCCATTACGAGATCGCGGGCACGAGCCTACCGCCATGCCGGTAATGAGCCTACTGCCATGCCGCAAAAGTCCCCAAAAAGTTCCTTAACGGCATCGTCGGAAGCACTGTTAGCACTTCCGACCTGCCACCACATGCAAATAGTGGTCTTTGCAAATAGTGGTGACTGCCATTAGCGGTCACCGCTAATAGCGGTTACCATAATTCTGCGGAACCGGAAATAGCGTCATCGCACCGGAATGGGAAAGAGCACGGCGGCCATCTTTAAAAATACAATCCATTGCCATCCTCCTTATCCAGGACACCTTACCAGGAACCACGTTGGAAAATACACCAAGGACACAGTTAAGATGCCCAAGGCCGTTAAAAAATCATCTGAGCGGCAAGGCACGGAGAAATTTAGCAAGGGGGAGCTCCTTATGCTCACGCAGACACCAGCAGACAATGCTCAGGTCGTCTTCAATAACGACATGCGTCGGGAGACCATTGTGAAGAAGAAGGCCATCTGGGAAGAGGTAGCCCACAAGGTCAGCGCGGTAGCCACCACAACCCGCACAGTCAAAGACTTGCGAAAGAGGTGGGATGACCTCCGGCTCCGTGTGCAGAACATTCTATCCATTAACCGCAACCTGGCTACGGGCACAGGAGGAGGCAGTGAATCGCCAATCAAGCTCACTGAGTGGGAGGAGACGTGTGCATCAACTATCGGGGTGGAATCCATCGAGGGAGTTGGACAAATGGAGCATGGCGTGGTCATTTCATCCGATGGAGGTGAGTGTATGCATCAAACAATGCACAGTGAAGTGTGATGTTCCCCCCAATCATCTGTCCATATGAATGCCGTGGATCCAGCCACAAACAGACATGCATGCATAACCACATACCCGTACAACACAGAGGCATTCATGCATGACCCACCCAACATCCCCATTACCTGCATCCACACTAAAGAACCCTAAATGCATAGAACGGCATGACATATTCATTTAGCTTAAGGAAGGACGACCCATGACTGATGGTTGTCAACATTTCTCACCCTTACAGGATCACACACTGACACTGAGGAGGCACGCACTTCCACACCTGCTCCCACATTCAGCAAAAAAGCCTGGAGGGATGCCACAGGGGACACTGTCACATCCGCAAGGGCAGCCATGACGAGTGACCGTGACCACAGGGACAAAGGCAGCCGGAACACCAGTTGCACGCATCCACAGGCCATGCCTGCTCCCGTCGTGGCACCCACGGAAGTGTGTCTCCCAGCAGGTGAGGGCAGCATCGAGGGAATGCACTCTGCTGCCACCAGCTCAACAGGTGAATCAGCAGCCACTGCCCCACCTTCAGATGAGGAGGAAACACCTGCCATTGATGCGGATAGCCAGAGCCCCAGACCAACAAGCCCCTTACTGGCAAGCCCGAGGTACTCTTCAGGTCCGGGTAGTCATGGAGATTCACCCACCCCTGAAGGGCCATGGAGCCCCCAGATATCCTCTCCTGATGCAAGTGCAATGGGTCCAGGTGCATCAGCTATCCCACCAGCACCCACCATGCGACATGACCTCTCGACCATCTTTCAGAGGCAGACCGAGATGAGTGGCCTAGTAGGGCAACATGTGGCAGAGACAGCCCGCCTGAGGGAGGACATTGCTACACTTGCACAGCAGACAAGGGAGGGCATGGAGGCATGCACCAACCGAATCTGCAGTGAAATGGGCCAACTGCGGCAGGCCATGAACCGCATAGCAGACGCTATTGAGCGTCGGTGCCCACTCACGGCCCAGGAAGAACCAGGCCCCTCCTCGTCTGGGAGTTCACGCCATACTAGTCCCCTACTCCGGTCTATGCGGAACCTGCGGCGCACGGCTTCACAACCACCAGATGACGATGCAGGCACTGGCAAATAGGGCCAGCAAGATTCGGGTGCCACATGTGGCAATGGACACATTCACGCCATGAGACTCACATGGGAGTGTTGAGGGGGAAGGGGGGAGGGGGGTAAGGGTGTATTTGGGTGTGTTGAGGGGGGAGGGGGGTCAGGGTGTATTTAGGTGTGTTGAGGGGGGAGTGGGGTAAGGGTGTATTTGGGTGTGTTGAGGGGGTAGGGGGGTAAGGGTGTATTTGGGCGTGTTGAGGGGGGAGGGGGATAAGGGTGTATTTGTGGAGTTGGGATAATGCACTTTAGTATCACATTATGTTCAATATACACTGTTCTGAGTTTGAAACCCAAGCGTGGTCTCCATTATTGTGTATGTGCCATTCATTGTGGACAGGGTCCTTTGTGGGCCTCGAAACATGCACCAGGGCAACAATTCCCATCTACGTCCATGCTATTTCACCTTGGTGCATGATGAGATTCCAGAATCAGATGCTGATGCACATCGTGTGCCTCCTTGGCACTGCCTCTTTCATGTCCTGCCGGGGCATTCCACCCGCACTCATCCCCAGCCACATCATACTCTTCTGGTGGTTGCATGTCAATTTCAAGTGGCATAGGCACATTCCATCATATGCACATTTTGTGATGCTCTACACATGCCATGGTTGTCTTTGCCACTTTGACACGGCCGTACAGGAGTGCCACACCCAGGCCGCTTAGGCAGCGGAGCACTGTCATTGGAAGGATGTACAATATTGTTGTCCTCTTCCTGATGGTTCTGTGGGTTCGGTACAGGGGTTAGGAGCCACCTCCTCAGTGGATAGCTGTCATCGCCTGTATGGTGTGAGGAATGGGTACCTGTTACGGCTCACCTCTGGTGCTGGCTGTTGTTGTTGGTGCTGCACTGCTATCATGTACTACAGCCCATCATGTCATGCTGCTGCTATTGGGACCATCTTGGTGTGGGAAGGGGTGTGGTGTGCTCTTTTGTGCTGCCTGTCTCCATTGCATACACCTGTGCTGATTGTGTCCACCTGTGGCAGATGCTCAGGTCTCTTAACGGCTGCTTTTCGATGCCGTTATTTGCGCCATGCCGGTAAGGGGTTTTTAGGTGTTTTCCATGCTGCTAATGCCATGTCCGCATGGCTTGTGATGCCCTGGTATTAGCGCCATGGCGCTAATTCCGGCATGGAGGTCGCGCGCACGCGGACTTGCCGCTATTAGTGGCACCGTAATTAACGAGTGTGCTAATAGCGGTGGGTCCAGCTCGTGATTGGCTTGGGAAATTACCGGTACCGGTAATTCATTACATGGAATATATGTAGTGGCCAAAGCAAGCACTCTGGATTAGAAAACTTTATGGATGAGGCTGCCAATGCAGTTTACAGTGGGACACCACATTGAATGTGATAGGTGGCACACCATGTGATTATGACGTGTCACAAACCTGACAACAAGTTAAATCTGAGCTTGATGGATGTGGAGGGTAAGGATAGATGGGCATGTAAATTGTGCAGTGAAAGGTACTCAAAGCACAGGAAAAATACAAAAGGTCTTATGAAAAGCATCATTGTGGTAATTGGATGACAGTTGCCAAGTGTTTATCAACATATTTGACGGACACAAACGTTTTTGAAGTTGCCCATGAAATTGTAATACTAGAAGGGGTAAAGACATGGAGCTATATTATAAAGGTGAAGCTTGCTCCTAGCTTGGTGAGGGCAATGGGAATGCTGAAACCATGCAAGATCCAAGATACATACACTCCTGCAAGTTATAAATGACAATCTGCCTGGATGGAGGCGTTGACAAATAATTCTGATCAGGTGAGAGGGGCAGTTGTTAAAATATAGAGGGCCCGGGTTGTAATGGTATGTGTAACTACTTGCAGACACTTAGAATTATATTGATGTGATCCTTGTTTTCTTGTG
Organism: Ambystoma mexicanum; assembly: GCF_040938575.1. Taxonomy (NCBI): domain Eukaryota; kingdom Metazoa; phylum Chordata; class Amphibia; order Caudata; family Ambystomatidae; genus Ambystoma; species Ambystoma mexicanum. The sequence goes on along the minus strand of NC_090929.1, from coordinate 205,925,846 downwards.
AATCCAAGCAGTCTTTAACAAGTGGTTGGTTGGCCCCAGGCTCAGAAGATTGGGCATCTTGCTTTCAATAAACCTGATTCCTATAAGGCTATGTCCTCGTTATATCATGCATCTTCTCTTCAGCACTACCTCAGCCTCTCATTATTCCAAAGGCAAGCATAGGAATATCTTGTTTATTTATATATACAGGGAGGAACAATGCTCTTTTCATCACAAAATAATGTACAATAGATAAGAAATGATATTTGACGGGAAGCAGTGAGCTTTTGCTGTGGGTTGAGTTTGAGTGAAATGCTGACCAGGTTGTCGGGGTGGGGGGGAGTAAATGGAACTGTTACCAGGGACAATACATGGATGAACATACATATATGAAGGACAACCAACATTAGAAATGTTTACGCGCATGTAGGCGGTACAGCCAGTTTTGTTAGGGATGCAACCATGATGGGTGAAGTGCTAGAGTGGAGGCAGAGAAAGTGAGGGACAGAGGCAGGTTAGAGGCAAAGGAAAATGTAACCTAGAAAGCAGGTGAGAGGTAGGTTAATAAGGAAACTCTGAGGTGGAGAGGTAGGCGTTTAATTTGGTTTTGACCAAATTGGTGTAAACTGTTTCTCTGATGTCCAGGGGAAGAGGATTCCATGCAAGTGGTGCAAGAAGAGCGAAAGAGCAGGAGCGAGAGGAAGCACTGAGAGGATGAAGTGCCACAAGGGTAGTTGAGGTACAGCAGAGATTCCGAGAAGGCTTGTAGAGTTGGCTTGATGTGCTGGTGTCATACTTTGGATAAATGTGTGAATGAGGAGCAGACATTTTGAATCTGGCCCTGTTTTGCATCGTCAGCCATCCATCCTGTGCTGGGCCTTAGTAGATTATGGGCCTCATTACGAGTCGGGCGGTACAGCATCAACCCCGTACTGCCTGATTCCGAGTTCCACTCGCGGGACCCGCTCTGCACGTCTGGTATCACCAGACGTGCAGAGCGGGTCCCGCGAGGGGAAGAGGGAGCAAACAACGGGCCATCTCGTAATGGCCCGTTGTTTGCTCCCTCTCCCATTCCCATTCAGCCCTATGGGGGCTGAATGGGAATGGGGAAGGACCGTGTCCGGGTCCTCGGAGGGAGGAATTACCGGACCTTCTGACCTCCGAATGGCCCTGTAAATCCTCATTCCGAGGACCCGGACGCGGTTTCGGCGGCAGGCATGCTGCCAATAGCGGCATGGCTACCGCCGAACTCGTAATGAGGCCCTATGACTTTTAGCCGCACATAGAGACAATGTAGTCTTGTGTTTCCTGGAGATGGGTGGTTTCTATTTGTTTCATTACAAAACAAGCTTTTTTTGTTGGGTTGGGGGATTCCCTCTGTGGGAAACAGCAAATCAAGCTTACACCTGCTATACATTTTCTACTGCAAGATATTGGGTTAATTTGGTATATTTTTTGCTGATTCCGTAGTTGACCAGTTATTCCCAATTCTCTGAATCTGTATTTCAAATATTATTTGCTATTCTTGAACAGATTGGCAAACTCGCCTCTGCTATTGGTCTGCAAACAGATCACCTTGAACTGGATGAGGCCTTCTAGCCCACAAATGGAGGCTTGGTTTACAGAAATGATAGGTGGTAATAACTGTGAGAAGTCATTGAAGAGGGATGCGGAAGTCTACCCCCTCCTCCACCTCCTACTGAGTTAATGATGCGGAAGAAGGCTAGGAAACACCACAAACACCCATTCAATTTTGGACAAATTCCCAATGGACCAATGGCTGACAAATATGTCGAGAGATACCCTCTCAGCCAGCCATACACTCACAACCAGCCCTACAGACCAGGTGCTGTACACATTTAACCCAAAGTGGATGAGGAGCCTCAGGATATAACCAAAAACACATCAATTGACAGTCTTGATTAAAGCGCTGAGAAGCCATGTTGCTGACGTCATTAGAGACACCACTATTTAGCAGCGTTAGACATGAAGCACATGTGCCATTCACACTCTGGGATATAAACACACACTTGAATACATGAACACGAGCATAAAGTTCTATAGTTAGAGGACAGACACATAGACATACTGTCATTGCATTATTTTTTTTCCCTTAGCTAAACGCAGCAATGCAGAAACTGCAAGAAGTAAGAGATCCTGAGCAAAGCTTGCAGATGCTTACATGCAAAGAACCCTTAGGAACTGCAAGAGCACCTACGGGACCTGACAGAACCAAGTGTGACTATCCTATGGAGAATGTAGTATAGCACGAACATTGTAGAAACCGCATTATAATGGTTTAGGAAAATGACAGCAGGCCACAGGCTTCTCAGCAAGAGCCAAGCTGATCTAAATTCAGGCTGGACAAAGCGCTAAATGTGTGAGACAGGACCTGATGCCAAGGCCACAAGAAACAGATAACATTCCATTCCCTGGACGACAAAGGCACCAGCTGCAATAAATATGAATAATTCCTCATAATTCAGAGCTGCACAGCTAAAAGTTATGGTCTCAGAACACGTGACCCAGCCTACGCAGACAATGGACACCCACCAGCGCTGGGCAAGGTAGCCGATCTCAGGTTACCAGACAAAGAACTGCAACAAATATGCTACCATGTGAGACAAGTGTTGCACTGAGTGAAAGAGCACTCTCATAGACTAAGGTGGTACACACAAGTTACAATACAGACACATAGTCATTCTTATTACCTTGAAAAGGTACACCAAGAGCTGAGAACCTTTGCAGATCCCAGGCCTGGGGACGTCAGCTCCAGCCAACCACAGCTCAGTATCCTAGCGGTGGGTAGCAACGGGTCAGAACCAATGGTAAGCCCACCACACTGCAACATGTAGATAGTGACTTGGGGATGGACCAGGGCAGGTACTTGACATGCGAGGGCCATTAGAATAACATGTATATTGTCCACTATAGGTGGTAAGAGGCTCAGTAGCCAATTAGGAGGGTGATATGTTTCTGGAGAAAGGCCCATGTTATGATGAAGCAGTTATGTAATTTTGCATCAAAACTGGCCTGCGAGCCAAGAGAAGTTGAGAGGTGCATGGATTTCTCCTGTTCCAGTGTTGATACCTGTTGGTTTTGTCTGTAATAAATGATAGTTTGAACTTGCCAATGACTGATTCCTCCGTTTATCCTGTGGAAGGCTGTGGAAAGTTTTGGGCCTTCTGAGAGTCGGTGAACTCTTGTGGTCCTCTGCCATACCTTGCAGTTTGTCCCAACAAGTTGGTATGAGAGGATGGTTGGCTGCGCCAGCCCGGCACCACATCGTCTCCTTCGCCACTGAACCTGAGAGGCTGCAGGACCCTCGTATATTTCGAGAAGACAGGAAAACGCATGCCCGTGAACAGGTCATAACGTGCCCCTTGTGAATAATCCTGTCCTGAAGTCAGCGAGTTGTCCAGGCAGACCAAGACGGGAAGGTGAGCACCTTGACGGGGAGCTGGCAACCGAGAACTGCTAGCACACCACAGAGTGTAAGTATTGACCCAGTCTAACGGCAACTGTGGGTGTGAGGGAGGGTATTGAGTATTGTGGAGTTTTGTTTAGTAACATCGGGTATTGTCCAAATATTGTTAAGTAGTGTCAAGTGAGTAGGGACAGGAGTGGAGGTAGAAGTCCCTTTTCTGTGTTCTGGGCACATTCGGTCTCAGAGGTAAAAGGTTCTGGTGAATAACCTAGACTATTGACTTGAGGGCTTGAATGACAAAAGATATGTAAGTAGTGGTATTCCTGTGGGTTGGGAGTTTCAGCTCTGGTCATAGATGATGGTTGGTATCCCGGTGAGGGTTAGCAAGGGAGCTGCCCTAGATTGCGGAAGGTGAGTCAACTGGTTAAGTCTCCTGGAGTGAGGCGTTTTCCACGCTAGGCGACCCAGCGGGTGCAGTTCGATCACAAGAGAATATTGGTATACTCTGCCTGGAGTGCAGGAAGACAGTTGTGGGGTTTTTGTGTGGTTTGGGAGTAATGGGCTACTACAGTGTGCGCACAATATTTGATGTTCCTATCTCGTTCTGCGAGCTTGGTGACGTCACCCTTAGCTTTGCACATAGAACACGTAGAGCTTGAGACAGTGAGGAGTTGGTATTGGGAAATTGTGATTGGCAGACGAGGTGATCAAGTGGCGATGCCTGGATGGCACATGCACAAGATTGTGGGTTTGCCTGAAGAGGCAGAGGTTGTGAAAGGGGGGAGGAGCAAGGATATGACTAATAAGTTGTCGAGCCAGAGAGGCTCGTAGAAACTGGAAAGTATTATTATTGCACTGTGCTTTTCTTTCCAAACAGCAAACTATCGAAACCCTCGACTTCAGTTCAGGTAAAGGAACCAACATGTATCAGGGCAAATGCCGGGGGGATACGCCCATTAAGCACCTGTGCAAGACACTCCTGCCTTATAGGGAAACAAGTGTAAATATAGCATAGAATGGTCCAAAGGTACTAGGGGAAAATTAACTAAGCCATGGCTGCCTTGTGGAAGTTTCTCTAAAGACGTGCAGCAAGCACTATTGACACATATATAGGGTACCTATAAGAGGAAGAAATTGACAAAACGCATGGCCATATTCAAGTTGTGGCGCATGTTTCAGAATGGGGTGAGAGTGATTGTTGTGTTTTATATGCGGTTGTAAAACACATTACGCGTGTAAATATATATATATATATGTTGGTTTTATTGGAGGAGCCCCCAGGAGGCCAACTTCCTTTACAGCAACATCTTCGTGTATGACCTCATCAACATTCTGGAGCCATACACGAAGATGTTGTCATAGTTACATTTCACGTGCGTGTGACAACAGAACCATGTACATGTGCTTATGACAATACGAACTGTACATTTAATTCTAACAATATCCTCACATCTCCCTTCCTAAATAAAATTCAATTTATAATGATTTAAAATATAGAAAATTCTAACGTAACATTTCTGCAATGCTTATATAGTATATAAATTGTTTAACTTTAAATTTTATCACAATAAAGGATACAGGGAATCTTCATGTTACAATGATGTGTAACATAATCCTGGAACCATGTCATCAGTACTCCAGTTTTTAATAGTACACATAGTCTTGTTTATAATTCCACACTCTTTTCCTGTGTCTTGATATTGGCTGATCATTGTAAATGTTTTTCTCATGTGGCTTTTCTTGTGTTTCTTTTCCCTGTGTTCTTTCTTTGCACATCATGCTTGACTCATCAAACTTATCTTTGATTGCCTTATCTTTAAATGTCTCTCCAAAAATGTCTCCTTCTCTTCCGTCTCTCATTACTTCCTCCTCCTTTGCCAAGACTATGTCATCACATGACTATTTTTTGCCATCCTCCAAAATCACCGATTTCTGTGAACATTCTATCACCCTTTGGGGGGAACGAAATCTTGACTCTCCTTTCATCATGCGTTTTGGTTCTCTCACTCTCACCCAAGCACCTTTCACAAATCGACTCTCCCGAACATGTTTTTGCTTGTCATAATAACTTTTATACTCTTCTTGTTTTTTTTTTACCTTCTTGACAATCTCTTCCAGGTTTATCTCTTTGTTTCTTTTGTTCATCATCCAAGCAGGCTTAAGCCTATTTGCAGATATCCTTCCTCTCATCAATGTGAACGGAACTTCCTCAGTCACCGAATGTGGTGTAACTTTGTATGTGTTGAGAGCCTCCTTGAGTGTCTCTTTCCATGGTAGACCATTCACAACAGCCAACTGAATAATTCCCTTTATGAAACGATTCATCCTCTCCACTAAACCGTTCCCCATTGGATGGTACAAGGCTGTAGTGCTATGTTTAATGGCCCTATCCTTCAAAAACTTTTGAATTTCCCGGGACATGAATTGAGCTCCATTATCTGACACAAGCTCTTGCGGTTCTCCTTCTCGGTTAAAAATTTGCTCCAAAAACTTCACAACTTTGATAGCCGATACCGAGTCCTCAACAACACCACATTCCACCCATTTGGATGTATAATCCACCAGTACTATTAAATAAATGTTTTGTGATCCCAATGTTTCATACGGTCCAGCTATATCAATGGCTAGTTTTGTCCATACTGTACTGGGAATATTTACTGGCTGTAATGGAGTGACACGTGTCATTTTGCTCTTGTCACTTACTGCACATGCGGTACAATCTCTGACTAGAGTCTCCATTTCACCCCACATTTTAGGCCACCAATAGGCTTCCCTTACTCTTCTTTTTGTCAACATTCTACCCACGTGGCCTTCATGGGCATTGTCCATAATCCTTTTTCTCAAGTTTGCCGGAGGTATTATGCGTTCTCCTCGATAGACACATATCTTATCACTTGACAATTCATCCTTAAATCTTTCCCAGGACTTCAGATTGTCATCAGTATCTTTCCAACCATTTTCAATGGCTTTTCTTAACATTTCTTGTTCAGGGTCACATTCCCTGGCTTCAATCCATTCCTCTTTTGAGAAACTAGGATGTACTTGAGCTATGATGCAATCCATGTTTTGTTCTTCCGTCAAATCTCCTCTCTCCTCACAATCGGCCATGACACCCTCACATGGTAGACGAGAAAAACAATCCGCTACCACATTGTTCCTTCCTGGAGTGTATTTTATGGTCACATTAAATTGCATGATAATCAGTGTCCATCTTCTTATGTGTGGAGACGTCATGTGAGGGTTTTTTGAGTTCAAAACATGAACAAGTGGTTTATGGTCTGTTCTAATGTCCACTGGAATGCCCCAAATGAGACTTTTGAAATGTTCTAATATCCACTTGACACCAAGGGCTTCCTTCTCTATTGTCGAATAGTTTCTCTCAGCACCTCTTAATGTTCTTGAGGCAAAAGCAATGGGAACAATTTCACCCCCTTGTATTTGTTCCAGTACACCTCCTAGTCCTATATTACTTGCATCAACTGATATTCTTGTCTTTGCACTCGAGTCAAACATCTTCAACGCTGGTGCCTTGTTGATTACAATTTTGATTTGTTCAAATTCTCTCCTGCATTCTTCAGACCAATCGAATTTCATTCCTTTACACATTAAATTCCTCATTCTCTCAGTTCTATCTGAATAATGATCATGAAATTTTCAGAATGGTGTCCACCAACAACTCTTTTGGCTTTATTCCATCAGCGTTTATTCGATGACCCAAGTATGTAACTTCTTCTTTCTTGATCTTGCATTTTTCAATTTTAAGTGTCATTCCTTTTTGTTGTAGAACTTGTAGTACACCTAACAACTTTGCATCATGTTCTTCTTCAGACATCCCTGACACCAAAATATCATCTTGGAAATAATGTACTCCTAGTAATCCTTCAAACAAATGATGCATCAACCTTTGGAAAACAGCGGCTGCCGAAGCCAATCCAAAAGGCATTCTCTTGTATCTGAAAGCTCCCAACGGTGTTATAAAAGATGTCAAATGCCTAGATTCTTCTTCCGGCACAACTTGGTGGTATGCCGACGACAGATCTAACATTGTAAAATACTTTGCTGGTTTCATAGTAGTCAACATTTCCCCAATATTTGGCAAAGGATGCCGATCTATCCAAATATTGGCATTCAAGTCTCTTAAATCCACGCACATTCTGATGGATCCATCAGGTTTTTTTACAAGTACAATCGGTGATAACCACTCCGAACTTTCAATGGGTTCGATTATGTCTTGCATGCATAGTCTTTCTAATTCAGTCTTCAATGTGTCTCTGGTGCCTATGGGTATGTTCCTCACTTTATGTACAACTGGCTTTGCATCCCTTTTGAGTATGATACAATGTTCGAACCCTCTAAGCAAACCAATTTTATCATTGAACACCCTGGGAAACGACTTTGCCAAATTCTCTGCAGTGTCACAACTGTTCCCAGTGATACATAAAATGGGCACATCCACACCTGGGTGAATTCTGATTTTCAATGATGCTTGCTCCCACCATCCTACTATTGAAAACCCATTCTCGGCCACATACAATCTGCAGTACGTCTTCCTTCCTTCAAAGTTTAGATGTACCCAAACAAAACCTATTATGTTGATAGGTGTCTTTCCATAACCTGTCGCTTTAACTTTTGTCATCTGTAACTCTTCCACATTTTTTTTATATATATTTACGTACGTCTTTACATCAACCATAGTATATGGAGAACCAGTGTCAACCATGACTTGTACAGTTATACCATTTATTTCCATTGGAACCCAAGGTCCCACTCTGTTTTCACCTGGTGTAATGGCAAGTATCTGTACCCCATCTTCAACTCGATCCGTGACTGTCAACAAGCTGCTTGGACCACCAATTTCCTCCAATGCCTTTATGCTCGTCATTGTTGCACTCCTGCCCCTATTGTAACGACCAGTATTTCTCCCATACTGATTGTTAAATCTTCCTCTTCCTCTACTGTTGCGACACATCTTCCCAAAATGACCTAAATGTCCACATCTGTAGCATTCTGCTGACACAGCTGGGCAGTCTCTTTCCGCATTTGCATGCTTATACCATCCACAATTTAGACATCTGTTATTCTGTCTGAAAATGCCTCCTCTCTCCTGTCTGGATCCACCACTTGTGTCGGACTTAACTAACCTCTTAACCATGGCAATCAACTCCTCTTCCTGATTACTATGTTGTCCATCTTCCATGTCATGAATAGATTTTATTTCAGCAATCTCCACTTTATTTTGGACCTCTTTCATACATTTCTCGCCCAGTTCAATCGACCTGGCTATCTCAATTGTCTTCTCTAGTGTCGGATTCTTCGCTTGCCACAAACGTTGTTGAATGCGTGGGTCTGCTACATGTAGAACCATTTGATCTCTCAAATAATATTCATCTGCCACTCCTGTAAAAGCACAAGTAGCCATCAACCCTCTCAGTGCAGCCAAATATGAGTCTATACTTTCATCTTTACTTTGTTTCCTTGTGAAAAATCTGTATCTCTCTAATACAATGTTTGTTTTATTTCCAAAATGTTTATTCAGTTTGGCAAACGCCACATCATATTTCCTAGTTGTACTCACAGATTCTCCCCAACTCTCCTCATCATGTTCCAAATCAGGTAATGTCCTGAAAATCCTGAGTGCCTCTGCTCCTATGCAATTTAGAAGTGTAGCTTCTTTTTGGTCATCATTGAACTTAGAGCCACCTATTGCCCTCAGATATACCTGAAAATTATCTTGCCATTGTTCCCAGGGACATGCTGGATTCCCTGGTAGTGGCAAAAATTTCGCCGGAGCAGTTATACTCTGCATGTTGTACTCAATCCAAATTTTCCTTATATATATGAACAACTCCTGTGTGCTGCCTTATTTTTTTCCATATGACACATTTGTTGCTAAAATAGTTTAACACATTCTCCATTCAATGCTCAATGCTCTCTGCATCCTCTTGAGAGCGTGCAACTAAGATACAGCAAATCCACATTAGATCCTTGCTTGCATGCGATTTCACTTAATCCGTGACGCTTTTACACATTGGCTTGTTTTCTTTCTTAATAGTGACGTTGTTACACGGCTTCCGTGTTATGAACGGCCGCGTAATGTAATGTTTCTAACTTTGCCCAGGAACACCCAAAATGGCGGCACGCACGGCACGCCCGTAGGTGCTTTCCTCTAATCACAATAGCAGTTGGCACCGCTCGCGAAAGATTCGTAAGATGCTGCTTCCGTGAGTCATTATACCTAATTACTTCATGATATAACGTTTCCCTTATGGTGCTCACCTCGATCCTTGTCGCTTACTTGCTGTCACTTCACCAAGCCAACTTCGATCCTTGTTGCCAGCACCCCCTTTCCTTTCACGAAACAACTCGCGGTGCTGGTGGGGCTTTAGTTTTCTCACACCACCTCTGACTTTGCCCGGGGGCTCCCTCCTCTTAAGTAGATCCTCGTCGCCAATTGTTGTGTTTTATTTGCGGTTGTAAAACACATTACGCGTGTAAATATATATATATATGTTGGTTTTATTGGAGGAGCCCACAGGAGGCCAACTTCCTTTACAGCAACATCTTCGTGTATGACCTCATCAACATTCTGGAGCCATACACGAAGATGTTGTCATAGTTACATTTCACGTGCGTGTGACAACAGAACCATGTACATGTGCTTATGACAATACGAACTGTACATTTAATTCTAACAATATCCTCACAGTGATGCCGCCCGGCGTCAGTGGATGCTAAGCCAGCAAGATTTGAAGGACACAGGGGCCCATCCCTCTGCACCTGCCCCTCTCCCCCCAAGCATAGCATCCAATGACACAGGCTAAGAACAGGGAATGTATCCAGTGGGGGAACTAAGGGCAGCAGAGGGGTATTCAAATCCAAAATATAAGCCACCACCGTACACAAAGGAGGAGAAGCCGACAGTTGCAGGGCAGCCAGCTACTGATACGAGCAGTGAGGTGCAGCAGGGCGCGAAGGAGGGGCTCAGGGCATAACTATGAATGAATGGCTAGCAGCAAAGTTACTGTTGAAACTTCAAGGAAAGACAAATGGAGAGGGAGAATGGGGCGACAGAGGTCATAGAAGGCCTGAAGAGGAACAGCTACACAACAGATTGGGCAGAGATAATGAACGAGGAAGACTGGGAGAGGGAAGTCAGATTAGAGCACAAAGACAGGGAGAGAAGGAGAGAAGAGAAGTTGGAAAGGGAGGATAGGGAACGAAGAAGGGAGAAAGAGAAGGAACGCATCGAGAGGCAGCGGCAAGAAAGGATCAAGAGAGATCTCAAGGAATGGAAGAGGGTGGAAAGAGAGATGAGGGCGAAAAGAGAAAGGGAGCTGGAGGAGGCAGAAAGGTGGAGAGAGATAGCAGAGCAAGAAAAACACAAGTTAGCAGAGAGGGAACAGAAATGGAACAGAGGAAGTTACAGTTGGACAGACTGGCCAGGGAACAAGCACGCAGGGAGGAGGACAAGCGAGCAATAAGGGCAGTAAAGACACAAGGAGCACTAAATAGGGGAAAGGATAGATTTGAGGAGGGCAGGCGGACAGAGCCAGACAGTACAAACTCTTGGGGCAGTGGCGCAACTGGGGGAGGAGGAGCCAGCCTAGGGCTTGGGCAAGAGGTAGCAAGCATGACTTGAGAGACATCGATGTCAGCATGAAGCACAACACAGACTTGTCATCGAAGACACTGAGTTTTGCAAACGATTTCTGTAGCAACAAGGACACTGGTCTGAAAACAAGGACAAATACAGTGGGAACAAGAGGGAGAGCAGTTCCAATCCCAGTCAGCGGGGGCGTGTACCGTCAAACGGGTGTCATGTGAGTTTAGGACGCATGCACAGGGAGAAGGGGAGGGCGGCTCAGATGAGCAGGTACAACAGGTGGATAACTTGACTTTTGCACTTCACACAGCACCTATATCAACAGAGTAAGGGACCTCCCAGGACGAAGAAGAGGGGAGACAGCCATAGCTTCTTCAAGGGGATGACTGGCTAGATCGCATGACGACAAAAGGCGAGTGCCCATATTGGAACCAGCAGATGTATGCGTAGGCATTGAGAGTGAAAGGGGGGATAAACAAATTAGACTGACTAGAAGGACATATGAGGAGGAGACATCAAACACACAGATGCCCTTATTGGATACGTGCCATGGACGCACACATACAAGGAGAATGTGAAGTGCAGACCACCATCTTAAGTGCAGGGGCTGGGAAGTGGATTTATGAGATGGATAAAATGACAGCTTGCCATAGGCTGGCAGTCGGTGATGTGGGGGGACTGTTAGTATCGATATAAGGGGACACAGCTGATGATGTATGGAAGAGGGTAGGGTTCCCGGGGGTGATGATACAGAACACGATAGGGCAGCAATATGGCAAGCATTGAGAACACAATACCCAGACATGTCAGACATATGGGCGATTACGTCACGCAAAATGAGGAGGGTTGAAGATCCTGTGCAGTACATTCAGGAGATTCAAGAGCTTTGGTGCCTCGAAACTCGAGAGCCTTGGGACAAAACAGTAGCAATATTCTATCACATATTAATTCAGGGATTACCAGAGCACGTTCAGAAGTGTTTGAGTAACTTAGTAGGCATGGAAGCAAAAGGATGGCCATAGATACAGCTCATGATAGTGCATCATTTCAGACTATGGCAGGAGAAAGTTAACCAAAAAGCAGAAGACAGGAAGGCAGAGAAACTAGTGCAGGGAAAGCTATCAAAGTATACGATGGAAGGGGCGGTTATAACCAGTCCGACTTCATAGGCACAGCAGCAGCCACAGCATCAGCAGTCATAACAGTTTGCAACACCAATGTGGGGAGAGTTTTTGGGGTGTAGATTTGGACCACAGATGCATCACAATCAAGGGGGGTTTCCAGGAGGGTTTCGCGAATATGGGCAACAAATGCAGCAAAAACCATGGGACTATTCGGGTGGTTTACAAGGGCAAGGGAGGGAGCCACCACAGTGCTGGACATGTGGGCTGATAGGACACATCTCAAGGGTCTGTCAGTTCAGAGGGATGCAACAGAATTGGAGAGGGCAGGGCCAACAGTACATCAAGGGGATCATGATGACTATTATGCACAGGACCAGCCACCACAAGGGCAGATGCAGGGTACATATCAACAATGCCACAAGCACAAGCACCACCAGCACAGATGCAGGTACCACACATGCCAGCACCAGTACCACAGTATCTACAAGCACCACAGATACGAGGGAACCCACAACAAGTAGCACAGATACAGAATGATGATGTACCGGCACACATGGACAAAGCAGCAACAGTACCCGTCTGACGACTGGGGGAGTTAGCATGGTAGGGAACAACCCCTTAACAGGAAATGGGTTGTCCCTGTACCCTTAATAGGACAGCCCACAGATGAACTTGATGTGTCCTATCCTGTCAACCACACCCAACACTGCAGAGGAACCTCACAAAGGGGTGGCGATAGGTGATAAAACGTTTCCTTTCTTGTTGACACTGGGGCAACTAGGTCATACATTAGGGAAGGAGCATTTACGTTGTCAGGGGATGCCATGAACACTCAAGGATTCTCTGGGGCTTGGGAAGTGGTTCTTTTACAGATAATATCTTACGATCTATAGGAGATCACAATCTATGACTACCTTTACTTTACTCTCGACAAACACCTGTAAACATATTGGGACGAGACATTATGAGCAGACTGAACATGACCATCTCATTCACAGACAAAGGTTCAACACCAGGCATACATATGCTAAATGTAAGGCAGATTGTCCCAGCATATTGTGGACGCATGGTACAGAGGGGGGTTCCAGTGGACACAGAGATGTTCCAGTATGGGAATGACACTGCCATTGCATGGCTTCCAGGCATCACGGGGAAAGTGTGGTGGGTCCCAAATGAGTACTTGTTCAGGCAAGAAACACCATTGGACAGGCCAGGAGGAATAATATTACCCATAGAAATAGAAGCATTGGTGATAACAGAGGATTGGATTGCAGTGCACGGGATGGATGGCACAGGGCGGGCACAGAGAGCAATAATTGCAGTTGCAGAGGGTTGCAGGCTGACCACAGTGACAGATGATGAAGTATTTATTTTATTTTATTTATTTATTACATTTATATAGCGCACCTAACCCTCAGGCATCTGGACGCTTGAGCTTAAGAATACGGTTACATTGCAGAGTCTTAGTTTATACAGAAAAGTTACAGTTCACAGGTGAAATAACAGTACATACATGAATATTCAATTACCTTTTGAGCATGATCTTTTTAATAGAACATATAGTACATATGCAGAGTACGGGAGTGCCAGTCTGGTGCATGGAAGGTGGGCATGGGGAGGCCTGTCGCTCAATAGTGGAGTGGTGGGCACTCGATATACTGGTTAAAGAGCCAAGTTTTTAGTTTTTTGCAAAACAACCAGAGTGAGGAATCTGTTGTTAGTTCAGGCGGCATGGCGTTCCAGTGGTTGGCTGCGATAACAGGGAAGGTAGAACCTCCTGCTTTTTGTCTTTTGAATCTAAGTGTGGTTAGTGGCCCTAGGTAGGTCGATCGTGTTAGTCTGGCTGATTGCACTTTGGAGATTAGATTATAGAGGTAGCGCAGAACAGTGTTACTTAAAACTTTATGAGTAAGAGATAATATTTTGAATTTAATGCGGTCTCTTACTGGTAGCCAGTGGATGTTTCTTCGTGTTGTGGTGATGTGGTCTGATTTCGGAATATTAAGCACAGCTCTGATTTCATTTTTTTGGATGATCTGGAGCTTCTTGATATTTTTAGCTGAGGAGCCTGCAAAGATGGAGTCACAATAGTCTATCCTAGAAAGTATCAATGCTCTGGCTAGTGTAACATGGTTCCCCACAGTAAGGAATCATCTGCATGCAGTGATGAGTTTAGCAGTGTATGTAGCAGCCGAGGTGATGGCGCTAACTTGTCGAGAGAGGGTGAGGGATGAGTCTAGATAGATCCCGAGTGTCTTGATTTCTTTGGCTACCGTGATGCTGTTGCCATCTATGTTGAAGGTTTTATAAGAAGGTGGTATATTCTTGAGTTTCACAGGCAGTTTCAGTTTCTGCCTATGATCAGGATCTCTGTTTTATTGCCATTAAGACAGAGTTTGTGTTGAGCCATCCAGGCTTGCATAGCGCAGTAGATGTAAATAAAGGATTTGGGGTCTGTTTTGTAATCCTGTGTGATTGATAGTAGTATTTGGGTGTTGTCCGCATAGTTTGTGTATGTGATACCCAAATTGTCTAGTCTATCAAAGAGAGGTTTTGTGAATGCATTGTACAACGTTGGAGAGACGCATGATCCTTGTGGGACTCCACAGGTGGCAGGAGAGGGTCGTGCAGCCGCCATGGAAGAAAAGACTCTCATGAAGGACTTGGAGAGGAATGATTCAATCCAGCTTAAGGCATTGTCAGAGAAATGGGGATTGCTAGCTAGGAAGAGAGACAGGAACTGGAGATGGTGTTTCAAATGAGTGTAACCTACTGGTTACAGATACACTGCAGAGAGGTACCACAGAGAATGGTGATGGCGCCGGAGGCACCACCCTCATTCTGTGAGGAGGAAAAGGCTGAGGTACCCAGCAGTTTATAGACCACAAGTCCTTATGACGTGGGGTGCATAATGAGCATGGGTGAGTGAAGAACAAGCTGAAGCCAGTAGCGATTTTGCCAAGAGTAAAACAGTACCCTTTAACTAAGGAAGCAGGTGAAGGCATTTATGAGACAATCACAGCACTAATTGAGGGAGGCATCCTGGTGCCATCAGAATCCCCATGTAACACAGTGGTATATGCTGTGTGCAATGCAAAGGGAGGGTCGTCGTGTTTCATACAGGATTTAAGACCTCTTAACCATATTGTAGAAGAAGATAACCTTAGTTGCTAATCCAGCGACAAATTTGTGCAGCATTCTGGCAGAATCTGCCTGTTTCACAGTCATTGATTTAAAGAATGCATTCTTCTCAGTATCACTCCACCCAGACTCACAAGACCTGACCAGTTTTATGTATAGAAACCAGAAGCAGAAACTTGCTCAGCTCCTCCAGGGGTACAGCGAGTCACCATCTATCTTTAACAGAGTAATCCAGATGGACCTGAGCTACATACAGACGGAAAGCACAGTTTTTCAGTATGTAGACAACATTTTGATTTGCAGTAAGGCATTAGACCAGTGTAGGAGGGGCTTTGTGCACATGCTGACGGTGTAGCTGACAAAGGGTGCAAAGTGGACAAGGCCAAGTTACAGGCTTGTCAGACGTAGGTGCCATACATTGGAAAGACGATATCCCAGAATTGCCAACAGATGACCCCACAGAGAGCAGAGACAATACGCAAAATACTTCAGCCCACGACAGTAAGGGAAATGCAACAGTTCTTGGGGTTATGAAACTGCTGCAGAGCATGGGTCTTGTACTACAGCACATATATGAGGCTGCTATTGTGCGCCCTGAAAGAGGCAGAGAGGGGCACAAGGACACTGACATGGACAACAGAGATGAATGAGGCCCTTGAGGAACTTAAGGAGGCACTAAGCACTGCCCCAGTGTTAGGGATCTGAGACTATAAAAAGTAATTTTTCCTATTCTCCCACGCTGACGGTATTGTGATGAAGGTAGTACTGACACAAAAGACAAGCATGGGGCATAAGCCAACTGCTTACTACAGTGGACAACTTGACCCAGTGATGAGAGGACATTATTCATGCGAACAAGCTTTGGCAGCTGCGGCCTTCGCAGTGGAGAAGTCAGCTGCAGTAACAATGTGATGCATCACCACTCTTTACGTGGAGCATGCCCTTGTTGAGATACTGCAGAAGCCAAAGAGCACACTGACCACACACAGAGCATCGGGGTACAAGGTGATACTATCAAATATAGGATTGAAGATAGTAAGATCCAAGAATGTAAACCCAGCAACCTTTTTGGTAGATGTTCTCCAGGCAGGAGACTATGCACACGACTGCAAAAAGAACATAGAGATGTTCAGTGAAATACGCAAGGTAGAGGAGGACACACTTAAGTGCGTGGACATGCTCTACATTGACGGTTCTTCAACAATTGATCAAACTGAAGGGGGTCAGACATACTGGGACTGCAGTGGTAAGACTGAAGGAGGACCGGACAAGTGAGGTGGTTGCAAGTGCGTGGCACCCATCCCATTATTCAACACAAACAGCAGAACTAGTGGCTCTCATATTAGCAATGGAAAACAGTGTAGAGAAGGAGGTGACAATCTATTCTGACTCTGCCTACGTGATTGTTATGAAGATGCGGCAGAGGCAGGTAAGTTAGAAATATGGATTTATTTAGGTTAATAAATAAGAAGAGAAGACCCCACATCTCATGGGATCCCTTCCCTTCAGCTCTCTCCTCCAACTGACAATCCTAGAACCAAAACAAGAAACATGCACCAACATTCCATGACATCATAGTGTATGGCCTCTTCACACTAGAGGCTTCTTGCAATACTCTTTCATATGGGAAGAGTTCCTCCCCTAAGGAGAAGCAACACAACACATCTTCCCCCTCTCCTTTTTTTTTTTTTTAATATATATCATCTGACCACTTTACTCCTTTTCAGTATGTTACAATAACTAGGTTACATTTCATAAAACTGATCTAAAACAAAACGCCATGGATGGCTCAGTTACCATATCCTTAAGTTCCTCTCCTGGGCATCACCCCACACATGGCTCTCACATATGGCCTCTCCTCACCGATGCAACTCTATCTTTATTCCACACTTGCCCTCCAGCAACTCGCACTGCCCCTTTCATGACTGCCACAACTCTGACAGGATCCGAATAAAGGGACTCCCCCTTCCTCCTTATCACTCCTCTCTTTATCCTGACCCAGTCACCACACTCCACACATAACTCCTTCTTTCCTCTCCTCAAGTTTTCACGTTTGACCCAATCTGACTTCTTCCTCACTAATGATCTTCTCACTTCGTCCACAACGAGATCGGTCTCCCTACACCTTCCAAGCCATGGCGGACAAGCCATAGAATATGGCTTCCTTCCCCTCACGAGCTCAAACGGGCATAGACCAGTTGTAGAATGCGGCGTCATCCTCAAAGCCCATATTCTATTCTGTATCAAAGCTAGCTTGTCTAAACCACACTCCTCTCCCATACGTACACTCTCCATCACACACCTATTCATTCTCTCGACCACACCATTTGACTCGGGATGGTACAATGAAGTTCTTTTGTGCCCAACTCCACACTTCCTCAAATAGTTAGAGAATCTTTCTCCAATAAACTGGGGACCATTGTCGGTCAATACAGTCTCAGGTAAACCCTCACTTGCAAAAATCTCCTGTAGAACTTTTATCATACACTCACCCGTGATGTCCCTCATGATCTTAAAATCCACCCATCTGGAAAACAGATCTACAACCAAAACAATATACTTACC
Source organism: Ambystoma mexicanum (assembly GCF_040938575.1). NCBI lineage: Eukaryota > Metazoa > Chordata > Amphibia > Caudata > Ambystomatidae > Ambystoma > Ambystoma mexicanum. The sequence goes on along the minus strand of NC_090929.1, from coordinate 205,908,007 downwards.
ACGGGCATAACCAAGTTCCACGGGACCAAGTATGTCTATGGCAATATCACACCATATCCTGGACGGAAGACCGACGTCCACTAATGGTTGCTTTCTGGCCACCACTCCCTTTCCACTCTTAACACAAAACTGGCAATTTGCCAAACAATTTTCCACCTCCTTGTCAAAACCCGGCCACCAATAATCTTCTCTTAACACTCCTTTGGTTTTGGTAACCCCAATATGACCGCTATGTGCTAGATCTACCACTTTCTTCCGCAGACCTATCGGGACCACTGCCCTACCCCATCTGAACAAAATATTATCATTAACAGATAATTCATCCTTCACCTCCCAATACGGCTTCACTTCTTCCGCCAATTCCACCTTATTCGGCCATGCAGTAGATTCAACATATGTGATTACCCTCCTTATGATATCATCTCTTTCCACTTCCTCCAACCACTCCTGCTTGGACACAATACCATCAGTGTTGACAAACACTAACTCCATTTCTTCACTCTCCATACTTTCGAGTCCTGCCACCCTTATCCTTGATAAACTGTCAGCTAAAACATTCTCCCTCCCGGGTATGACCTCCATCCTAAAACAATGTGTCTGCATCCTGGTAACCCAGCCTGCCACTCTCCGAGAGACTTTGTCAAGACCCTTATTTTCAAAAATGGCTTTTAAAGGTTTATGATCCGGTCGCATCACAAACTCTACTCCCCACACAAAATTTCTGAAGCGTTCCACAGCCCAAAAACATGCCAGAGCCTCCTTTTCTAGTACCGAATATCTTAACTCCCCTCCCTCGAGACCCCTCGAGGCATGGGCGATTACCTCTTCAGAACCATCTTCCTGCTTCTGGGATAGCACAGCTCCCAGTCCACTCTGACTAGCATCTACTGTGATAATGGTTAGCTTCCTCGTGTCAAAGCATCCTAATGGACCGGCCATATTTATTTCTTCCTTTATCCTGTTAAACTCCATGTCACACTGGCTATTCCATACAAAATCGGCGCCCTTCTTAAGAATCTTTCTCATCCCCTGTACTTTGTCAGCATAGTTTATCACAAATTTGTGGTAAAATTCCGTCATTCCTAGAAAAGAGCGCAGCTCATTCTTGCTTTTCGGTTTCTCAATACTCTTAATAGTATTTACCATGTCTTCCTTGGGCTTAACTCCATCCCCCGACACTTCATGCCCTAGGTAGTCCACTTTCGTCACAGCAAACATACATTTCTCACCTCTCAAAGTAATACCTCTCTCCTCAAATATCCTCAAAACCTTGCGTAGATTCCTGTCATGTTCTTCCATTGTAACACCACTCACCAATACATCATCTTGAAAACAGAACACTCCCTTCATTCCCTTCAACAAACGATCCATGATCTTCTGAAATACTGATGAAGAGGACGCCAGCCCAAACGGCATTCTCCTAAATTGAAAAACACCTTCATGCGTTACAAAAGCCATAACCTTCCTACACGCCTCCACCAATTCGACCTGATGGTAAGCTGACGTCATATCTAACTTAGAGAAATATCTTCCTCCACCCACCATGGTCAATAGTTCACCCATGTTGGGCAGAGGGTGTCTGTCCACCAATACACACTTATTCAACTCGCGCATATCAACACATAACCTTATGTCTCCTGAACTTTTCTTCACAATCACCACAGGGGATACCCATTCAACCCCTCCAGCTCTCTCAATCACACCTGACTCCAATAGCTTCTGCAATTCCTTTTTCACATTCTCCCTCAAAGCAAGCGGCACCGGCCTGAGTTTCGCCACGATGGGTATACTGTTCTTTTTCAATGTTATCAGGTGCTGAAACCCTCCCACCTTTCCCAACTTCTCATTGAATACTTTCCCAAACTCTGACATGTACCTATCGTGACTCGCGGACACTTCGGAAATTTGCAGCACTTGCTCTGGGTGATTGGGATCGAGTTTGATCCCTAAATTCTTTTGTTCTCTCCACCCTAACAAGGATTGCCCCTTCTTAGTAACATACACTTTGCCATCACAACTGCGTCCCTTGAATTCAAATCTACTCCATACATAACCCAATAGATCAATGCGATCTTGGTTGTACCCTCCTGGATTTATGTCGGGCTCTGATAACTCAGATACTACCCCTTTCATTTCGCACTCAAAGGCAACCCTGGATATTAAAGTTATTTTCGACCCTGAGTCAGCCATCATTGATACCTTACGCCCATTCACCATTACCACAGCATAGGGCCGTTCACAATCATCAAGGTCCCCACCATTTGTAACAACATTAACAGTATTCACGATAACATTTTGTAATGGCACCACAACTTCGTCTTCTGATGACCTCCCATCTTCTTCCTCATTTACATACAGGACCCTCCGTTGGCCTAACTGTCCAAATTGGTAGTTCTTGCAGCACAATGCTAAATGTCCTCTCCTTTTGCATTTTCAGCATGTACTCTTCCGCCCTGGACACACAACAGAGGATGCAAAGTGTGTTGCACTAGCACACCGATAACATAGCCTTTCGTCCTACCTATCTTCTTTTTTCTCATATCTCTGCATAGAATCTTGATTCTTCCTTTCTTCCGGATTGCTCCTCCCTGACTGTCTATTTCTTCCTCTCTTTTTGTTCTTTCCCTCGGCCATAGACAACACCTCCGGTTTACTTTCTTTGGGCTCCCATCCTTCAGTTTTGGAAAGTTTGGCCACACATGCCAGGGAATGCTCCACACGTTTCGCCAAGTCCAATACTTCATCTAAACTCGGCTCATCCTTTAGCCACAATTCCTCTCGTATCTTATTTGACCGACAATGAGTCATGAATTGATCACGAATATGTTCGTCGAAACTTCCTTGAAACTTGCATGTAAGAGCCAGATGTCGTAATGCTGTCACATAATCTTCAACAGATTCACTTTGGGCTTGTGTGCGCATCCGGAAATTATACCTTTCCAAGATTGTGCTCCTTTTTGGGTTAAAATGCTTATCCAGTTTCACCAACGCGGATTCGAACTCATTTAATTCATCCCCGCTTCCGTCACTCGCAAGTTGAGGTAGAGTTTCAAAAATTCTCTGGCCCTGGAAACCCAAAAAATTTAACAATAATGCTAACTTCCTCTCGCTGGAATAGGCCGTTCCGCCGGCTGCTTTCATGTAGTGCAGAAAACCCTTGCGCCATTGGGGCCACGCGATTCTCGCCGCGCCTGGGGCAGGCATAAAAATGGGGGGACCAGATATCCCCGGGAAAGCTGCCATATCTTCTGATTGCAAAGATGTCACTTGATGTGTACTTATTATATTCTCCCAGAGCTGGGTACCACTAGTGCTGTGTTGACTTTCCGCGCTTTAAATGTCTTTTACAATACTCCCTTGTCAGCTCGCTTGTCCACGCAGTCAGGATTAGCACTGCAATGTCACACTGTCACAATGTCTTGCGTATGGTTGACATCTACCTGCTTGAGAGATATGCACGTGCAGTAGTGTCCCGCTCTTCCTCCTTAACAATAACTAAAGGTGTTTCTCCCTAACACCTTCAATTATCTCCTTGTTGCCTTGAGACATCAAATGGCGTTATGAGAGGTTCTGACGCCTTACTGAAATTCGGATTGCCCCTCTGACGCCTTACTGAAATTCGGATTGCCCCTCTATTTAGTAGTCCACGGTAGTTCGCCGCTCACTTGCCCCTCCGTTAAGAGGAATACGGTACTCTGGTTCAGAGTCCGCTCCCCACGACTTTCATTCAAATGTCGATGCCCGGCAACACAGTGGACGATACGTACGTGGCTAACCATACAAGTTCGCACGAATAACCCCGGAGAAGCGATGAAATCGCCAAGGACACTTACTTTTGTCATGTTGGGGAGGTGCAGTACACGCAGGCCTCCGCACGGTGGCCACTCGGCGCTACAGAAGAGCGGAGCGGCCAACACGCAGGCCTCCGTACGGTGGCCGCTCGAAGCTACAGGAGAGCGGAGCGGCCCTCCCAGGTCTGCTCCTCTGACGCCGGGCAAACTTCTTCTTCACGGAACCCCCTACCCGGGCGGAGAGGCTCGCAGAGCCAGCTGATCTCCACAGCTTCCCGCATCAGCCAGTCACAGAGTATCGAGCGGGCAGCCAACGGACGACACAGGCCAGTCCTCTTCGCGACGGCCGTGTGGACCGCGTTCCACTCCAGAGGCCGCACACGGGAGGCAAGGATGGGTTGGCCTTACAGTGCTGCGCCGGCATACACAGGGTGGACTTGGAGAGCAAGGCAGACGGCGGAACCAGTTCACAGGACCTCGCTCAACGCAGGGCTCGTCGGAGCGGCGTATCTCGCTGGGTTCTTCTCTTCACCTGCGTTCCATGGCATTTCATCCCATCCTCGTCGCCATTGTTATGAAGATGCGGCAGAGGCAGGTAAGTTAGAAATATGGATTTATTTAGGTTAATAAATAAGAAGAGAAGACCCCACATCTCATGGGCTCCCTTCCCTTCAGCTCTCTCCGCCAACTGACAATCCTAGAACCAAAACAAGAAACATGCACCAACATTCCATGACATCATAGTGTATGGCCTCTTCACACTAGAGGCTTCTTGCAATACTCTTTCATATGGGAAGAGTTCCTCCCCTAAGGAGAAGCAACACAACAGTGATGTCAGCAGTACACTCAAGACTGCCATTATGGCTCAGGAGAGGGTTCAGGAGAGCAGACTGGACCACAGTGCAGCATGTGCTATTATTGAACAGATTGAGTGAGACGATTGCCTATCCAACAATGGTAGCAATAGTGAAGTGCCAATCCCACACAAAAGGGGAAGACACTATCTCTTGAGGAAATGAAGCAGCAGAATGTGAGGCAAAATGCACAGCATATTTTGGGGAATTGTGGAAACTGTGAGAGAGAGGGAGGGACGAGAAACATGGTACTGAAGGAGGATTACAATATATTACCAGAGACGCAGATTGTGGAGCTGCAGGGAGCTGTGCCCAAGAAAGAAAAAGAGCTTGTGTGGAGAGGGTGCTGAAATGTCTCAGACAGACGCCTTATGGCGACAGCACAACACAGGGAAAGTAGGCATGCCACTAGCATTATTGAAGACCATGTTAGCAAAATTGCACTATCCAACACAGACAGGGAGGGATGTCATTTCTACACGTATTTGAGAGACTTGGTTCTGCCCCAATTTAAATGAACATGTGGCTCAATTTGTGAGTAACTGCTTGACATGTCAGCAGTTTTACCACAAGGCATACCTTGAGAATTGTGAGAGGAGCCATACCAAAACCATTTCTACATTTACATGTGGATTATGTGGACTTGATCCAAGTCTGCCAAGGATACTGCTACATGATAGTGGTTGTCTGCCCATTCTCTAGGTGGATCGAGGCTGGTCCTTGTTCACATGCTGACGCCCTTAGAGCAGCTAGGTTCTTGGTCAGGGAGGTTTTCCCTAGATGTGGCATGTGTGAGGTCCTGCGGTCTGACATCAGCCCTCAAATCGCCAACGAAATGTTTCAGCACATCACAACTTTTCTAGGCATCTAGCATAAATTCACCTGTGCATACCACCAGCAAGTAAATAGGATGTGTGAATGGCGGAATGGACTCCTAAAGGAGTACAAAGCCTAGAAGCAGCAAAGCATCAAGACAAATTGGTTGCACTGTTTGCCCCTCACACTATTTGCACTGCGCAATAAACCATGGAATGACCACCATTTAACACCCCATGAGGTAGTGATGGGATGATGCATGCATCTTTCCCTGGCTCCTCCCACAAGGGCACTGAAAGACTGAGAATAGTGCAGATGTGCTAGGACATGAAATGTATGACTACAGTATCAGTACATTACTTCTCTGGTGGCTAGCGCCTCTTTTATCTCTCGCCAGATACCGCAAATATAGGGGGCCCAGAAGACAGTGAAGTGATCGACTGTGACAACGCATCACAAGACTGCGAATTAAAACACCCTGTGGAAGTGGGTGATATTGTGCTATTGAGAAACTTTATCCGTTGCTGGAATGCGCCTAAGTTTACCGGACCCCATGTGGTAGAGCAGGTGGTCGACTGTGCTGTCAGGTTCTCCAGAAAGCGGTCTGGAACCACTTGCAGAACATCACGCCCTACAAAGCAGTGGTCTCAACTGGCAACAGAGTCTCTGTGACTGACAAAGCCAATGTTTACACATAAATGAGCTACAAGTACGTTCTGAAGTTACACAACTAGGGAGACCCAGACACCCAATGGTCACACGATCCCAAGCAGCAGAAGCAACGACTGGAACACTTGTAGAAATTGACTAAGGATACACTGTCTGTTGGTTATTTTCCTTTTTGCACACACAGGGTCTATGTAAACACTGTGGGGATTGTACTGTCTGTTTCATCCATGTTACCTTCCACCCGTCACCCAGACACTTTCTCTAACCAATTTGTCAGCACTGTAAGGAGACCCAACCGATTCAGAGCACGATCCCCTGGAGTATATTATCTTGTTTTCATAGAGTACTTGGCCGATACATAGCCACAACTTGAGCACAGTGAGCCCCCAGTGCTGGCCACCTTAAGAGACCTATCAGAAAGAAAGGTCTGGGAGGAGGTGTTTGCCTTCGTCATCAGTGATCATTTGGTCCGCTGGGCTTTGTGCACTTACAACACTAACACAGTAAACGCACTTCTTTGTGCATTTCAGGTGGGCAACTGTAGCACCGGGCTGCAAGGATTAAGCAGCGTAAGTGGGGATGAAGGGAACAATAAAGAACATTATTGTTATGTTGTGTCTATTAATTTCCAGTGGATTGATGAGATTCATATTCTGGCATTTATATGTTTTTGTTACTGCTAGTGCTGTACCATATACTAACATTCCCCAAGCCCGAGCAGGTGGAACGACCATGTCAGGTGGACGAGAGAACAATGTTGATAAGGTAAGGAGATTTAAGTGCAGTGTTGACACACACATGAAGGGAGTAGACATGTATCTCACTGACACTGCTCGAGTGTCTAACAACATGTGGCACAAACATATGTCAAAAGTAGGTACGGAAACCACCAGGGAGAGCTGTTATGGCTGCTCTTTAATCCCCTATGCAATGAGTGCCTCTAGAATGTTCATAGAAACTGAAATACCAACAGCAAGAGCACAATGCCTGATGTATCTCGCGATGGTGAAAACATGAGGAAGATTTCAAGGGAAGTCAGCAACGTTGCGATGGATGTCCAAAGGAACATTCCGGTATGAAGATAACTACATCAAGAGATTTGACATGATGAACAACTACTGGCAGCTAGATGAAGCCATACAGTACATAACTGACAGACCTGAGAAGGAAGAAACAAAGACTATCACATTGAAGCGACTACCATGTCCCTGGATAAAAGAGCCGGGATGCTGGGAAAGACCACAAATGTATGGTCGAGTGTACACTAAACGAGGTATGGCAGGATGGAGTGGTGGGAACCAAAGCACTGACACTAGCCCAGTCGTCATTGAACAAGGTGCAGGAAAAAAATGACAAGGGCCTGAAGGATGTGCAAAGTTACTGACTATGGTGGAAAATAAAGCTGGACCAATGCTGATAATCCCTCTGAAGACACCAGCCCTGTGCTATCAGAAGAATGGCACGGTTGAAGTTGGCGAGAACGTTGGGTGCAAAACGAATGAACAACTCACAGCTGTGAAGGCAGGAACAGCAGTACTGATGGTTCACTATTGGGCTAGCGTATCGAAAGCATACGAGAAGCTGCCACCTAATTGGTCATGCCTTCATTGGTCGTGCCCAGGAAAGATGTAAAGCTGGATGAATTCCCAAAAATGAACAACAATAAGAGGAGGAAGAGATCAGTCGAGGTGGCACCCAGGGCAAAAGCAGAAAAGGTGTTGAAACGGGAAGGTTTGAGCAAATTGAAGAGAGGAGGGAATTACTTCTCAGAAGTATCAGAAATTGGACCAGATGAGATCCCAGCAGAACACCAGCTGTTCAGCAGGACACAAATGTTCTTTCCATCAATAATACCCTCTGTGCAGACATAGAAGAACACCGAGTGGTTACAGATCACTCGCTCGGAGCTGATGGAAGCAATGAACTCTACTCTGAAGGGTTCGTCACCATAAAGGAAGAGCTCAAAGCAATGAGGTTGGTGGCGGTCCAGAACAGATATGTTCTGGATCGCCTCACGGCTACAGAAGGAGGAGTTTGCGCAAAGATAGGGAGTTCCTGTTGCACATTCACAGCTGCCAACAATGAAGATAAAAGAACTCTATCGGATGCAGTGGTGCAACTTGCACAGATGCACGCCAAATTGAAAGATGAGGCACGAGGAACAGGGAAGCTGCCACCCGATTGGTCATGCCTTCATTGGTCGTGCCCAGGAAAGATGTAAAGCTGGATGAATTCCCAAAAATGAACAACAATAAGAGGAGGAAGAGATCAGTCGAGGTGGCACCCAGGGCCAAAGCAGAAAAGGTGTTGAAATGGGAAGGTTTGAGCAAATTGAAGAGAGGAGGGAATTACTTCTCAGAAGTATCAGAAATTGGACCAGATGAGATCCCAGCAGAACACCAGCTGTTCAGCAGGACACAAATGTTCTTTCCATCAATAATACCCTCTGTGCAGACATAGAAGAACACCGAGTGGTTACAGATCACTCGCTCGGAGCTGATGGAAGCAATGAACTCTACTCTGAAGGGTTCGTCACCATAAAGGAAGAGCTCAAAGCAATGAGGTTGGTGGCGTTCCAGAACAGATATGATCTGGATCGCCTCACGGCTACAGAAGGAGGAGTTTGCGCAAAGATAGGGAGTTCCTGTTGCACATTCACAGCTGCCAACAATGAAGATAAAAGAACTCTATTGGATGCAGTGGTGCAACTTGCACAGATGCACGCCAAATTAAAAGATGAGGCACGAGGAACAGGGAAGGACAAGAGCTGGCTAGCATATATATGGTCATGGATGCCATCATGGCTGTCAGACGTACTGAAGGTGATAGCGGGAGCTCTTGTGTTGGGAGCAGCATCTATGTGCAGGATCAAAATCTGCATTACAAGATGCAAGAAAAATGCAGAAGAGGCTATCGGAATGCAGATCCTGATGGATGTGAACCAAATTGTAGCAGAGAGGGACAAGCTCAGAGAGAAAATCGCATAGTGCCAACTACTCTCCACTGAATCCATGAAGCTGGAAAATCTGCATGACCCAAAGTACTATGAAGGGAGGTGGGTTAGGTGTAACCCCAAAAAGTCTGTTGCTGCATGCACTGGTCGTTCAACTATTATGGGCACCTCTGAGGAATAACAAAGACATGGCAGCCCAGAGCAACAGGACTGTCATATGAGCATGTGGTCGACAGGTGAAATAGACGGGGGACTTAAGAGGAATGGGGAAGCATACCGCCTTGTCCCCTCCTACCAAGTTCATGTTACAGAAGAAGGCCATGAAACACTGCAATCACCCATTCTATTTTGGCCCAATTCCCAATGGACCAATGACTGACAAATATGTCGAGAGATACCCTCTCAGCCAGTCATACGCACACAACCAGACCTACAGACCAGGTGCTGTACAAATGTACCCCCGAGTGGACAAGGTGCCCCAAGCTATAACCAAAGAGACCTCAATTGACAGTTTTGATTAAAGTGCTGACAAGCCATGTTACTGACGTATTTAGAGACACCCCGACATAGCAGCATTAGACATGAAGATCACATGCCATTCACACTCCAGGATATAAACACACACTCAAATACATGAAGAACAAGAGCATACAGTTCTATAGTTAGAGGACAGACACATGCACATACTGTCATTGCTTTATTATTTTTGCCATTAGCTAAATGCAGTAATACAGAAACCGCAAGAAGCAAGAGATCCTGAGAAAAGCTTCCAGATGCTTACATGTGAATAACACTATGGAACTGCAGGAGCACCTGTGGGACCTGACAGAACTGAGTGTGGATAACCTATGGAAAATTTAGTATAGCATGAACATTGTAGAAACCGCATTAGAATGGTTAAGGACAGGCCTCTCAGCAAGAGCCGAGCTGAGCTGAATTCAGGCTGGACAAAGAGCAAAACGTGTGAGACAGGACCCGCTGCCAAGGCCATAAGATACGGATGACATTCCATTCCCTGACCAACAAAGGCACCAGCTGCAGTAAATACAAATAATACCTGATAATTTAGAGCTGCACAGCTCAAAATCATGGTCTCTGAACACGTGACCCAGCCAATGCACCAGCGCTGGGAAAGGGAGCCAACCTCAGTCTACCAGACAGAGGACTGCCACAAATATGCTACAATGTGAGACAAGAGTTGCACCGAGCGAAAGAGCACTCTCATAGACTATGGTGGTACACACAAGTTACAATGCAGACTGATAATCGTTCTTACTACCTTGAAAAGGTACAGCGTGAGCTGAGAACCTTTGCTGATCCCAGGCCTGGGGACGTCAGCTCCAGCAAACCACAGTTCAGTATCCTAGGGGTGGGTAGCAACGGGTCAGAACCAATGGTAAACCCACAACTCTGCAACATTGTTATATATAGTGACTTCGGGATGTACCAGACCAGCCACCTGACATGTGAGGGCCAGTAGAATAACATGTATAGTATCCATTATAGGTGGTAAGAGTCTCTGTAGCCAATTTGGAGGGCTGATAGGTTTATGGAGAAAGGCCCAAGTATTGACAAAGCAGTGAAGTAATTTTGCATTAAAAAACTGGCCTGCAAAGCAGGAGAAGTTGAGAGGTGCATGGATTTCCCCTGTTCGGGTGCTGATCCCTGTTGGCTTTGTTGGTAATAAACTGCAGTTTGAACTTGATGTTGATTGAGTCCTCCGTTTATCCTGTGGAAGGTGTTGGGCCTTCCGAGAGTCTGCAAACTCCTAGTGGCCCTCTGGCATATGTGGGAGTTTGTCCCAACATCATGTATAAACACAACGCACCCCGCTCCCACCCTAGGAATATTTAGTCTGCATTTATTGCATATCTTCGAAAAGAGTCCCCTCAGGGTTTGGATGGAACTGTTTTATGCACACGCACACGCCTCAACACGACATACCAGCAATAGACATGTTCTTGTTATGTACAATAGAACTGAGTTTTTTTTTCTTTTTCATAGACTTGAATTACCTTTGACCATCTGCGTAGATGTCTGAACGCTATTAGATAGACATGTCTTATTCTTATTTTTCTTCTGAATTGTTTTGGCGCATGCTGTTAACACAGATACTATGTGCATCAGCTGTCTTCAGGCATAAGCGTACCTATTTATAGTAAGCGCTTTTGCTCCGGCGAAATTTCTTAAAAAATGCACATTTTGCCCGCGCTCATCTGCTTGTGAGCCTACTTTGCCTATTTTGAATGTGGAGGCTCTGTCCACATTGCCCTGCACCATAAAGCCCACAACCAAGCCACTCGCCGCCATTGTAACCCACGAGGCTCTCTGCCACTCCAAGATGGCCGCCCCCTGAATCCAGCATCTGCATCTGCCGAATCCAGGCCTCCAGCAGCCAGCTGATTGGCTGCCGGGCCTACCTCTTGGCCCATTGGCCGCCGGCAGGCGAAGCCTGCCCCCTCCCTTCAAGGCCCACGAGAGGCAAGGCCAGCACCTGTTTTGTGCCTGTTCGGTGCCGTGACTGCCGTCTGCCAGACCCCCTGGCCCTCTTCATATAAGGTACTCTTGCATCCCTCGACAGCCACCAAACTGCCACAGTAGTCACAGTAGTCCAAATCTGCCTCAATGTACTTATGTGTGATCAGGTTTTTTCCACATGAACTATTGGTCCTGCCTATGCCTATGCAGCCTGACCGCTATGACCATGCACCTACACTGAACCACGTGCACTGCCAGAATTGCATTTAGCCTATCTATGATTGCATTTAGCCTATCTATGATTGCATTGACTAGCCTAGAGGTGACTTGCGCCCAGAATTGCATTTAGCCTATCTATGATTGCATTTATCCTATCTATGATTGCATTGACTAGCCTAGAGGTGCCTTGCACCCAGAATTGCATTTAGCCTATCTATGATTGCATTTAGCCTATCTATGACTGCATTGACTAGCCAGAGGTGCCTTGCGCCCAGAATTGCATTTAGCCTATCTATGATTGCATTTAGCCTATCTATGACTGCATTGACTAGCCTAGAGGTGCCTTGCGGCCAGAATTGCATTTAACCCATCTCTGGTGTGCTACTGCCCCTGTACTCATACTACTGCTCTCTCATACCCAGGTGCTTCACGAGTGCATGCTAACTGCCAACAACCACCTTGAAACTTTCCTATCCCACCTACGCACACAGTGTATCTCCATACGCTCTATACTGTGCTACTTAGATCACTTCTTTATATTATGAATACCCAATACCCGACCATGATACCTAACTCACTTTCACACGAGTCCCTATCGAATTCTGTACCCTGCACTGTCCTCCAGAGAAACCTCAAACTACGTGCCAGGCTCCCAAGGATTTATGACCCTTTAACCAAATCAGCCCATAGCAAGGCTACTACCAGCCTTCACAGCCCCACCCAGCACCCTCTTCAACTAAACAGTAGACTCTATCGTGAACCAATCCACGCCCAGAAAGACATGCATAAACCCTCACTAACACTTCTAAAACCAATACAATCTGAGACCAAGGGAGCACTGATAAACGCCCGCTCCATGGTAGCCCACGCTACAGACATTGCCGACCTACTCCACAATGAAGACTTGGACTTCTTAGCCATCACTGAATCCTGGCTACATCCAACAGCAGGCCCCGCAATTATGTTAGCCTTACCAGATGACTACACGCTACTAAGACTCGATCGTACCACCTGTCGAGGCGGAGGTCTTGCCATTATAGCAAAAACTAAATTCCCTCTGACCATTGAGTCACCAGCCAACATAGGATCTTGTGAATCCTTAACTGCAAAGCTATCCTTATCTAATACACAATCCATCTCCATTCACCTCATTTACCGACCACCTGGCCCCTTAGGATCTTTTGAAGAAGACCTCACAAACATCCTATCAAATAAACTTAAGACCTTCTCGCAAAGTATCGTATTAGGTTACTTTAACCTTGGTTTTAGCGACCCCACAGATGCTAACGCCACAATAATTAATAATACTTTAGAGGAACTAGGCTTTACCCAAAAAATCACAGAGCCCACTTATACCAAAGGTAGAACCCTGGATGGGATAGCTGTGCACAATTGCCCAGTCTTGATCTCTTCTATACTCCCACAGCCCTGGACAGACCACTACTTGATCTCGTTCACCCTAGAGGCGACACCAGCGCAAATTGACAGTATAGCTCCAGCTGTTCAGACTAGAAATAAAAAAGAACATCACCCCTGAAAATTTGATCCCTTTAATCGCACCGACCTTGAATGCCATTCCGGACCACACAGATCCCTCAATGATGGTAGACATATATAATAGAGTCATGCTCTCTTCTCTTGATGCCATAGCCCCACTGAAGCTAAAAAAAAGCAAACCCAGAAAACATATCAACGCCTGGTTTTCTCCTCATCTGAAAGCCCTCAGACAAGAAAAGCGACGCTGTGAAAACATTTGGAGATCACTTCATTTGAGTAAACTTGCCTCTCACTACAAAAAAGAAATCATCCTGGCCAAACAAACGTCCTACAGTACTCGAATCTCACAAGCCAAATCCAACACTAGAGAGCTCTTTACAATACTAAAAGAGGTTGAATCTCCCATCCAAGCTCCTGACTTGTGCCTCAAGGACAAAAATTGGTGCACGGGTATACAAAATGCCTTAGCCAACAAAATCTCCTCTCTCAAGACTAAGATAAACATTAAAAAAGATTCCATTCTCTCTTCTACCAAACCCAGTATCCCCACCCCTAAAAAGAGACTCCCTACTCAGACACACCCCCCTGTGCATAGTCCCCACTTTAACTTCCACAGAGTATCTACTAAAGAGGTAGAAAAGGTCATCCTCACCCTCAAACCTTCGAATTGCCATAGGGACCTATGCCCCGCACAATTGATAAAGGATGCGGCTCGTGATCTCGCACCATTTATTACCAAACTAATAAATGCGTCATTCACATCAGGCAGCGTACCTAACAATCTCAAACAATCATGGGTCCTCCCCCTGCTTAAAAAACCGAATCTAGATCCCTCTACTCCCACCAATTACCGTCCCATCACTACGGTACCATTCCTTCTTAAAATCCTCGACAAAATAGCATACCAATAAATCCAACATTACCTTGAGCACTTCTGTCAGGGTTGCACACCGGTACCTGGCGCAGGAGTGGATGTACCAACTACCCCCACACTGGTCTTGATACCTGCAAGACGAAGCTTACGCAGGCCTTCGCGACCAGGGCAGGGAAAGAGGGTTAGGGTCTCGTTGATTGGATAGGTTGGGGGGTTGTGGGAAAACCGGGAAAAGGAGTAGGGCGAGGTAATGGGTAGGTAGAGGGAAATTGGGTGAGGTTCAACGGCTGCACACCTTCATCGTCACAACACACCACATGATAATTCCTGCAGAGCCTGCAGGCTGGACCACACAGTACGCTTTCTGAAGTGTGAATCACATAAGCAACATTTGACCCCTTTGAGCAGTTCAATTGGCAGTGGGTAACCACTGTCACAGATAAACTAGCATGCAACACTTAGCTTGGGTTCATTGTCCGGTCCGAGTGCTCGGTCCTTGAGAAGCTGTCAGTCTGTGCTGCGTCTCCGAAAACGGTGTGGACTGGTCACGTCTTCCGCTACAAAGAAAGAGTATGTGTTATTCCAGGTCACACATACACACGGTCATTCACTCCATGCCGCATTCATACTTTCTTCCCCAGGCGCTAAACAAGTCGCTAGTAACGTGTCAGCGCGAGCTTCGCCGCGCGTGGCTTGGAGCGCGGGTATTCTCCCTTTTTATGGTGCCAATGTTGCGCTCCTCATTTCTGCATGACTCGCGCTGCTAAACACTTTTGTCCCAGGGCCTGTACTTATCTCGTATGCCGGCGCAGGGGCGAGCGCTATGGACTGGGAGACTGTGCCCCCTGCGCTTCCCAAAACTCTCTCTACGGGCTTTCTCAGGATCGAGTATTGCGTGGCTTCGATTCCCCGGGTATGCGTCCCAAACTTATCTGAGTATCGGCGAGGGGCCAGACTCTCAATCAGGCGGGGCGGGGCCCCTCGCACGGGTTTTCCTACGGAGCTCGGTGTCTCACGTCCTCCTCCACAGCGATCTCGAGCACAAGCCCCGTGTCGGTGTTCTCGCGCATGCGCGTTGGGGCGTGCCACGCCCGATCTGATTCCTGATTGGCTGTCTGTGCGCGAGGCATGCTGGGAAGTGTAGTCTCGATGCACTTGCAGCGCCTGCAGCCTACAGGGAGGACAAAGCAGTCTCCTGTATGGCAGCACCCTTCCCCATCCCACCTGAACTCCACACACATTCACAACACGTGGCCCATAGTGCAGGACACCCACCAGTTTCTTCACTACAGGTGCCGCCGCATACTTTGCTGCATGCTTTTTGCGTGCCCCCCCAGGTCTGCCCCTGACATCACTCCCCCCCCCACGGAAGGCCGGTGGAGGCCGGGGTTTATCTGGGAAGTTGCGATGGAAGGTGCGCAGCAGTCTTGGGGCATGTACATGAGCAGAGGGCTCCCAAGAGCGGTCTTCAGGCCCATACCCGACCCAATCTACCAGATACAGAACCCGTCCTGCCCTATCCCTTTTAGAATTTAGGATTGCTTGGACCTCATATTCAGGTTCTCCTAGTACTAGGACAGGTGGTGGTTTTTGGGTCGTGGTGGTCTTGGGGGCTGGCTTCAATAATGCGGTATGGAACGTTGGATGTATTCTCATTTGAGGGGGCAGTTTTAAACGCACGGCTACGGGATTGATGATTCGTTCTATGGGGAAAGGGCCCAGATATCGTGGTTGTAATTTACGTGGTCCATGTAAAGTTATATTACGAGTGGAGAGCCAAACCATGTCTCCCACTCGATATTGAGGGCAGGCTCGACGATGTTTGTCAGCATATTTTTTGTAGATGGTCTTGGATTGTACAAGATTGTCCTGCGCCTCTTTCCACACCTGCTCCATGCATTTCCTCCGTCCTATTATGGTTGGAAGGGTCGGCTTGGATTCTGCCAATGCAACAGGGAGTACCTTGGGGTGGTAGCCATAAAGGCAGTAAAAGGGTGATTGCTTTGTGGAAGTATGGTTGGCGTTGTTGTATGCTAACTCTGCCAACCATACATGTTGCAACCAAGTTGCTTCCCGACTGGCAATGAAACAGCGTAGGTACTGTTCTAGCCCCTGATTGACTCTCTCCGTTTGGCCGTCTGTTTCCGGATGATAGCCCGATGTCAGGCTCACATCCATTCCTATGATTTTGCAGAATTCACGCCAGAAGCGGGAGGTGAATTGTGGTCCCCTATCCGTTGTTATGTGGGAGGGCAGTCCATGTAGGCGTACTATATGTTGAAGAAATAGCTCTGCGACTTGACCTGCGGTTGGTACTCCCATACAAGGGACAAAGTGTGCCATTTTAGAAAACGTATCAACAACCACCATGATGGAGGTAAACCCCTGTACTGCCGGTAAATCTACTATGAGATCCATAGTGATGGAGCGCCAGGGTGCAGAGGGTGTTGGCAATGGGCACAACAACCCTGCTGGTTTTCCGTGGTCGGATTTATTGCGTGCACACGTGTCGCAGTCACTCACATACTGTTGTACGTCTCGCCGCCACTGAGGCCACCAGAAATACCGTGATACCAGTTCTTGGGTCTTGGTCCTACCTGGATGGCCCGCAAGAGGGGAATCGTGGCACCAAGACATGGCCTTTTTTTGGAGTTTGGTAGCGGGTAAGAAGAGTTGCTGGCCGTGATACGGGAGTCCAGCAATTACCTGATGTTGCGGGTCTTCTGCACACCACTTGTGCAAATCCTGCATGGATAATTCTTGCTGAATCATCTCAAAAAGTCCAGTCGTAGCACCCACAATACGTGCTAGTGGAACTATGGTCTGTGGAACACTTTCTGTTTTATTGACAGGTTCAGGGTACCGTGACAGAATGTCGGCCTTTCGGTTGTTAGTCCCAGGCCTATATGTAATTATAAAATCAAATTCCGCGAAGAACAGGGCCCAACGCAATTGCCGTGGGCTCAAGTTTTTAGCGGTCCGGATAAATTGTAAGTTCCGGTGATCGGTTATTACAGTCACTGTGTGCCGAGCCCCCATCAGATAATGTCGCCACTCATCAAAGGCGGCTTTGATGGCAAGTAATTCACGGTCTGCAATGGTGTAATTTGCCTCAGCTGGTAACAGTTTTCGCGAATAGTAGGCCACTGGATGGAGTAGGCCTGATTCTGGATTTCGTTGAGACAATATGGCCCCTAGTGCATAGCTGGAGGCATCAGTCTCCACTATAAATGGTTGAGCAAGATCAGGGTGTCTCAGAACAGGTGCGTTAGTAAAAGCGCTCTTAAGTAGCCGAAAACCTCGTTCAGCGGTTTGATCCCACACAAAGGTGCATCCCTTACGTAGCAGTTTGGTGATTGGTGTTACCAATTCCGAAAAATCTTTTACGAAGCGTTGATAGAAGTTGGCAAATCCCAGGAAGGATTGTACCTCTTTCACGTTAGTAGGGGATGGCCAACTTAGTATCGCTTGCACCTTTTTCTGGTCCATTTGT
Source organism: Ambystoma mexicanum (assembly GCF_040938575.1). NCBI lineage: Eukaryota > Metazoa > Chordata > Amphibia > Caudata > Ambystomatidae > Ambystoma > Ambystoma mexicanum. The sequence goes on along the minus strand of NC_090929.1, from coordinate 205,890,363 downwards.
ACCCCGGTGGGTGTCAGGAAATACCCCAAAAATTCAACGGTGGTACGATGGAACTCGCACTTCTCTAATTTAGCGTAGAGTTGATGTTCCCGCAATTTAGATAATATGGCGCGAACGTGCTGGACGTGTTCCTGAGGGCTACGAGAGTAAATTAGAATGTCATCTATATAGACAACTGCACAAATGTCTAGAAACTCTCGGAGGACTTCGTCCAAGAAGTGTTGGAAGGCTGCGGGTGCATTACAGAGGCCGAATGGCATAACCTGATATTCGTACAATCCGAATTTTGTACGGAAGGCGGTTTTCCATTCGTCCCCCTCACGCACCCGCACTAGATGGTAAGCGCCTCTAAGATCCAACTTAGTGTAGATGACCGCATCTCGTACCTGGTCTAACAGAACTGGTATGAGAGGAAGGGGGTAACGGTTTTTGATGGTAATCCGGTTTACCCCGCGGTAATCGATACAAGTCCGGAGCTCCCCGGACTTCTTGGGAACGAAGAATAAGGGGGAAGAGACTGGCGAGTTGGAATGACGAATAAAACCGCTCTGCAGGTTTGTAGCAATATACTCGCGAAGATGCTCATTTTCTGCCTCTGTCAGTGCATAGATACGATTGCACGGGAGAACAGCTCCCGGTTCAAGATCTATTCTGCAGTCGAATGATCTGTGCGGAGGCAGAGTCTCTGCAGCCTTTTTATTGAACACATCCGCAAAGTCGGAGTATTCTTCGGGTAGGTCTGTGAAACATGTCTTGACCGGCTGGTCCTTTTCAGTACCAATGATGCACGAAGCTATGAGGGGTTTTGGTTTACAATGTGTTTGGCAATAAGTGGAGTTCAATGCGACCCGACCAGTAAGCCAACGAACATCTGGATCATGTTTACGTAACCAAGGCAGTCCAAGAATAATCCCGAACTGTGGGGCGGCAATCACGTCAAAGATGATCTCTTCCCAATGTGATTCCCCACATTGTAGGGTCAATTTTTGGGTACAATGAGTAATAGGACCTGAACTAAGAGGGGAGCCATCAACCGCCTGAACGGGCTCTGGTGTTTCTTTCGGGTAAACGGAGATCCCTAATGCTCCCACACACTTGGTATCAATGAAATTTCCTGTTGCTCCCGAGTCCACCAGCATGGATACCATCCTCTGGTGCCCTGAATAGCCCAATTGACCCGATATCTTAATATGGGGAGCATAATTGGGATTGTCCGTGACTGGGGCCCTAACCTCCGGAAAGCTCGGTCGGGTGACCCCCACTACCGCCGAGCGGATACGTTTCCCTGACTCTTAGGCTTTGTGGGGCACTCTCGCACGAAATGCCCGGCTAAACCACAATAAAGGCAAACACCTTCTTTCCTCCGTCGCTCCTTCTCTTCCGTGGATAAGGGTCCTCGGACAGAACCTATTTGCATGGGTTCATCCCCACCAGACCTTTCTACCTGCCCACGAGGTCCACGAGACTGATCTAACCGGACCATCGGACGAGGTTCACCTTTTCTTTTATCGCCCCGTCTCTCAGCCTGACGATGATCCAACCGTAAGGCAAGATCGATCATGTCGGAGCATTCCACCGGCTGTGGATCAACCTGGGCAATTAGATCTTTCAGATCGTCCCGCAGGCCTTGATAGAATAGAGACATTCGCTTGTCGGCAGGCCACTCTGCTTCCGCTACTAAGCGGTTGAAGTTTGTAACGTAAGTTACCAACTCCTTGTTGCCCTGCCTGAGCGTCAAAAGCTCTCTATCCTTATACAGGGTGGCTGCCCGTCGATTGAATATCTTCTCAAACTCGCCCAGAAACCCATCCCAGTCATAGAGTAGAGGGTCGTCCTTATGCACCAAAGGATTGGCCCATGCAGCAGCATCCCCCGTGAGGTACGAAATGACGAAGGCTGTCCTAGACTGGGTGGACCGGAAGGCCATGGGTTTAGTAAGAAACTGGAGGCGGCACTGAGTGATGAAGGTAGTAAACTTCTGAGGGTCCCCAGCATAACGCTCTGGGGGTGCAAGAGGAACGGTGGGCTCTGGTGAGACGTGCACTTGGACGGGGATCGGGGCTGAACCAGGTAAGGGCGAGGTCTGTGCTGCCAGACTTCGGACTTGAACCGATAAGGCAGCGTATTCCTGTCGAGATGCTGCCAATTCGTTCTGCAGATCCTGCAGAACCTTAGCAATCTCCTCCATGTTGCAAGAAACGGGGTAGGGTATCAAACCCACTCAGGCGCCGTGATTATTCGTGGGCTTGTGCTTCTGTCAGGGTTGCACACCGGTACCTGGCGCAGGAGTGGATGTACCAACTACCCCCACACTGGTCTTGATACCTGCAAGACGAAGCTTACGCAGGCCTTCGCGACCAGGGCAGGGAAAGAGGGTTAGGGTCTCGTTGATTGGATAGGTTGGGGGGTTGTGGGAAAACCGGGAAAAGGAGTAGGGCGAGGTAATGGGTAGGTAGAGGGAAATTGGGTGAGGTTCAACGGCTGCACACCTTCATCGTCACAACACACCACATGATAATTCCTGCAGAGCCTGCAGGCTGGACCACACAGTACGCTTTCTGAAGTGTGAATCACATAAGCAACATTTGACCCCTTTGAGCAGTTCAATTGGCAGTGGGTAACCACTGTCACAGATAAACTAGCATGCAACACTTAGCTTGGGTTCATTGTCCGGTCCGAGTGCTCGGTCCTTGAGAAGCTGTCAGTCTGTGCTGCGTCTCCGAAAACGGTGTGGACTGGTCACGTCTTCCGCTACAAAGAAAGAGTATGTGTTATTCCAGGTCACACATACACACGGTCATTCACTCCATGCCGCATTCATACTTTCTTCCCCAGGCGCTAAACAAGTCGCTAGTAACGTGTCAGCGCGAGCTTCGCCGCGCGTGGCTTGGAGCGCGGGTATTCTCCCTTTTTATGGTGCCAATGTTGCGCTCCTCATTTCTGCATGACTCGCGCTGCTAAACACTTTTGTCCCAGGGCCTGTACTTATCTCGTATGCCGGCGCAGGGGCGAGCGCTATGGACTGGGAGACTGTGCCCCCTGCGCTTCCCAAAACTCTCTCTACGGGCTTTCTCAGGATCGAGTATTGCGTGGCTTCGATTCCCCGGGTATGCGTCCCAAACTTATCTGAGTATCGGCGAGGGGCCAGACTCTCAATCAGGCGGGGCGGGGCCCCTCGCACGGGTTTTCCTACGGAGCTCGGTGTCTCACGTCCTCCTCCACAGCGATCTCGAGCACAAGCCCCGTGTCGGTGTTCTCGCGCATGCGCGTTGGGGCGTGCCACGCCCGATCTGATTCCTGATTGGCTGTCTGTGCGCGAGGCATGCTGGGAAGTGTAGTCTCGATGCACTTGCAGCGCCTGCAGCCTACAGGGAGGACAAAGCAGTCTCCTGTATGGCAGCACCCTTCCCCATCCCACCTGAACTCCACACACATTCACAACACGTGGCCCATAGTGCAGGACACCCACCAGTTTCTTCACTACAGGTGCCGCCGCATACTTTGCTGCATGCTTTTTGCGTGCCCCCCCAGGTCTGCCCCTGACAACTTCCATCTCTTAGGAGTCAGACAATCGGGCTTCAGGCCTCAACACGGCACCAAAACCGCACTCATAGATCTCAAGGCACAGATAGATGAGCTGAGAGATCAGGGTAAAGTGGCACTACTGCTTCTTCTTGATCTCTCGGCTGCATTCGACCTAGTCGACCACGAGATCCTATGCGACCACCTTCAAAAAGCCGCCCACTTTTCTCAAGAGGCAACTGACTGGATCCAATCCTTTCTAAATAACTGCACGATGAGAGTCTTCTCCCTACTAGGAGCAGCCGACCCAACACCCATCACCTGTGGCGTACCTCAGGGATCTTGCGTCTCCCCGACCCTGTACAACATCTTCACGAAGCCCCTTTTCGATGATCTAGACGGTCTGGGTATCACCTACACTAACTATGCCGATGATACACAGATCCTCATCCCGTTGACGGGGGATTATGACAAGGATTTGGCCTTCGTCAACAAAGTGTACCTCATCATCCAGGCATGGATGGCCTCACACGGTCTATGCCTGAATGATGACAAAATAGAACTCCTCATTCTAGGGTCCTCACATAACCTGAACAAACTATACCAAAACTACTTCTCCTTTGTAATTGACAACAATAAGATCACGGTAGCCAAGAAGGTAAAAACCCTTGGCTTCTACCTAGACTCCACTCTCACCTTTAAAAAACAAGTTAATGCCATGGCATCCGCCACATCTTACACATGCAAACTCATCAGAGCAGCCAAACCTTTTCTCTCTCGGTCTAACTGTATCACCCTAGCCAGGGCTCTGATCTTGTCCAAGTTGGACTATTGCAACGCACTTTATGTAGGATGCAACAACTATATCACGAACAAAATTCAGATCCTTCAAAATAATGCCCTAAGAGCGGCCCTCAGTATCCCAAAGAAAACCCACATCTCTGATACTAGAAGGTCTATCAACTGGCTTTCCACCAAAGACAAAATATTCCTCAAATCGGTTTCCCTGACCCACAAATGCCTCCACCAAGCAGCCCCTCAATACCTTATCTCTAGATTCACCAGACCCGCCTTCGCTCGCCCCTCTAGAATGACCAATTCCAATCTCCTCCTGGTGCCCAGGTTTAAGCGTTCTATGTCGGGTGGGAACAGCTTTCCGGTTAAAGCAGCACAATATTGGAACTCCCTTCCACCTCCTTGCAGGGAGGACCTCTCCTACCACCTATTCAGAACTAAGACCATCCATTGGCTCAAGATTCATGACACCTAACAAGCTCTCTTGCTGCCCTGACACTCCACCACTATGATTGTAAATATGTATATTTAGGTTTCCAACTGATCAGTGCAGATACCTTGTCACTTGACAACCGATGTATTGTATATAGTATTGCCTTTGTTGTATATTTCTGTAACCCATGCCTCTTCGGCGCTCGTTGTTTCTTTTTGGAGTGTCCAGCATTGTAACCACGGCTGGACTTCTTTGCCCTGTATGTAACCAAGCTTTGCAATCCTCTTGTTGCCTCTGCGCCTTGCTTCCCCTTTGGGGTTAGGTGCGCAATATAAATAAATAAAATACAAAAATACAAAAAATGTATTCTGAATCTCAAAAAAGAAACAACTAAACAAGATTATTTGCTATACTTTGCTTTAGATGTGAGTGCATCTTTAATAGTACTTTGCTGTTTCTTTCTCAATTCATTATGCTCCTTTTCTGTCGTCATTTCTTGTCGCTAATCTTGTCTCGGAAGGGCAAGACAGCACAGAGTGACATAGGTTCGATCCCCGGGTCCGCTTAGAAACCTCTGGGTGTTAAGCGTGATATAAATAACCCATCATACCTATTCAAAAGGTCAAGTGCATCTAAAGCATTCACCAAGATTCGATAGAAAAACAAATCAAAAACTGAAGAACAGCTGAAAAAGCAATGTTTTCCCAACGATCCTCCTTTCATGGGGAAAAAAGAATAGACCCCCATTCCCAGACCACCCATCCCGATTGGGCCCTTCAGCGTGTACTAATTGTGATTATTCTGGGTTGAAAGAACCATAGGAATTCTTGTTGCAATACATTTTCTCTACGTGGTTTGCGATATTACATGAACTATACTTATTAAGACGTGGGTTTCTTCCCCAACTGCTCAATGGTATTTTATAAAAGTGACCTTTGACTCAGCTCGTCCAGAGTTATTAATGCGGGGAGGTTAGTGAATTTGATGTCAATATGATATTAGGCTGGAAATGTGTTTCATACTGCGCTTTTGTGGATTTTAATCAGACTATAGCGTTTTGTTCTTTAAATAAACAACCTGAACGAAGCTGGTCATTGATGCGACTGAGAAACTGCCCTGTAAGGAGCTTGACAAGCTGCCGTTTTTTCCAGGGGCGTAGTTCACCGTTATGACCTGAAGGGGGCAGGTGGAGCTCTTCCGAGGTTGAGCAGGAATATGCAGCGTGTGCTTCCATCCTGTAAAAAAACTCCATGCAAGAACAGGACCTTTGGGGAGCAGGGGACAGCAAGGTCTGTTTCCGTTTAAGATTGCCTGCTCAATCCAGGATGATGTCAACTGGCAGCAGGCACCACAGACCACTGCAACCAGCAGGCATTTAGATGGTGCACGTCTATTGAAACAAAGTGATTTACTTTTAGGAAATGTACTTCACTGAGTTTCCCTCAGGGTGGTAAAATGGGTAAAGTATATATGTTGTGAGTAGAAGGTACAGTTGGTGAGTACGTGTAAGGGATGGGGTGGAACAAATGGATGTGCGGCAGCCACCACATTAAAAGAAAAGAAAAAACGAAAATGCCACGTGGTAATGTCGGTGAAGTAAATTACAACAAAGTCATTTACTTCAATGAAACCACGTAGAACCGTGCCCCTCCCCGCTGAAACACGGGTGGCATACATTTACATGCCCGCGTCCTGATGCTTGCGATTGTTGGCGATATATAAACAAATAAATAAATAAAGCAACATCGACGGTAAACGCTCCATCAAACCGTATGCATTCTTTTTCTAAATAACAGCAAGCGCTCTTTCTTTTCTGTGTCGAGTGCTTAAAGGACGATTTACACCCTGGAATGCTACGAGTTTCCATTAAGCTAATCAAGGTTTTCCTGTTTGTTCCCCTGCTACGATCCAGACTCGTGGAAAAAGTTCAGTTCTGTGGACGTCAGCCATTTCGGTCATGAGAGGGTTAAGGTCCAAAATGTTCTTTTTTCACCATTATTCCATGTTTCTTTGCAGAGCACCGTGCAGTCACCCTGCTCCGAATGGACCTTGCAGTCTTCGAGCAGGGCCGGGCAATGTGTTTCTTGTAAGCCGAGGGCCGCAGCCCTGTGTAGGAAATTGTTTCACTCCCCTTCCAGAGGCAGAGCGCCCCTCACTGTTTAATTATGTCAGACTTGTTTGGGAAGCCTGGGGATTTTTTTTTTTTTTTTTTTTTGGACACATGAAAAAAAGAAAGCCCAGCCAGCTGTACTGCCTCTGTGAACATAAATTGGGCGAATTTATGCAAGGAAATTGGAGCAAAACGCTGCATTCTTGACCAACGAAACACAGGGATTCTGAAGTGCCAACAGTGCAGGTTCTGTCGCACAGATGCTGCGCTATGTGCACCTGGCCCGAAACTTTCTGTAAGCCAACAGAAAGGATGTTACGTGGTACATGCTGAAAAGGGGGTGGGAGAGGAAAAGGGGGGTGGTTATTTCACACTAGAGTCCCTTATTTTCTCTGTCTGGTGCTGTTTCTAGGCCACTCTAGACAGGCGGACTTCTCAATAGACACCGCACATTAAGCTGTTTTGGTGTGCTGCTTGTGGCGCTGCCCGATGATGGGGCGCGCACGCGGCAGCGTGATGTTGCACGCCGCTGCGTGCAGTACAAATAAACGGGGCGTTTCCCGGTCGCGCAGAGCGACCGGGAAGCCCGAACCACAAGGTCTTGTGCGGCTGAGTCCTTGGGGGAGCCGGGGCTTGCGGACAGCGCTGGGGGGGTGCCAGTAACCCCCAACAGTGGTGACGAGTGGGGGAGACGATGCCCGGGCTCGGCGGTGATAATTTTTGATAAAATGTTTTCACCGAAACGAGGTCGGATCACAAATTCGTTTCGGGCCGCGGGTAGTGCGTCACCCACGCGGCTGGCGGCCATTTTGTCTTCCAGGCCGTGGAACTTCACGAGGCTCCGGTTTGGCCTCTGAAGTGAATCCAGACCTAATTTTTGGAACCTATAATAGCAGGCAACTATACATACACACACATGTGCCAGGGGGTGATTTCTTCATTTTCATGGGTCTCCTACGTCGCGTGCAAGCAAGGAGGAGGGCTGACATGGCTGGGCCTGCATAGCCCATTGTTCTTCTTGCCTCAATTTTTGGCACAGTCGAGGGCTGGAGCCGTCTTCATCCTCTTCATCATCACGGAGGTGTGCTGCAGTGACTTTAATGTGTTTTATCAGGCTGGAACCATCTTCATCCTCTTCATCATCACAGAGGTGTGTGGCAGTGACTGTTCTTCCTCCCTGGTGGTGTTTTGAGTCCGAGTTGCGGCCCCCATCTCCCACACTGGGGGTGCCTGTGCGCTCATGCTCATGAGTGACACTGAGGATCAAGACGGTGCAGCAGCAGCAGCAGCAGGACTGCAGGTGCAGCAGCATCTGGTTGGGCAGGCAGGTCCTCCAGGTCCGCTACCTCCTGTGCAGCCAGCAGGTCCGCTACCTCCTGTGCAGCCAGCGGTGGTACCCGTTCTCCAGCTAATTCCTCCAGCCATGGCCCAACCTCGTGCACAGGCGGCCCTGCAGCCCATTCCAGAGTTTGATGTGTCGGGCCCACCTTCCAGCTTGGGGCGCAGATGGAAGAGGTGGGTCGACCGCCTTGACATGTACTTTCGAGCCGCTCAAGTCACTGATGATGACTCCAGACTGGCTACCATGTTATATTCCGCAGAGCCCTCAGTTCAGGAAATTTTTTAGTCTCTTCTGCCGGGGGATGGGTCCTATGGTCAGGCGAAGGACGCCCTTTAAGCGCATTTTCTACCTTTAGCCAACGCGGACTATGAGCGCTTTGTGATGCTATCCGCCAAACAGAAGGAGGACGAGACTCTGGACACTTTTTATGGACGCCTGAGGTGCCTGTCGTTGGCCTGCGCGTGGGGTGATGCTGAAGATATGATCAAGAAAATGCTCATACAGGCGTGTTCTTCAGGAAAGGTCAGGCGACAAGTGCTAAGGGAGCCTGGAATCACACTCCCACGCATCCTTGAACTGGGTAGGTGCCATGAGGTGTCCGAGGCGAGGGCAGCGAGAATGGAGGCTGGGTTGCGCACCATCAAAACCGAGGAGGTGTGTGCGATGTGGAGCGGGGGCAGGGGCACCAGAAGACCTGGCGGTGGCCCCCGAGATAGAGCTGGGAGGGCGGGTGAGTCTTGCCAGAAGTGTGGCTATGACCTGCCCATCCCAACAGAATGCCCGCCGGAAAGACTTGTGGACGGTGTGGGCTACCAGACCATTTCTCAAGAGTGTGCAAGGCGGCTATGCCTGTGCTGGTGCCGCGAGGCCCCGCCCGGCCCATCTTCAATCGCCAGGGTCAACCGCCCAACGTCGCTCAAGTAGACCAGGGCGAAGAGGATGTTCAGGCAGAAGAGGCTGACGAAGATGAGGAAGAGAACATCTTTTTTGTCTCAAGTGTGGAGGGCCTGAAAGGAAAGAACCGGAGACAGTCACGATGTGTGGTGGAGGTAAACCATTCTCCAGTCCCGGTCCTGGTAGACACGGGGGAGTCTGTCAACGTGATGGCCCGGGGACACTATGACGCCATGGACCGGCCTCCCAAATTGGTCGCACCCAAGGCCCGCATCTTCGCGTTTGGCGGCGTTGACCCCATCCCATTAGACGGCGTCTTCATGGCGAAGGTGGAGCACAATGGATCCCAAATCACTGCACGGTTCTATGTGATACCAGTGAGCAACAACACCTTGCTGAGCTGTGCAGCGGCAGAGGCCCTTAGCATTGTCAGCTTTGCGTACTCCGTCTATCTAGAGGACATCAATGACTTGCCGGAGAAATATGCCGCGCTATTCAAAGGGATTGGACAGATGGGTGGCGATCCGGTGAGGCTGCACATTGACGAATCCGTGCAGCCCATCGCCCTGAAACATCGCAAGGTAGCGTTTCACCTGCGTGAACATGTCGACAAGGAGCTGGACAACTTGGTCAATCTCAACATCATAGAGAAGGTGGAGGGTCCAACTCCCTGGATATCACCAATCGTGGTGGCACGAAAACCCAAACAACCTGATGCCGTCCGGGTCTGTGTGGACATGAGGTTGCCGAACAAAGCAATCAAAAGAGAAAGACACCTCACCCCGACGATAGATGACATCATTGCAGAGGTACAAGGCGCTCGCTTCTTTTCAAAGCTGGACCTTCGAGCGGGCTATCACCAGATCGTCCTACACCCTGGGTCGAGGTACATTACTACCTTTAGCACCCACCGAGGTCTATACCGTTACAAAAGACTGAGCTTCGGGGTGTCCTCGGCGGCAGAGGTGTTTCAAAACATTATCAGGGCTCCCTAGCAGATCTGGAGGGCATCCTGAATATCAGCGATGACATCTTGGTGTTTGCCAGAATGGAGGTAGACCATCTGAGACGCCTGGCAAAGACGTTTGAGAGACTGCAGTCCCTGGGCCTCACCCTCCACAAGGAGCAGTGTGAATTTCTGCGACCATCAATAGAATTCTTTGGCTTCGTGTTTAAGGAGGGGGTTGTCACCTGATCCTAAGAAGGTCCAGGAGATCAGAAAGGCGCAGCCCCCAGAATCCGTGTCGGATGTGAGGAGTTTCCTGGGCATGGTTACCTACTGTGGACGATTCATCCAGAACCTTGCCTCCAGGTCGGAACCGCTCAGGGCGCTGACAAGAAAAGACACCATCTGGAACTGGGGCCCGCTTCAACAAGCGGCCTTTGACGACATCAGGGGCGCCCTGGCAGCTGAGGACACCATGGCCTTCTTTTATCCTGCGTTGCCATCGGAGATCATTGTCGACGCCAGTCCGCTTGGTTTGGGCGCCGTGCTGACACAGATCGACCATGATGGTGGTGTCCGCCCGGTGGCATATGCCAGAAAGGCGCTTTCAGAGGCCGAGCAGCGATACTCGCAGATTGAGCGCGAGGCACTAGCCGTACTCTGGGGCTGCAGGCACTTCCGGCTCTACGTTCTTGGACGCCCGGTGACAGTGGTGACGGATCATAAACCGTTGATTCCCATTCTGGCGGGTTCATCCTGCAAGCCGCCAGCACGAATTGAGAGATGGATGCTCGCCCTTTTGGAATATGGAGTCACCCTGGTGTATCGGCCGGGGGTGAACAATGCAGCAGACTGTCTCTCTAGACACCCGGGGGTGCCTGGAGCAGAGGACTATGACACCTGTGCGGAGGAGGCCGAAGAGCATGTCCGGGTGGTGGTGGAGGTGGCCACCCCGAATGCCATGCCCTTGAAGGAACTCAAGACAGCTGCAGCAGATGACGAGTGTTTCAGGATACTGAGGCAATCCATGCAGCAGGGAACCTGGAAGTCGGTGCTGGAGGCCCTAGCGGGGCGCACCCAGGAGGCCAGAACTGGACTGGAGCAGTTATGGAAGGTCCGGGAGGAGCTGTCGTTCTCAACATCCGGCCTCCTACTCCGAGGAGATCGAATTGTGGTGCCCCAGTCAAAGGTGGGGGAGGTGATCGCCCTTGCACACCGTGGTCACCAGGGCGCGGCCAAGACCAAAGCACACTTAAGGCTGAAAGTGTGGTTCCCGGAATTGGAGCGGAAGGTGGATGATTTCGTGGCAGCCTGCGTCTGGTGTCAGGCGGCGTCACCCCTGCAGCGGGAACCTGTCATAGAGGCGATGCCTCGAGGGACGCACCCATGGGAGGTCGCTCATGCAGACTTTGGCTCCACCACGATGGGCACCCACTTCCTCATGCTGGTTGACGAATACTCGAGGTAACCCGAGGTGGAGTTAGTAGAGTCAGTGACGTTTGAGCATGTCCTGGTGGCCATGGAAAAGGTGTTCGTGGCCCATGGTTTCCCACATACGGTATGCTCGGACAACGGGCGCCGTTCAAGAGTGAACGGTTTGCCGAACTGATGGAGAGCTACGGGGTGGTGCACAGGAAGATCTTGCCTCTCTGGCTGAGAGCAAATGGTGAGGCAGAACGGATGATGAGAACCTTGAATAAGACATTTCGGATCGCCCAGGGCCAAGGACAGTCCCTCCAAAGAGCCCTCTATCAGTTCTTGAGGGTGTATCGTACAACACCGCATGGATTCATGGGAGTGGCCCCAGCAGAGGCGTTGTTCAAGCAGTGCCCTCGGGGGCTACTGCCTGAGGTGGGAGAGAAAGAACCGGGGGTGATTGACAATCAACAGGTCGAGGGTGACCGGCAAATAAGGATTGAGCAAGAGAACCTTCGGAGGGGACTTCGCCCACAGCTGCTGGAGCTGGGCGATGAGGTCCTCATTCGAAATAGACATCCCCATGGGAAGCTCTCCCTACCATACGAGCCGGAGCCGTTGGACGTTGTTGCGGTCAAGGGATCCATGGTGACTGCATCGGATGGCCGGTCTGAGGTAACTCGCAACGTGAGTTTCTTTAAGAAGCTGCGGGATCCCAGGACTGATCCACCCCCTGATCCGGACCTGGAGGTCATCCCTGACGACGAAGGAGAATCATCATGTATGCCCGAGTCCCCGGTCCGGGGAATGCCTGTGGACCGATCACCCGTGCCGGAGGTGAGTAGGAGGTACCCCCATAGGACTGGGCGAGGGAAACCTGCTCACCTCAGTGATTACGTTTTGGGACAGGTATCTGATCATCCTGACAATGGGAACGGTTAAGTAAGGGGACCCGGGTAGATGTTAATAAAGGGGTTTTCAGAACGGGACATGTGAAGTGTTATAGACATAGGGCCTCATTACGACCCAGGCGTTAAGGGTTAACGCCGTCGTTAACCCTTAACGCCTATTCTGATTTTAACGGCTGCTCTTAGCAGCCGTTAAAATCCATGGCGCTAACCTGCCATGATGCTAATTACGCCACCGTAATTTACGGTGGCGTAATTAGCGCCTTCCCCACTCCCATTATGCCCTATGGGGCAAAAATGGGAATGGGGAAGGGAAAATGGGAAATGGGGATTTACCGCCCCACTCACCTTGGAATGGGGCAGTAAATCCGCCATCCACCATGGTGTAAACGTAGTTTACACCATGGTGGTAAAGTTGGCGCAATTAGCGCCTGGGTCGTAATGACCCCCATAGTGTTTTGGTTTGCAGTGTATAGTTGTTTAATGTTTGTTGTTTGTCCTCCCGAAAAAGGAGGAGTGTGGCGCTGCCCGATGACGGGGCGCGCAAGCGGCGGCGTGACGTTGCACGCCGCCGCCTGCAGTATAAATAAACAGGGAGTTTCCCGGCCACGCAGAGCGACCGGGAAGTCCGAACCACAAGGACTCGTGCGGCTGAGTCCTTGGGGGAGCCGGGGCTTGCGGACAGCGCTGGGGGGGGCGCCAGTAACCCCCAACACTGCTCACCCAGAACATGGCAAAACATGGCACTGTTATATGGGAACATCTGCTACAAAACAGTACAGTTGCAGAGTATGTGATTTGGCTGGTGAAATGTGCAGTTCTTGTTCTGTCCACCTGAAGGGGCGTCAGGGGTGCGTTTATCAATGGGCTGATGAGCGCATTAGGGATAAACCTGTGTCTGCAGAGGGCGCGGGCACCCGATAACGTATCAGCGTAACCCTGTTAAAACCCTGATAGACCCACAGATCAGAGTTGAAACATTACTTGGATGGAAATATCATTGCACACCTTAAATGTCAGGAGCATGAAGGACAGGAACCGATGGGCTAGCGCGTTGAGCATTTTGGCTTCCCAGTACAGCAACGTGGGCATTGTTTCCTGAAAGTGGATACCATTTGTCCAGTCGTACAAACAACTTTGCATTGTCCACAAGGCCTCCTGGGACCTGGGTCTGCTATACCTTCAACTTTCCCTTCGGAAATACCTTCCTACTCAAGCTCGTTGCTGGGGGTAGATCTCTTTTTTGGCTGGGGCTTCCCTCTGGAACAGCCTCCCTGCCTCTCTGAAACTTGAGGAGAGCATCTTCGTTTCCAAAAGCACCTCAAGACCTTCCTCTTTGCTTCTGCCTTCTCTCTCCCTCTCCCCTGCTGATCTGTCTGTTTCGGCACCGGGCACCTGGCTACCCTCTGATTTCAGGCCCAGATCCCTGCCCACACAGCCGCACACCTGCACTGCCTCCTGGCAACCCTTGCACTTAGGTCTGTATCTGCAACCCTACAGTCCCTTTCCTGCACTTACTAGCCACTCGTTGTCTGCACCTTTTTCTTGCACTTGCCATCTGCTGGCCACACTACCTATTGTTGTTGATCACATTTTCAGTACTTTTTCACCCCACCCGTGCCCCTTGCACTTTCCCCACCTCCCTCCCCCCTGCACTTGTGCGTCCTCAATGTCACTGGGCCGAGTAAGATCATTGTTTTTGTTCCTCCCTTGTACCGCGCCCTTGCCTCATCTCACCCTGAAACATTTGTGTATGAGCGTGGTATAAATAAAATATATCATGACTCGAGCAGGTGTGGAGGCACGGTCCATAATACACAAGGGGATTGTCCTGATCAGTATATTCTCGTGGTCTACTTGCTAAATTACTGTAAACTCAAAGTTTGTTCTGTCATATAACACACATTTAGATTTCTTTAGTATGTAGTAGTATTCAGCCCATCAAGTAGGTAATACAGACACAATTTGAAACTAGATACAGCTTTCATTTATTTAGCTGTTCATGTATTTTATAGTCATGGTTTAAAAGTTCTTTTTGGCATAGATTTTTCAAATACAAAAAAGTTCAGTTTACCAGGTGTGGTTTGCTTTTATACATTTGCAAAACCTTTAGTGACAATTCAATGAAGAAACATAATTTAATTTATACAAAGCTAGAGTAAGTTTGTGCTTTAGAATTTTAGTGTAAAACCACCACCTAGAGTGACAAGTGATAGCTAAGGATACATAATACAACCAGATCAAAGAAACAAAGTCATAATTGGTTGTTTTTTAGCCAGGCTGGAGGGTGACCTAAAACACTGTTGACGTCTGGGTATTAGTCAGGTGGTTGAAAGGGCCAAATAAAGCACACTAAGGTGTTGGTCCACAGACGTTTCGGCAAGGTGCCTTCATCTAGGGCCTGGAATAGGTCTCCCTGAAAGAAAAATGGAGGGGACTCTATTAGTGCCGGCAATGATGGAAGGCTACTGAGTAATGACAGTTAAAAATTCCATGATTGTGGTACACCACTGGCAAAATTACAAATTGGACAGGAAAGCACGGGACTGACCTTAGGGGTAATATCACTATGGATCCTGCGAAGGGCGGTCCAACAGTTTCAAGAATGGAGTCGATGGTCTTTTGTGCAGCGTCAGGCTGCTGTTAAATAAATGACAATAAAATCCAAAGGGTTCTATTAGGGCAATGATTTTATAAGTGGCCTGCATTTTCATGTAAGGGGAGAGGGAACAGAGGGCGTAGGCACCTGTACAGAAAATCTCACCTTGTGTGGCGTTGAGGCCCCAATAGCTAAGCTGGAAAGAGTTGAAGGGTTCCAGTGAAATGTTTTTATTTCTTGTCCCCGAAAGTGGACGTTGTCCTGCGGGATGGAGGTAGAAAAAAGAGCAAAAAGCAGGTTTTAGCTATGGGGGCTGGGGTCACTGCAGAAGGAGCCTTAGTCATGAAGTGGCTGAGAGCTCTACCTGTTAGAAGACAGCGGTCTGTATCCTACGCGAAGACGTGGTGTAATGGAACAGCTAGAGAGCTGTCCATGTAAAGCTAGGAGTTTCACGGAGCCGATCGCAACACGTATGTGTCCGGGGGGCAGTGCTAGGCAACTCTCTGTGCGCATGTGCAGCGCAGGGTAGACTAATCCCTGCATGCTGTGCGCGCACCCGGAACGCAATGTCGAGCAAAATCCCTGTGCACATGTGCGAAGGGGCAGTGGAGTCGGGCAGTGTCCCGTAGTCAAGGGAACGCATAACTTTGTGGTGCAGGACTGGCAATGGACTGTGAGACGGGCTCTGATGGGCCGTTAAGTTTGAAGTTGAATGACTAACAGTATGTAGTTGTATGTAACAAGTCATATGTAGAGGTCATGCAGGTGGGCATTAATTGTCGTGGCCTGACTCACGCACATAGTGTCTTCTTTGTGGGTAATGAGCCCCAGTGTAGCAGAGTTGTAGCGGTTGGCTAGTGCCTAAATAAAGGAATCCCATAGAACTAAACTGTAGATCTGTGGGACGGTGGGCTGCGTAAATTAGAGTTGAGGCTGTCAGGTGCCCAACTAGGGGAATCCCATATAGCTATACTGTGGAGCTGTAGGCTATATAGGTCCCATAGTCCCGGATGAGGCCTCAGTAATGTGCCAGGTGGAGGGGGTCAATTACCCCCGGAAACCAGTGGGTTCATCCTCGTTAAGTCTGTTGGTGATACTATTAAGTTTAAAAATTCACCAAGCTTCCTTGTGATTTAGTGAATTGCTGGTTCCACTGGTATTAGGAACTGAGTCTGTAATCCACCAGAAGAGGTCATCTGGTCCATGGTGATTTTCTATATAATGTTGGACCAGTGGAGATGTTAAAGATTTGCATCTGATGCGTGATCGGTGTTCTCCTATTCTTTTGTAAATTTGGTGAGTGGTTTTGCCAACATAGTGAAGACCACAGGGCCACTCAATTATGTGAATTACATTGGCCGTTTTGCAGTTCGTGAATTGTCTCAATTGCCAATCCTTTTCACCGATCTTGAACAAATTCATTTTCTTCGTGAATCGGCAGATGGTGCATGTGCCGCATGGGTGGTGGCCTCTTATCTCACGCATATTCCAGATAGTTGATCTTTGGGTCTTGGTGTCAAGTCTGGCATGTGTTAGGATGTCCTTGAGATTTTTTGATCTTTTCAATGCCATTCTGGGCACTTTTTCTTCTGGTAGGCTCAGCTGGACTAAAGGCCAGAATTTTCTCACTATTCCCTTGAGTTTGGTGGTATCTGGCCCAAAGGTGGACACAAAGGTAAGAGTGTCATCACTATTCGGGTTGGCCAGTTTGGGCGTTAGTAGGCTCTCTCTAGGCGTATATTTGGTTCTTTTTATTGTTTTTTTAATGAGCTTTTTTGGGTATCCTCTTTCTTGTAGTTTTTGTTGGAGAACTTTAGCATGTTTGTTATATTGATCTATTTCAGTGCAGTTGCGTCTTAACCTCAGGAATTGACCGTATGGGAGATTATCCCGCAGATTCTTTGGGTGGTGGCTGTTGTAATGAAGCAAGGTATTTCTGTCCGTCTCTTTGGTAAAGAGATTACACATCAGGGTTCCATTTTTGACTGAAATTGATAGGTCCAGGAAGTTGATTGTTGTATTGCTGCATAGCATGGTACATTTTATCTCTTGTGTCTTGGTGTTGAGCCAGTTGGAGGCACGGTCCAACATTGTGGTCCAGAGGGAGCGACTGCACATCTTGGGGTGTTGCCATGCTTGTTAAAGAGCGGCAGCTCATGGTTGAATCAGTAACAGAGCAGGTAAACGCCAGAGTGCTGACCATCAATGGATCATGGGCAGGCAAACCGATCCAGCTGATCAACGTGTATTCCCCTGAGCAGGAATGAATGACTGCAAGTGTTCCAAAACCAGAAGCTGCTGCTCGCTACCTCCAGGACTGTCCGGATAGGGGCTGACTTTAACTGCATCATGAAGGAGGATGGATGCACTGGCTCTGGCGGGATGATTGTGACACCCAGGCTGCTTTCACAGCTTATTGGGGTGGGTTCCCTCAGAGATGTCATCAGAGATATATGGGCAAAAGCAAGGAATTTCATCTGGAGTTACCATATGGCTATGTGTGCTTCCGGATTGACTTCACCTTTGCCAGGAAGGGGTTAGCTGACCACTTCCAGGCAAAAGGCAGCAAAGTCATGTTCCATTCTAGGGTCAAGCGAATTGAGATAGACGAGAAATACAAATCCTTTTTCTTCAAGAAGTTGCACTCCACTGCCACGCCCCTAGTACAACTGCAGGATCCAGAGGAAAACCTCGAAAGTGGGAAGGATGAGGCCATCACAACTTTTATAGCAGCCTTAACTCACCTAAGGTGTCAGAGAGAGCCTAAAAGGCTGGGATGTAAAAGACATCAGGCCTGTAAGAGAGAGCAACTCAGAATGCCCCCTTCATGCTGGGTTAGCTGCAAGAGGCAGTCATATCTTCAAAGCACTGCAAGATGTTGGGCTGTGACAGTCTCCCAGTCGACCTGTATGTTGAACTCTGGGACCCGATAAGACTGGACTTGATCGGGCTGTACGAGGAGATGGCTGCAAGGTGTAGCATGCCACAGTCCCTGATAGAGGGCATATTTGCACTCTTGTACAAACAGGAAGGAGAGAGAGGGCCCCTTAAGAACTGGAGACCCATCTCCTTCATGAACGTGGACTACAGGATTCTCACAAAAGTAATGGTTTACCATCTTGAAAGGATGATCAAGAAGATAGTCCACCCAGACCAGTCCTGCGAGACACCCAGTCAACAGATCACAGACAGCCTGGTCCTCATCGAGATACTGTCAAGTAAGTCAAGGAATGGATGGTCCGGGTGGCTCTGGTCACCCTGGATCAGGAAAAGGCATTTGACAGAGTCTGCCTCCAGTTCCTGGACCAGGCCCTGTGGGCACTGGGGCTGGGAGACTTCTTCTCTGCCAAGGAGAATGTTATGTGTAAAGAGGTCATCAGTACTACTAGTGTTAATGGTTGGAAGACCACCTCCTTCCCAGTCGAGTCAGGAGTCAGACAATGGTGTCCACTCTCATCTCTTCTGTTTCTTTGTCTTATAGAGCTATCGGCGGAACACATAAGACTGAACAGTGACATCAGAGGGATAAAGGAGCCAGGAAGTGATGCCAAAGTCGAGGTAAAGGGCTCCCTCTACATAGACGACATCTGTGTTCTGCATAGATGGAAGCTCAGTGAGAGCCCTTGTGAAGACCTGTGTCCTCACAACAAAGCTTCAGGGGGCAAGATCAACTTCCTGAAGTCAAACGCCAGGCACTTTTGGAGACTGGAACACTGAGCATGAGCTGCTGACTTCCCCATCAGATTGGCCCACATGAAGATCCTGGGAGTTTGGTTTGGATGTGACGGAGCTGCAGAGAGAATGTGGGATGAAGCAATGGTAAAGGCCAAGCAGAAGCTCTGACCAACGAACCTTTGGAAGCTGACCATAGAAGGGAAGATGCTGGCCCTGAGGTACTACATGCTCTGGGTGCTGCAGTATGTAGCCCCAGTCTGACCAGTGCAAAAGAGGATGGGGAGGACCATCAACTGGATGGTGTACTTCATTTGGAACTTCAAGATGGACCAAGTGGGGAGAAACATGCTGTACAAGGAGCAAAAGAAAAGAAGAAAGAAATTCCCAGACATCTTCACCAACTTCAGAGGCTTTTTCATCTGCACCTGCATGAGGACCAACAGCAAAGAGAATCACACAGGATTCCTGATGGTCGGCTTCTTCCTCCTGCTGGTCTGGCATGAGGGCCTTCATGCACTCCAGAAGACTCAACCCCTTCAGGAACTGCCAGAGTGGATGCAAAGGAGACGAGACAGATTACCACCTCTTCTACAACTGTACCTATGCCAGAGACCTGATGTGGGACCTGTCCATGAAGCTGGGAAGCCTGATCCCTACAACGAACATTACGGGCGAGTCAGTGTTGTATGGTTTGTTCCCGGGGTCCCAGGCACAGTGAGAGAGCTCGGCCTGCTGGAGAAACCTGTGCTTTTTTTAAAGATGTGCTTCTCTTTTACAGGGACTGTCTCGAGGTGGAGAAGAAAGAAACATTGACCAAATGATGTTCGGGGTGATCCACAGCCTCCTGAGGGACTACGAGTACATCAACGGCTCAGACGAGATCAGTGACAAGGAGGAGTGAATAATGTACACTTTAACGAGCCTGACCTTTTACTTCCACATGCAAAGGTCACACAGAATAGGTTTGTACACACGTTATCTTGTTGATTCTTGAGACTGACGAACAAAGTGGGTTATTTGAAAGTGATGATTACCATATCTAAATGGTACGATGATCCCAGACAAAAAAAACCTGTCCCTGTCAGAATTCATGTTCTATGCACTTGTGATATTTTCTGGTGCATAAGTGGACTTTATGCTGATTAGGCTTGTCCTTTTTTAACGTGTTACCCAGAATCCGCTCCTCTACAGAGATTTTTAAGGTGGGCACCCTGATTTGGTTGCTTGCAGACATAACCCACTTTTTAAGGCCTGGGGAAAAATAGAGTGAGACATGTCCAGCTGCAGTTGGAGAGGCGATCACAGAGAGAAGAAAAAAGAGACCAGCATGGTGACAGGCAGCAGTAGTGACGGCAGAGCTCTGGCCCAGGAAGTACGAATGAAGGAGGGGATGGAAACGGCAAGATGAACACCCAAGTGGCAAAAGCTAACGCACTGGGCCGGTAACTGCATGGAGGAAGGCCCAGGGACCTAAGAGATGGTTTGCCCATCAGGAGGAAAAGGCAGCAATGCTGAACAGCCCTGAAACACCTGTACTGCTTGAGCTAAGGGAAGCCACTTCCAGGGGACCATTTGAACCCAACCAAGCGGCAACAGCACCAGGAGAGAGGCCAATCCAGGCTGGAGCAACCCCATGTCCCACAAACTCTATCCCCTGAGACACAGAATCTGCCAGACCATCCGGATGCAGGTGAAGGAGGTGGAGGGGAAGTGAGTTATGGCGGGCAGGGACATGTTCTGGAGCAAGGCAATCATGGCCTTTATGACAAAACCCAGGGAAACCCTCAGCTTCTAGTAATACCAGTCCTTGGAACTCCTCCTGACTGTCTTCATGCAGGCAATCTGCAAGAAGTACTGAAATGTCTTTTAGGAAAAGATGGAAGAGGACCCATTCTGCACCTTCAAAAGGGAGACCCTGACAGAGACAAGGGAAAGGAGGATCACAGTGGAGATGACCAAACCCTACGTCTCAGGCACAGACATCGGCACCCTGCTAAGACGGCACGACACGATCACAGCAGGGCTGTCGGAGGTCTGAGAAAGCAACATGGTATCGAATACATCATGGAGAGCATCTCTGGAGCCAAGCACCCAAGGCAAGGAAGGCCTGTGACACCTACCGTCTGTCTTTTACCTGGGAGCAGATAAAGGGAGAATCAGGTATACGGGACAAGCCTTCACTTTTAGGAAGTGCAATGGTGAGAGTAACAGTGGGAAAGCATGCCCACAGAAGCTCTGCAGGTAGTACAAGGTATCAGGGCATGAGGCACATGAGTGCATTAGTAAGAACACCTGCAACTTCTGTGAGGAAGATGGGCTTGCCTACAACCATTGCTCTGACTCAGTCAGATCCTACACTGGAGTGCTAGCTGCAGAAGCAAAGGGTCCAATGCTGCCTGCAAGTTCAACAGCCCAGAAACACAATACAAGATTGGGACCCTGCTGAGGGAGAGCAAAGACGAGGCAGACAAGATCAAAAAGGCCAGGAGCACCCAAGCCCATTGAAGCCCATGCCAGGCTAGGGCACCCAGGTCTGGCAGAACCCGAGGTGACGTCAGCCATGGTGAAATGAGAGCCCAGACCAGACATGGAAGCCCTTGCAACAGGGAGAAGCAAGGCCCAGCTGGGAACGGAGGCCAAGGATGAGAGGGAGAAAGCCCCCGCAACCAGGCCAGACAAATCAACTGAATCCACCGATGAGGAATAGGACAGAAGAAACAGAAGGAAAGGAAAGAAGAAGAGAAAGGCCAATATAAAGAAGGGCACACAAAAAATAAAGAGGAAGACAGGAGCAGAATGAGCAGAGGCCGGAGACCTGAAGACCTCACTCCAGTCACAGCCATACCTGCCACAGTAGACAACATCAGATTAGAAGAACCAGCACAGACAATGAGATCAGTGATAAAGAGACTCCCACCCACCAAGTCTGACTACTATTCCAGCAAGAAGGCAGAATGTGAGAACCATGTGGTGATGAGGAGCAAAAACCCAAAAACCAAGTGAAATTGGCGAGACTATATAAAGAACCAGAAATCTTCAACCAGACGCAAGTGATGGGAACTGAAGACCAGAAAGGAGGAAGCATTATGGAATGGTTGACAGAGGAGATCTTCCAGACCATGGAGGTTCTCTCAAAGACCAGGATAGACATTGAAGACGAGATGGAGAAAGCAGAGGGTGTGGGCCCTTGTAGTGTATCAGTCTGACCCGGTTAAAGCCCTGATAGACCCACAGATAATAGTTTAAACATCACTGTTAACGCTCATGACCCCCTGGGTGAGGGGGAACAGGATTCATGTTGGTGATGCCATAAAGGCATGAGACAACAGTCAACACATATGAGGGTAAATGATGTTATGGGTGGAGTATGGGATATATTGGAAAATCCGAAGTGTCACTCACTTATAATATAAGGCCTACGTGTTTATTATTTTTCCTTAAATCCTAGTGAACATTGGAGGGGGAAAAATCACTCATTGGCTTTATACAATGATTCCCCTGAGTGCTATTTAAGGTAGACATGCACAGTAGGACTACTGAAGCGGGGATTTCAGGAGCTCTCGTGACACTAGTTGAAGGCCACCGTGCCTCTATCTTGGATTATGTTGGCCCAGACCGGTTCGAGCAATGGGACCTTATTCTTGGCCGGATGTACATTGGGGGCTGTGGCCCTACATCCCTCACCTGAGGAGGATGGTGCCGGATATCGTCAGACCAGAGCAACCGACCCAGAAGCAGAGGATTATATTATTCCGGGAGATGGGATGGAAATGGAAGATGGACTAAGGGAATGAACAAGGGTTATTGTTGTCTTGGGGGCGGGAGAGGTCAAACGGAGGTGATCTGTATTGTGAAGGGTCCAACCATGGGGAGATATTTAGAGGAAAGCCAATTGGAGCGGGTTGGGTTAGATTTGGGAGGTGGCTCATAGGGTGCTGTTTGCTTATGTGGTTTGCAAACCAGTAATAAAGGATGACTTCCTTTGTCCATTTCCAATTCGACTCCTGAATACTTTTTGTTTTGATTCTACTTTGATATTACTAAGATGGAAATATCATTCCTCACCTCAAATGACATAAGCATGAAGAACAGGAACAGACGAGCTAGCGCTTTGAGCTTTTGGCATCCCAGAACTGTATGCTTTGCTCAGAAATGTGTTATACTGTATGTCCAGTCGAACAAACAACTCCAGGGGGACTGAAGGCACGTTTCATTGTATTGGTCCCGAAGGAATGACTGCAAGTCCTCAGGTGTCGCCATACTTGTTTTATTTATTTATTTATTTGTTAAAGGGAGACAGCTCGCTGTTGAATCCGTAACAGAGTAGCTGAACGTAAGTGTGCTCACTGTCAACAGCTGTTGGGCAGGCAAATATAACCGACTGATCAACATGTATGGCCCCCAACCAAGAATGAACGACTGGAAGTTTTCCAAAACCTGAGGCTGCTGCTTTACACCTCCTAGACTTTAACTGTATCCTTGAGTAGGATAGATGCACTGGCCCTGGCTCTGCAGAGATGGATGTGACAATCCGATTGCTCCAGGAGATTGTTGGGGAGGCTTCCCTGGGAGATTTTATTGGAGGTATGGGGGTGCATGCCAGGATTGTCACATGTGACTGTACTCATTTCAACTATTTCACAAAAATAACGTACCATGTTTAACCTTTGGATACTGACAGCATATGAACAATCTACACATGTCCCTGTCTACAAATGCAGGAGGGAACTTACCTTAGAAAAGTGCAGTAATGTGTCATCTTTCCAGACAGACTCTCTGATGCCAATCCAGGACCCTGATTGTTTTGTCTTATCTGGCAGTAGCACCTTTGCAGCAAATGGTGACACACCCAGTGGCCCTTATTACAAGTTTCCCGGCATACCGCCAGTATGGCCCTCATTACGACCCTGGCGGTAAGTAAGCCACATTACCGCCATGGCGTAATCATCATTTACGCCATGGACCGATGGCGTAAAGAGCGCCATATTCCGACCCATCGCGCATGAGCATTACGCCATGGCGGTAATGTAAACTACGCCATGGTGTAAACAGCCCTTACCGGCATCGAATGCCGCGCTGGGTGACCTACCGCCACCCATCACTGCGCCGACCGTAATTAGCGGGCCCCGTAATCAGCGGGCCCCGTAATTAGCGGGCACGGTAATTAGCGGTCACTGCAAATAAGCGGAACCGGAAGTAGCGTCATCGCGGCGGAACGGGAAAGAGCACAGCGGCCATCTTTAAAAACACAATCCATTGCCATCCTACCCAACCACACCACATTCGACCCTGAAACCCTGTGAATCCCATTACCCACCCATTTCCTCACCTAACCATGCCAAAAGTTGTTAAAAAAGCCTGCGACAGGCAGCGGCAGGACCGCTTCAGTCGCGAAGAACTGACTATGCTGGCAGACACGCTGCAGGAGAAGGCAGACGTCGTCTTCTCATCAGAGATGACGAGACCAGCCATAGCCCGGAAAAAAGCAGTATGGGAACTCGTGGCACAACGCGTCAGTGCCGTAGGTAACACCCCACGCACCGCCAGACAGTGCCGCAAAAGGTGGGATGACCTCCGGCTCCGAGTAAGGGGCATATTGTCAGCAAACCGCAACCTGGGACTGGCAACTGGCGGTGGAGCAGACTCCCCACGGAAGATGCAGCCATGGGAGGAGACATGTGCCTCATTGATCGGCATAGAGTGCATTGAGGGCGTCGGCGGAATGGAAAGAGGAGCCCCGACATCAGGAGACACAGGTAGGTGCCTCCAATTCAGCCTTGCAAAACACCCTGAATCACACTTACATGGGAATCACAATGTCGCCCCATATGGCAAACGCAACACATCAGCAGAAGACCCACACCCTGCACACATGCAACATGTACACTCTACAGCAGGCACACACATTCCTGCATGCTCAACCCACCCAAAAGGGAGACAACCTGTATGTCACGGCCTACAAAGTCCACCATCTATCCATCTAAACCATGGCACTCATCACAATGCCTGCTCAATGTCTGCTGAACCATCAATAACACTTTCCCTCCTCTGCTCCACCACAGGCTCACACTCGGACACCGGCAGGGACGAGAGTGGCACCACCCCAGCCAAGAAGACCAGGACAGAGGGAAGAGGCCACCAACCATCCACCTCTGCTGGACCCATGGCCAACCCACAGCAGGCCAAAATTCCTGTTGCCGAACAGCCCAGGGCAGCAATTCCCCCCGAGGAAAGGGACATGATGGCACCCACGGCAGACCCACAAACACTGCTGCCCACTGAGGGGATCGTGTCTGCAGGGAGCAGTACAGTCGGGGAGACTGCAGCCATCGCAGCCTGTTCTGACAGCGATGTGGCGAATGGGGATGATGACATGGAAGGTCCCCCCCACACCCAACTTACCTCCCCACACCTGTCCCCATGTAGCCTGCATGGACAGGGCAAATAGGGGCAATCCCCTGGAGGTTCGTGGCCAGCCACTCCAAGCCCAGTGGGACTAGGGTGTGGAAATCGATATAATATTGTGACCCCAATCGCATTGTTTGAATGTATGTTGGCCTACGCCAAGCTGTCTAAAGAACACCATGTACATAGGTTCCGCGGCAAGGTCTTGACCTTAATGTATTGTGTAAGCCGCCATCTTGGATCTAGCCGCAATTTTAGGTACTCTTGCAGTGTGGAAGTCACCCTGAATCACAAAATGGAGGCCGAATGACATTTTGAGTAAGACTCCGGCCATGGTGACCTCCGCACACGTGAATAAACAATATGTCCGCAGGCCACTTGTTAGGGTCACGAACTAAGACCTTGTCCTCTCTTTAACCTGTGTGTAAATATGTAACTGTATCAGCGGAACTGATCAAATTATGTAAATTGTGTGTTCGACCTGGCTACGAACCCTAGCCACAGTTCCAAGAATGGTTAACTTGCGAGAGGGCTGGCCAATGCAGGACAAAACGTATAAAAACCCAAGCATCCCGATGATCGGTCTCTCCCACTTTCAGTGCGAACCTTACGTTGAAGGTTCGCGTGTTAGTCAGAGGGCCGAATAGCTATCCGTATGTCAATTGACTTTGGTAACTTTGTAACTTTGAAATAAAGCGCTTTGTATGTCCTTTGTAACCTGTGTTGGTGTGTTTCCTTTTGGGCTTCCCGGCCTCATATCAATTTCTCTGTTTCCACAGTTGGCGCCCGAATAGGGACCCTCAAGATTGATGCCAGATCATTGAAGGTTGACGCAGACTATCGAATGGGGATCGGACGGTGTGATTCTGCGGGCCCGACCGATCGAGACGCGATACCTCGGCAGCGCTGCACGATCCGATCCTTGGGCGATATTCGTGCGGTCTGACACGGCATCTTGACGAGGGTCCAAATCCGAGGCGGGCAGATTTGCCGAAACCACCGAACGCAGGTAAAAATTTGTTAGTTGAAGTCCTTTGTAAACCGTACGGTCCTCCTTAGGTTTGGTCAGGTGCAGTCGTGACCCGGCTCTTAATTTAACCCTGACAATTTGAATTTGGCGTATTGTATCTGCAGACACAATTATTGGACCAGGTAACACCAATTCTTTGAGAAATGCCTGGGAAATTGTCTAGCTGCTTTAGGGCTCTGTTCCGCAGCGATCGACAATCTTTGGAATTTAGCCGTCCGGCACCACAGGAGGGGTCGCCGGCGTGTACTATGTACTGTAAGTATGGCATTGGTAGTATTGTATTTAATGACATTTGGCACAGACAGACCAGAAATGCCTCCGAATTTCAGTGGCCAATCAATGGTAGTTTTGAGATCCCCCGTATTGAATACTTAGAATCGATCTTGCTTAAGAAAAAGGCTAGGCCAGCAGCCTTTTATGTGTTACAAAATTGGAAAAAGGAAGCATTGCAGCAGCTTAAAAGTAGGGATAAACATGCACGTCGTCATAAAACGAATGCCGAAAAGGCATTGTTGTATGACAAGGAAAAACGATTAGAAGAAGCCCAGAAAATGGATAGAGCTTTCTCGCTCGAGGTCCAGAAAATTTACCCCTCTAAAGATTTCCATGTTTCCGAGGAGTTTATTGAGAAAATATTGAACGAACGGAGGCCTGATTCTTCAGCGCCACCTCCGTATGCTCCTGTTGTGGGCACCTTGCCCGTTCCTGCCATTGTTCCCGTTGCTATTCCTACTCCCCCTGCGCAGCCTACTACTCCTAGTTCTTTGGTAGTTGCTCCTCTGTCTATTTCACTGCCTCTCTCCCCTGCACCCTTGTTAAGTCCACCTACACTTTCGATTCCGGGGAGTCCCGTGTTCGTTAAAACAGATCCCGGTGCAGGGTCAACAATTGTGACTCGTAGTACTGTTCCTGCGGGCAGGAAACAGGAACTATTTGCTTGGGCTAAGCATTGCATGGAAAAAGGTGATCAAACTGATGCATTTTCAACATTATCTAATTTGCTCGATTTTCCCGAGAAAAATGTTTTTATTGAAGGACTGGGGATTCACTTAGGTGTAATGTGGGGTAGATTGCAGACTTCGGATCTCCCACAAGGGGTGAGAGATCTGAATGCTTTGGCACTTTCGAGGGATACAGAGCAGAAAGTATGTGGACATGTTGATAGGTTGTTTGAGTTTAGGAGGGATTTTGAAAGGTTACAAAACGAGGATGATGAGGACGATAGGATATATGTACAGAAACGGTTCCTTTCGTGCCGGAGATCAGCGCCTGAGGAAGTACGAATTTGTACCAAAGACGCGATTCGATGGATCTCGGATTCATCGATACCGCCAGATGAGGTGTATGACACATACAGTCAATACACGGTAGAGATGCAAAGAAAGGTAATCCAAGTGATGGTACAGCACTTACAGGAGGAATGTATAAGGAAGAAGGTTGGTTGCCCCATAGAGTTATTGGGTATTTGTAAAAGAGCTTTTTCGCCCGGCACTTCTACAGCTGCTTTAGCGCTCGATTTGGCCCTAATACTCAGTAAGCGGTCGGAGGTCCCTATATCTCAGTTGCCTATGAGAGAGGTCCCTCCGACCCTTGTCCCAAAAGTAGAAATCCCCGCCGACGCGGCGGCTGGTACTCCCGCGACGGATATCCCTGCACATTACGTATCGCAGTTTGTTCACCTCCCGTTATCTCGACAGGAAGTGAACACGATTAGACAATCAGTCCCTGATATTAGGAAAAACCCGACAGGGTTTTATAAAGAGATAGAATCCGTCTTACAGTCTTCTGTGTTCACCTTAAGTGACATGGACTTATTGTTTCCAGTGCTTTTGCCAGTTGATGTATGGAAACAGATACGGACAGTAGATGATGTGCCGGGGCTAGGGGATACATGGGTAAATCTGATTAGAATAGATGGGGAACGACCAGCTGGTGAGAAACCACCCCAGGTAATACTTACCTTACCCGATAGAATAGTTGCTAAACTAAAAACTATAATCCCAGAAAAAAGGATTATTTGGGACAAGCTTACGGCCTGCGTCCAAGGGAAAACTGAAGGTACTACTGAATTCTTTAATAGATTTGAACAGGTGTTCTCTGACTTCAGTGGACAGGATTTAGGCACAGAGTCGGGGAAGAGGTTGTTTGTGGACAAATTTGTACGTGGATTGTTGCCCGACATCCAGTATCCAGTCACAAATTATGTCCTCAGAGAGCGCTTGGCATGCAAAATCTCAGTCAGAGGTTTTGCATATGGCTCAGTATTATGAGAATCGGGTTAATAATGAAAAAGAGAAAATCGAAAAAAGAAGGGGCGACTTGAAGACTAAGGTATTGTTGCAGCAAATTGTCAGAAACCCCAGAGGAGGTACGACACAGACTAGAGGTCAGTACATTCCAAGAGGAAATACTCCTCTGAATTCTATAAATATTAATCAGTGTGCTTATTGCCGCCAGGAAGGTCACTGGCGAGCACAGTGCCCTGCCCTTCGTCAGAGGTCAGGAGGCACATTTGGAGGTATGGGTAGGCGACCAAGGGGCCGCCCCGGAGCAGGGGGCCCTGATAGGGGTCAGCTTCTACAAGATCCACAACAACCTTTTTCACGGGAAAATCAGACTCCGAGTATGGACTCGAGAAATATATTTGATCACCCTTCTGCTGCCTATCTTTCTGAAGAACTTCCCTTTGACGAAGTTCTGCCTTACTAGGATTGCCCAAAGCAGCGTTTGGAACCTTTACCTATTCCCGTTATTCAGAAGGGCCCCTACGTTGAATTATTGGTGGGGAATAGGAAACATCAGTTCTTGATTGACACTGGAGCACAAAAGTGCTCCATTGACCATTCTAGGGTTCCAAACATCCCACTGTCAGGGCAAACAAACGTTTCTATAGGGTTCTCTGGTATACCAACTGTTTGTCCGGTTTCTGCGCCGGTATCGGTTTCTTTGGGTCCTTTCACAGACCAGTGCCCTTTTCTTCTTACTTCAAACTGCGGAGAAAATTTGCTAGGGTTGAATTTGTTAAAGAAACTGAATGCAGTGATTCATTGTTCCCCTGACAGAATAAGATTAACAGTTTCACCACAGCAACCCTTTAACTCCCAGTACTTGACCCGACCTCTACCTCCCTAGTTTGACATTGTCCCGGAATGTTTGTGGGCAATAGACGACAATGATGTCGGGATATTGCACATCGAGCCTGTTAAGATAGTTTTGAAACATGGGGTTAAGCTACCGCGCATTCCGCAATATAAAATTTCAATTGAAGGTGAGCGTGCTCTGAAATGCATTGTCTCCGATTTTGTACATCGTGGAGTGATCGAAGAGATAACAGGTAGCTTATGTAATAGCCCGATCTTGCCAGTATATAAGAAAGGCGACAATGCAATTCCGTACCAGTTTATAATAGATCTTCGTGCTATTAACCGGGTGGTAGCCCCACAATTTCCAATCGTGCCTGATGTAACAACGATCTTAACAATGATCCCTGCTACGGCTACACACTTTAGTGTCGTAGATTTGAAAAACGCCTTCTTTAGTATTCCGATACATGAGGAGAGCAGGTATTTGTTCGCGTTCACCTTGGGGGGACGCTCGTTTACATTCACAAGGGCACCTCAAGGGTATACTGAAAGTCCTAGTATCTATAGTAGAGCCTTAAAGGAGCAGCTCGACACCCTTGAATTGCCACCTACTTGCACGCTGCTTCAATATGTAGACGATTTGCTCTTGGCTGCAGACTCTGAGAAAGCTTGTAAGGAAGGGACTATATTGTTGCTTGTTCATTTAGCTGAAAATGGTCACAAAGCTTCACTTAAAAAATTTCAATATTGTTGCCAGGAGGTTGCCTCTTTAGGCTACCTCCTGTCAAAGGAGGGGAGAAGATTGACACCTGAACGAATAAAACACATTTCTGGCATGCCTGTCCCAAAAACACAGAAGGAAGTCAGAGCCCTGATAGGGATGGCGTCCTACTGTAGACTGTGGATCCCGAATTTTGCCCTAGTGGTAAAACCGATGTTGGCTTTGACGAAGAAGGGCATTTCTCTGCCACTGCCATGGGAATCGGAACATCAACGATCATTTGAGCTTCTCAAAACCGCGCTATGTTCAGCACCGGTTCTGGGTACACCAAATTACGATAAGGCCTTTGTGTTGTTTGTGCATGAATGTGATGGATGTGCTTTGTCTGTGTTAACACAGGAACATGGAGGGAAGAATAGGCCGTGCGGCTATTATTCCTCCGCCCTCAATCCTGTTGCATGCGCTTTGCCGCGATGTCTGCGCGCTGTTGCTGCTGCCGCTGCGTCTGTAAAACAGAGTGAGGGGATGGTCCTAGGCCACGATTTAATTCTGATGGTACCTCACTCTGTTGATATTCTATTGAATAAAACTCAAACGCAACACCTTACCTCTGCCCGGTTGACAAGGTACGAATTAGTCCTATTTGCTCCTCATATCCAAATTAAAAGGTGTTGTGTTCTCAATCCGGCTGAACTCTTACCTCTCCCGCAAAATATTGTTTGCGGTGATGAAGGATCACATGAGTGCCTGTATGCCACCGAACAAGAAACAAAGGGCAGGATAGACCTCTCAGATACTCCTTTGGAGAATGCGGAAGGGGAGCTGTTTTGCGATGGCTCCTGCTTCAAACTTCCGAATGGCACATCTATGGCTGCTTATGCAGTTACTACTTTGAACAAGATTGTTGAAACTAAAAGGATTCCGCATAACTCCGCGCAGGCCGCGGAGATTATAGCGTTGACCCGCGCTTGTGAGCTCTCCCAAGGGCATAGAGTCAATATTTATACGGATAGCCAGTACGCCTTTGGGGTGGCTCGCAACTTCGGAAAACTGTGGTCGGAAAGAGGGTTTCTGACCTCACATGGGACCAAGATTCAGCATGGTCCCTTAATAGTACAACTACTTTCAGCGCTCTCACTCCCTGAACAATTAGCAATCATGAAATGTGCAGCACATCGCAAGGTCATAGACAATGTGGGCAGAGGAAATGCTTTTGCAGATTTGATAGCTAGACAAACAGCCACAGACCTTAGCATAGACATGTACACCTCGAGGGAAGTGAGAGATGTTTGTATAATAGATGAAGGCATTGGGTCTGTGCGAGACATGCAGACTGATGCCTCCGTTGAAGAGTCTAGGAAGTGGGCTGAAGGCATGGGAAAATTGGATGATGAAGGGTGTTGGGTGGACGCATCCAACGGGAAATGGTTGCTTCCTGATTCTTATGTGTTAGCAATGGTTACAATGGCACACAGTCCAACACATGTGTGTGCCCAGCAAATTACAAAGATATTACAGCAGGTTTGGGTGAATGATAAAATTTTGGAAACTGCAAAGAGACATGTTCAGAATTGCATGATTTGCCTGCAGCACAATGTGGGTAAAGGGGCAGTGACTCCAAGGGGAAGTTTCGGGCCCCCCTCTGTCCCCTTTGAAACCATTCACCTTGATTTTATTGAAATGGAGCGATGTAATAACTTGAAATATGTTCTTGTCATCATTTGTGCTTTTAGCAAATGGGTCGAGGCTTTCCCTGTCAAAGATGCTACCGCCATGACCACCGCAAAGATCCTGGTGAAAGAGTACTTCCCTCGATTTGGGCTCCCGAGGATAATTTGGTCGGACAACGGCCCCCATTTCATCGCAGCCGTAATGTTGCAAATATGTGTTGCTCTAGGGATTGAGAAACGTTTTCATTCAGCTAGGCACCCTCAAAGTGCGGGATTGGTAGAGAGACACAACAGTATTTTGAAAAACAAACTTGCAAAAACATGTGCCGATACTAAGCTAAAATGGCCCGACGCTTTACCTATTGTGTTGTTAGCTATGCGCACCACACCCCAGACTAGAACTGGGCTCTCTCCGTTCGAGGTGGTAATGGGAAGGCCTGCTAATATCTGGGGTCTCCCTAAACCTAAAGCCCTGAGGGATGTGGATAATGTATTGCTCATAGATTACTGTAATCAATTGACTAAAAATCTGTATTTCATTTACCACCAGGTGAATGCTGCCTTACCTGTACGGTTTACGGGCCCAGGACACGATATACTGCCCGGTAGCTGGATCCTGGTGAAGGCCTACGAGAGGTCTTCCTGTCTTGCGCCCCGCTGGCGCGGACCCTACCAGGTATTATTGGTCACCAGGACGGCAGTGCGGGTGGCAGGAAAGAAGAACTGGATACATGCAACACATGTTAAGAAGATCCCTCACCCGACGCCACACGCTACAGGAGAAACAGAGCCCCTCGCTGGTGCTACAATCTCTGATCTCGGAGTAGCAGGCAGCATTGTGAGTGCGTCGGAGAAGTTCTCTGAGCCTGAGGAGCTCGGGGAGCCGTCCATTTTGTCTCCGCACTCCCTTGATCAATCACTTCCGGAAAATCTTGTTTCGAGCTCTGCGACTTCCGTCGCCACCGACACGACGCTCCCCTCAGGGAGCGACGATACTTTGCTTTTGGATTCAACAAACTTGGGTACCATCAGGTACAATCTTCGACCACGAAAATAGAACTACCGCACGAGTGTCGTGCATCTGAAAGGAAAGGAGTGATTGAAGTACTGTTGTCTTTCTTTTTTTGAACAAAGGAAAGGAGGGTTCTGTTGGCTAGGGTTGGGAAGGACTAAGAAATCACGCGGCCGAAGTGCCGCCAGCAACGAACATTGGGGCCGTCGATCAGGATGACCATGATGCCTGCCACCTTCACCGCTGCTCCCCGTATTGAACTATTAGATAAGGAGGTGACCAAATCGAACAATGAACAATGTGCCTGGGCCCCGAAAACGTACTGTTGTGTTCTCGTTCTGATTATTGTTATTTTTGCAACTGCTGCCGTGGGACTTTGGTATTTTGAAGAAATTTATCCTTTGAAGCCTCTGTTACCGACCAAAATCGTACCAACTGTTTTGACTCCCTCTGTACACCTTCACACTCTGTCCCCTAGGGACTCTCGGCATAGACAGAAATATCATAATAACACTTTGATGATAGTGATGAATGCTACGCATGCTATTTTTAATAAGAGTAATTGTTGGATCTGCACTCACTTACCACAACATGGGAACAAGGGACTGGGATGGTATATACATCCCTTACCTTTAACAACTTCTTGCTATGCCTCTCTTAGAGCACTCTTCTTTGGCCGATGGAATGATAGCATCTCAGGGAACTTCGATGGGACTAATTTGAATGAATTCGAAAAACGTGAATTGACTCCCCTGGGATGCTCGCTTTTCGCAAATAGAAGTAAACCTAACGTCGCTTCTATTAGGCCGTCTGATAAACTATCTTTTCCTTTCCAAAATCTAGTTTCTTTTAAGATGGCTCCGATAGGCAATAAGGATGCCATGCCTCCTTCTTATTCTGTGAATCATAGTCCTGATTCAGTTCCTTTCTGTGTACAAAGAAATGGCACTAGGCCAATGGGAGACTTCGAGCCTTGTGTAAATACTGTAAATTTGACTGGGGAAAATAGGCCTTTATATGTAGGGGGACCCGTTTATTTTGTTTGCGGTAGTTTAGCTTTTCCCTGGTTGCCGAAGGATTGGCAGGGGACTTGTTATTTAGGGATATTGTTACCAGGTGTATTTATAGCCAGTACCTTAGAGGTATCTAAGGCTCGCCCGCGACGGGATAGTAATGGAGACACCCCTGGACAAGTGTTCGGGGATATAGCCAAATCAGTAGTGCCCTTTTGGGGACAAATAGCAAATTCAGAAAACATTAGGGGATTAGCGAGGGTGTTGGAGAAAACGATCAATCGGACCACGGACATACTCTACAATATGACCTTAGAGCAAAAGGCGATAAGATTGGTAGCCCTTCAAAATCGAATGGCATTAGATGTCATTTTAGCCGAACGAGGTGGAGTATGTAAATAAGTGGGGTCCGCTTGTTGTGTTTTCCCACCAGATTCTTCGCCAACAATTTTTAAAGCAATTCAGAATTTACACACTCTCAGTTCTGAAGTCCATATCCCTGTAGGAGACTGGAACCTTAGTACTTGGTTTTGGGATTCTTTACGATCTTGGGGGTGGAAGGTGCTTTCTGTTATTTTAGGTATTTTAGGGATTCTGTTAGTTCTTTGCTGTTGTTTTCAATGCCTCCCGAGTATATGTGGAATGATGGGGGGATGTTGTGCTCAGGTAATGAGCGCAATAGGGCATAAGATATACACCCCGAAGACAGTATCTAAAGAGTTCATGTTGCAAGAAGTTCTTATGAACAACTTTATGGCTATTGACATTTCGGACAATGATGCGGAACCTATGGATGATAATGCCTTCAGTTATTTTCGAAAGTATTAGGAAATGATGTATTAGCACTTGGCATAGGCCAAAAAGGAGGGTCTGTGGAAATCGATATAATATTGTGACCCCAATCGCATTGTTTGAATGTATGTTGGCCTACGCCAAGCTGTCTAAAGAACACCATGTACATAGGTTCCGCGGCAAGGTCTTGACCTTAATGTATTGTGTAAGCCGCCATCTTGGATCTAGCCGCCATTTTAGGTACTCTTGCAGTGTGGAAGTCACCCTGAATCACAAAATGGAGGCCGAATGACATTTTGAGTAAGACTCCGGCCATGGTGACCTCCGCACACGTGAATAAACAATATGTCCGCAGGCCACTTGTTAGGGTCACAAACTAAGACCTTGTCCTCTCTTTAACCTGTGTGTAAATATGTAACTGTATCAGCGGAACTGATCAAATTATGTAAATTGTGTGTTCGACCTGGCTACGAACCCTAGCCACAGTTCCAAGAATGGTTAACTTGCGAGAGGGCTGGCCAATGCAGGACAAAACGTATAAAAACCCAAGCATCCCGATGATCGGTCTCTCCCACTTTCAGTGCGAACCTTACGTTGAAGGTTCGCGTGTTAGTCAGAGGGCCGAATAGCTATCCGTATGTCAATTGACTTTGGTAACTTTGTAACTTTGAAATAAAGCACTTTGTATGTCCTTTGTAACCTGTGTTGGTGTGTTTCCTTTTGGGCTTCCCGGCCTCATATCAATTTCTCTGTTTCCACAAGGGGAGGAGGGGAGTAGTCCTATTGGGCCTGCAATTGCAACCTCCATTGTGCCTGATTTCAGCCAGGTGCTGGACCAAATATCAGCAAGGCAAGAACAACTGGCGTCAATCCTAACGCAGCATGTTGCTGATTGTGGAGGTGCCAGTTCAGGCATGGAGAGGTGTGCTGACAGCATCAAGGCAGGCATCCAATCAGCAAGCACGAGCATATGCACAGAACTAGCCGCAGTGCGGAATATGATTAGTGAACTGATCCGGACAATCATGGACACACGGCGTACCGAGCAGGCCGGTACCTCCTCAGCTGCATGTTCAGCCCCATCCAGCCCCGTCCGCAGGTCATCCAGGACCCGGAGGAGTACAGGCAGGGGGGCTCCAGGTTCCGGGACAGGGGGCTGGCAATAGTGCCCGCCCAGTGGACCACTAAAACATTACCCACTTCACCACAGGCACTGGCACTCCTTTGCAGGGATTTCTGGGGGGGGGATGGGGGATTGGATGCGTTGGGGTGTTCAGGGGGGAGGGGGGATTGGGTGTGTTGGGGTGTTCAGGGGGGAGGGGGGATTGGGTGTGTTGGGGTGTTCAGGGGGAGGGGGGATTGGGTGTGTCACAACTTTTCAGAAGCACAATACACTTTTTCGTTTATCACAAACCAAATGTGTGGACATTGCTCATTGTAATTGTGTGCTTTATTGTTGTACAGTCTACAGTGTGCATATACCAGACACACACAGTGCCCCAAGTGCCGTCCACATGTTACACGCACACGCTGTGTGTGCCAGAAGCATTGGTCAATGAAATTCTGACGCATTTCACGCCCCTCCTGTGCATCGCTGCCTCCTTGAGGTGCTGCCCCATCCCCACCCTCATCATCCTCATCATCAGGTGGTTGCAGTTCTGCGTCAGGGGGCAGAGGCACGTTACGTCTGACGCACATATTGTGTAGCATGACACATGCCATGACAATCTTCGCAACCTTCTCATGGCGGTGCAGGAGTGCCCCGCCAGACCTGCTGAGGCAGCGGAAACGTGCCTTCAGTAGGCCAAAGGCCTGCTCTATCACCACATGGGTACGTGCATGGGCACGGTTGAAGTCCTCCTCATGCTGGTACTGTGGGTTCTGGACTGGTGTAAGGAGCCACCTCTTCAGGGGATAGCCTGCATCACCTGTAAATGGGCAACAATGTATGTGTCAGGAATGAGATTGCTTTCTGAACATGATGCGCCACCATGCCTTGCATTCAACTGTTACTTTGCACCAAATTTAGTTGTGCTAATGGATTCACACTATGCAACCGGTATATGTTCATGGCTCTCATGTGCTGTTTTGCATGCCAAGACACAATGCAGGGGGGACAATTGCCCTGTGAGTGCCCATCCACTGTGTCCGTTCAGGCCGTTACTTCATGTGACCTGGCACGTGTCCTGTGAGGTCAAAGCTCACATGACTGCAACATTGCTGTCTGGCTCATTATGACGCCAGGGAACAATACTGGTGTCAATGGGGGGAGTTTGTGGGTCTTGCTGTCTGTGTAGTGGTGCATTGATGTTCCTGTCCGACATGTGCCTCCTTTGTGCGCAGTTATGGGGGACAGGCCTTTCAGTTGATGGTGTTTGGTGACGTGCATGTAGGTGCGTTCCTTGGGAGTCAATGTGGTCACATTTCGTACAATGCACTTGCAGATGGTTGTGTCATGGTTGGGGTACACTTTCATTCACATGTTAGGGCTGATTAGAGTTAGATGACGTGAGTGCTGCCTCAGGGTATGATCTGGCTACTGCTAGTCGCAGCCATGTGATGTATGCATCATTCCCCCCCCCCTTTCTGCCAGGTGAAATATGCATTGGTACGTCGATCACCTACACACTTCGCATTTCCATGCTCATGACATTAGACTCACCGAGTAGGCAGGATCTTGGGCCTGCATGTCGCTCGATGTAGCGTGGTATTGTGGAGTTCCGAAGGACCATTGAATCATGCGTTGATCCGGGGAATCAGGCACAACAATGTGTGAAGATCCTGTTGGAGTCGTAGACCATTTGCACGTTGATTGAGTGAAATAGTTTACGGTTGCGGTATGGTGCCTCCATGGCATGTGGGACCACCAATGCAACATGGGTGCAGTCGATGGCACCAATGCAACCAGGTATGCCAGCTAGTGCATGGAAACCCACTTTGGTGTTGGCAATCTCCTGGGCAGACCGTGGCAATGAGATGTGGTCGTCTGTGTGCTTGAGGAGGGCAACGAGCACTTGGATCAGTGTACGTGAGAATGATGGTTGGGATATGCCATGCAAGTGGCCCACTGTTGCTGGTAGGTGCCTGTGGCCAGGAAGTGGAGCACGGACACGACCTTCAGTAGGGGCGGGATGGCGGTGGGTGTTTCTATCATGCTGACGATGTTGTTGTGTATCATGTGCACAATGTTGGTGATGGTGTCCCGGTCCAGTCGGTACAGGGTGTGTATCTGCTCTGCGGTGAGGTTGAATGGACTGGCTCTGATGCGTGGGATTGGGGGCTGCCTGCGTGGTGCCACTGGCTGCGCTGGTGGGGCTTGCTGGCCCTGCCTTGCCCTCCTTCTCCTCCTGCGTCTCCTCTGTGCAGCTTGTTGTTGTTGTTGTTGTTGTTGTTGTTGCAGTTGTAGCACTCGCATTGCTATCAGGTCCTCCAGCCCCAACATTGCTAGTCCTATTGGTATCATTGTGGAGTATGACTGGGGCTGGTAGGGGTGGGGTGTGCTCTTTTTGCACTGGGAGAGTCTGTATTGCCTCCACCTGTGCTGATTCTGTGCACCTGTGGCAGCTGGGAACACTGCACATGGCCATTTACGGTTGGTTCGCGATGGCGGAATTAGCGCCATGGCGGTAAGGTACTTTACGGCCTTGGCGATGGCGTTAGGGGCATGTCTGCTTGGTTTGTGATCTGCGTAGCTTTGCGCCATGCCGGTATTTATGGCATGGTGGGTCGCGCGCGCGACCTTGGTGCTGTTAGCGGCACCGTAAACTACGATGTTGCTAATTGCACTTTCGCGGGTCATAATCGGACCTAGCGGAAAACGATGCCGGTATTCATTTACCGGCATCGTTTTCCGCTTACCGCCTGGGTCGTAATGAGGGCCTATGTCTGGCGGGATACTGGGAAACTGCACCTACCATTTCTGCCGCCTGATATCCCAGTATTACCGGGATATTACGGGTGAAGGAGACAGTGGTAAATTGGGATGGGATTGCTGGAATCACTGGCACTGGTAGTACCGGTGCTGGTGATTCCGGAATGTATTTGCCGTTAGGGGCCTGAACTACCAGCCGGTCATGCCTGCCGGTAGATCACTGCCCCCACCGGCAAACTTGTATTTTCCCGGTCTGGAAAAAATGCTGCTGCTGTAATTACTGCCATTTTTCCCAACATTTTCTTCAGACCAGGGAAGTTGTAATGACCCCCAGTGTGTGGTCTTTTGACAAGCAGGCAAGAATCTCGTATTCATTTTTCACACCAGCCCCGATGTATGACCCACTTAAATCTGCTGGAGACATCCTGCTGTATTTAGATACAATTTAAGTTCATATAATAGATGTGCTCTTTACGTTTTGAACTAGTTCAACATCAATACCTGCAGTGCATTAGTTATGTTGGACATAGCCTCCCCTTGAATTATATCTAGAGATGCCATACACACACAGGGGATTCAGGCATAAATAAATGGCCCCAGAAGAGGGACTATTGTTTACTCACCCACCAATGCAGTAATGCCTGACACATTACATTAGAGAGTAACATGTTTGATAACTCTCTTGTGTCTTCTGACACAGAATGATTGTTTTTGGAGAAATCATCATATGATACTATGAACAAATAAGTTGTACTGCAAAGTAACTATTACTATTGAAAAGCCACCGTGGAGAAAGCTGTGCTGCTGCTCATACAGCGGGAACAGACGAGAGTTAATATCTGGTGTCTATCTGAAATGAGCGGCGCACCTCTGCACTTTTCTAGAGCAACCTTCTTCCTGAATTTGTAGTCAGGAAACGCTGTAGGGTTTGTACTGTAGGGTCGGTATGTTACAGTATATTGTACTTATCTGGCCAGTCTCGGCTTTGCCAAAGGGTGTCATTGTATATCCCCTCTCTGAGGTAGCTCCTCAGTGGTGCTGTGTCTCAAGAGGACTGTGTGGAGTGGTGCTGCCATCTGTGCCAGTCATGGATGTGGTGTAGGCCTCAGCTGCCATGGTTCCTGTTGGAGTGGTTGATGATGCGGAACAATGGAGCTTTGTCTTCCCTCTGGTTCATTTGAACTTTCAATCCAGTGTGTACCAATTTTCATTATTCTGTGGCCGGAGTAAGTCAGCCTGAAACAAACCTAAAGGAGTCCTAAATGGACTAGGTCCAGGCAAAAAGAGGAACAAAGGCATTAGTCTTGCCTTTGGGCAACAAACACATATAGTCAAATTTACATTGATTTTTCTGTGCGGTTCAAACTGATACCGCCATGTTTTTATTTTTAGGCATTTTTTGGGGATTTTTCTTTTCTCACGAATATTTCATACATTTCAAACATTCGTTTTTCTTTACAAATCTAGGTGTACAGGATATAATCCCTAATTTTGATGAACAATTATGTGATAACAAAACATACAAATATAAAACCATAAACTGTACAGGTGTAGCACTTCAGTGCAGTCAGAAGTAAAATTAAATACGATGCAATTAGTTATTCCAACATATATGTAGTATTCCCACCGTTAGGGCTGGGTCCATGTATACACTGTCAGTGTGCCCTAGCTGTGTTCATGTTGCAGTCGTACAATATGGCCAATGAATGGTCTTGCTGCAAATTCCATAGCAAGAAGAGGGTCCTGAGATCCCAAGCCTCAGGGAAGTTACTGGTACCATCTGTAAACCGTGCCCAGGGTGCTGGGAAATCCTTCCCGGGCCAAGTGGCCCGGCACTGGAACAACCTCCCAGTGACAATGCGATTAGAACCCAATCACATAATCTTTAGGAAAAACTTGAAAACATACTTATTCAAGTAATTCCTAGATGTAACAGCCTCCCACCCTCCTTTTGAGCGTGTGCCCGATTTTGGCTTTGTCTCTCTGCGCCCTGATGCCGGCGGGCATTCCGCACATTACAAATACAAAATACAAATACAAATACAACCAATGCTAGGTCGTATTACAGAATGACCAATCCTAGGAGTGACTGGTGACTCAGTTACCTGTTGTCTTCAGCTGGGGTGGTGGGGTCCGAAGGGGTGCCCTCGCCTGCCCATGTCATGTCTGCCCACAGTTTCCACTGCTCAGCTCCATTGGAGCTGCTGTTGGCTCCCCAATGATGAGTGGCATGCTGGCCTGGATGGTGGACAGGTTCAGCTCCACACAGTCCCAACTTAAGAATTCTGATGCCAGTGCAGTGTGCTGCAGGTGCTGGTGATGGTGTGTAGGTGTTGCTGCCCTCTCAACACAAGTAGGTGGAGACAGTTTTGGTGCAATTAGGAAGGTCAGTTGGGTGCAGAAAGGGTTTTCAGGTGGATCGTATAAGCTGTTAAGTGTGGAGAGTCACACTGATGGTTTAGCCTGTGGGGCCCTATGACTGATGGACAGGTAATGGGGCTGTAAGTGAGTTGCTGGGCTTCTGGCACTGCATAGGATGCCACAGCAAATATATTGTATTGCAATGGCTTTGTGACCTCTGAGGGTTCAGACAGGTGGCCCCTTGTAATTTGCAGGGCTGGAACTAGCAGGACTAGAGCATGTGTGGGGGATATGTCAATGTTTGTATAAGAACCTTGTGCCATGCCCTGTAAGCCTGCCAATTGTGGATGTGTCTTGAAGGTATTATTGACGTATGCATTGGGCCCACCTTAGTTAGCACTACCTGGCACTGTCATCACAATTTGCATGGGTGGTGATACAATCAGTGCTTGGGCAAGCCTTAAAAATGGACTATCACTGATAGGAAGTGCATTCGGAGAGGCTGGCATGGCTGCTGTGCACACTGGGTGGCTATGAGCACATGTGATGCTCTTGTTAACAAGGTTATTCCTCAGCAATAACTCAATACAAGACTTTCACGGACAGAGATACGCAATTGTGCAGAAAACAGAAGCCTTTATTTATTTATTTTATTTTTTTATTACTTGTACATAATCACAAAAAAGTGATTTTTACAAGAAGAAGAGACAAAAGAAAGGAAGTACAGTCTTGTACCCGACCCCTCTTTACTTTTAAGACAATCGGAACTTATTCGAGAGTAAAAGGTACAGTAGACGGTTGGCCGCCATGTTCTTTTAGATGGGGCGAGCCGAAGTAGGCCCAGAGATCACGAACAAGTCGAGATGAAAACCTGCCAGTTGGGGCAAGTCGTTCGCTTGACCAGTCCTTCAGCAACGGTCTGTTACGGTAAATCAGCCACTGCCATGGGAACAGGTTCTGCAGTACCAATTTTACAAAATGCAGCTTCAAGTATTTTAGCCGTGGCTACAGACCATCGTGTTTTTTCCCCTGATATAAGACGAAGCCACCAAGTTTCTTCTTCAATCAGGACTGAGTCCGCCCAAAGAGGTAGCAAAAAGGCAGAGCGTTCTAAGCAAAGTGAAGGGCAGCTTAGAAGTAAGTGGCGTACTGACTCAATAGAGTCAGGATTTTTACACAGTCTACATGTTTTAGAAGCAGAAAGGTTTCTTATCCCTAAAATTTCTCTGGTGTGCAAAAGGTTCAGCCGGGCCCTTAAAAACGTGCTGCTTAATTTTTTGTTCAGAAATTTTGTGCAATAGGCTAGCGGCGTTTTGAGCCTATTATATGTGGGTGGAAGGTGATTCAGTAGTTTGCATGATGCCGCTTGTTCAATAGTGTTAATCCAGTCTTGGTTCTTCAGCTTCCCATTTACTTTTTGAGGGTTCGTGATGAGATTGTCTGTTGTGCATGCTAGGTCTTGAAGTTTGGCCACTTGCTTTTCTGACCAACTCAAGAGAGCAGAACAGTTCGATGATGCCAACTCTTGGCCGATTATCTCAAAAATAGGAAGATTATCTTTCAGGAGAGTCTTCCTAAATAACGCCAGAGCAGCCATGCTGACGGTTTGGCTCAAAGAAAGAAGCCCCAGTTCTCTTCTCACAGATGCGATAGGAATCGCGTTGTGGAGTCCGAGGATGGTTTTCCATATGTAACCCTCGAGTTTCAGCCAAAGCGAGTTGGGCATGTTAATCATAGCGTCCATCCCGTAGGTGAGTGCCGGCACCATTTTGCCCTTATAAAAATTGATGGCCGGCAGCAGGGAAAATTTGCCGAACTTACGGTCGACCAATTTGAGTTGGGAGGTTAAGCTTTTGGCTTTGGACCACAAGTGAAGTTGCATCGCGGAATTACGTGTAGTCCCATCCAAGACTACTCCAAGATATTAAAAGTTCGACACCACCTGAATTGTTTTGCCATTCACTGCCCAGTTATTTCTGTGTTTCTGGGGTGGGTTTGATTTTGAGAGGATCAT
The DNA here is from genome assembly GCF_040938575.1 of Ambystoma mexicanum. Classification (NCBI taxonomy): domain Eukaryota; kingdom Metazoa; phylum Chordata; class Amphibia; order Caudata; family Ambystomatidae; genus Ambystoma; species Ambystoma mexicanum. The sequence continues at coordinate 205,847,751 of NC_090929.1, read as the reverse complement.
GATTTTGGTCTTTGACTTATTTATGGATAAGTTGTTGGAGGCCATACAGTTTGCTAAGTTATCAAGCTGGCGCTGTAAGCCAATTGGGGTCTGATCGAGCAAAATCATGTTGTCAGCGTACAAGAGTCTGGACAGTCTTGTGGTGCCAAGTTTCGGTGGGAAGCATCGGACTGTAGCTTCTGAATCCTTGAAATCTCCCAAAAAAGCCACGAACAAGGCGGGAGCCAACGGGCAGCCTTGCTTCACTCCTCGATTGACTTGGATTTCCCTAGAGAGCGTCCCTTGCTTGTTAAGACGGACAGTAAGCATGGTTTTAGTATGGAGGGCAATTATGGGATTCAGAATCTCGTTCGGGCAATTCCATTCAGCCAACTTTCTCCACAAGAGTAGTCTGTCCACCTTATCAAATGCCTGGGAAAGGTCAATAAATGCAGCGTAGACAGTTGGTGCACCCTTTTTTATTTTGGATTTAACGATGTTGAGTATGAAAATGTTCACAGAGGTGCTACCGTTTTTCTTGAAACCCAACTGAAAGGGATCGCTGCAGGGGGCCGGAATTGCCCATCGACGGACATGGTCCAGCAACAGAGAAGCGAAAAGTTTTCCCATTATGTCTAGCAAAGCTATGGGGCAGTAGTTGCCCGGTTCGTCCCAACTCCCTTTTTTAAAGATGGGGATCACAATGGCTTTTGTTTATGAAAGGGGAATCTGTCTAGTCCTTCTGCAATGCTCAAAGAGCAGGGTGATGAACTCGGTCCATTCTGTGATGTTCTTTTTTAGGTCCACGTTTGAAAGACCATCTGGGCCCGGGGCGTTAGACGATTTTAACTTCGAGATAGCAATGGTGATGTCCACTTTCTCAGAAAGATCGATCCAGGGTTTGTGTACGAGCTTCTCCCTAGGGTGACTGATGGTACTTGGACTGGCGAAAAGTCAACCCACACAGCTTCCGTGACCGCATTGCTCATGCTGGAATCTGTGGTGGCTTTGGTTTTGTTGATCAAAGACCAGAAGTCAGCTGAGTTTTTTGATGCCAAAGCCCGCATCATGATCTCCGAGTCTTGCTGATAGAGTGCCGCTCTGCGACCCCTAATCCAAGATTTGTAGGATTTTAGGTTCTTAGCCCACTGATCCCAGGCTTCTTGCGTGTTTGCTTTCCTTGCAGTACGTTTCGATTTTCTGAGGGCCTTTTTTCCTTCAGCTATTACATTGTCGTACTGATGCGTATAGGTAGCGTGTTTACGCTTTTTGGCTAGCTGCAGTGTCTGGTGCTCGATCAGCAGGGGAAGGTAATTCGGCCTTGACCCTGTGTCAGAGTTAGATGCGTGCCCCGCGTAGGAGGTGTACTGAGCGGTTAGAGCTCTAACATTAGATGTAGTAAGGCGGAGCCGTGTTTGTTGCGGGTTGATCTCGATCTCGGGCACATAACAGCCATGTACCATTGTAGAAGAAGCCCATTCTAAAATGAGCATATTGTGGTCACTCTCAGTTGTTCTGGCCACCTTGAAGTTGGAGATTTCTGGGATCAAGGCCTGTGATGTAAAAATGTAATCGAGCATGGCCTGTGACTGCCCTCTTTCCCAGGTCGCAATATGGGGATTGGTTCCCAGGGTCCATGCCGCATTATGTAGCCTCCTGCTCCACATTAAATTCATCCAAGCGGTCCCTCTGAGTTCGGATTGCGCGGGACATGCGTTGTTGTGAGATGGACGTGAGGAGTCTGAACACTTAGCATTAAGGTCTCCGCAGAGTATTATAAATGGGGTGTTCCAATCCGTGAGTATGGCGTCAATAGTTTCTTCCATCTTCTGGCAGAAATCGGATGTCTTCGTTCTTTGCGGGTTCCAATAGGACGTTATAAGGGCGAGTGGTGGCGTGGAAGAGAGCTTGCTCTGAGAGTGCTTATTTGCCGCCGACGAGTTCCAGTCGATGAGGACGGCCAACACCCCATAGGACCTTGTGATGGTCTTAGTAATTTTTAGGTCCGTTCCGGATCGCACGGCAATGAGTAATCGTGAAGATGGGCGACCTAGCAGACCCCTGGTAGCAGGGGAGATAACGATCTGATAACCGTCCATTGAGGGCTTCTCTTGGAGCCAGGTCTCTTGGAGACAAAAGATGTCGAACTGGCCCAAGTCAGGAGCGATGTCTAGCGTAAGGTGGGCATGCCCCCTAGTGTTCCATGAAGCCAGAGATAAAGTCTTCGGGACAGGTGGAGACAGGGCTTCAGTTGTTGACTGCTATTTGGACCTATTTGAGCTCATGGCGCCCTTTATCCAGTTCCATGGGGCGTCTGTAAACGAGACTTTTTTCGTGGGCTCTGTTACAGCAACCGGTCTCCTCTCAGACCGACTTTGAGTGTGGATGTTGTGGGCCTCAGATTTTAAAGAGGGCGAATTTTCTCTCAACAGTTTCCTCCTTGCATAGGTGCATTTATTCTTTACAGCCAGCTGGGAGAGTTTCCCATGACACAGATGATCAATTAGGAAGGAAATACTCAAAGCCCTTCCCCAATTTAATATACATTTGTAGTCAAAGAATGTATGACACTCCAGTTCTGTTCTAATATAAATCTTACAATATGATAGGCCAGATTTCTATAAGCAAAGTGCATCTTTCCTGATTTCTTCTAACAACATGATAGGCCAGATTTCTATAAGCAAAGTGTATGATTCCTGATTTCTTCTTGCAATGAATGAGCTCATCCTATGCTAGTCAGCACAAAGCATGCTGTTTCCCAATTCACTGAATCACAAGACATGTTTTGCAACTTAAAGCTGGACATAAGCAGTTTTGGAATGAGGCACATTGAAGCAAGACTCTGCCAAGCACATGACATTCACTGTTGCGTTCTCATTGGTTCCCTGTATCTTTTATCTTTTATCTATTCCTTACTTTCTCTAGTTATAAAAAAAACATGAGCACCACCCACTGCTGAAAATGGTATATTTCACTATTAATGCTGCCAATTTATGCACCTGGTTCTTAAAAAGGCTCTTCCTTGTTCTCAATAACCTTGGCTTTAGTTGCAATGTGTCTGAGTTCTACACAGCTCTGTTTTTCTAGGTATTCATCAAGTTAAATCTTCATGAGACTTTGAGGCCTGCATTTATTTGTAATGCATGCTATGGCATCCATTTTTGGTAAGATGGCTACCTTTTTCTATAGTATTTCTTATGTAAGTAAGATATATTCTATGTTATTCATGTTCTACGCGATGTATGAATCACTTTATGTTTGTGTTTTCCTAAATTAATGTGTGCAATGTAATGTAATGTTTTTCTTCTTTCACCTGTTCTCGCCACCTCTAATCTACATGGCATCCATTCACTAATGCACCTGCCTGGAAAAAGAGCCATATGGCTGCCTCAATGAACACTGCTTCTAACTGATTTTTATAATGTAAGGCAGGAGGGTAGGGCATGTGCCCTGCTTGACATGTTCACCTGTCCATTACGAGAGGAGGGGTAGTCCAGTTTTGTCTACTCCTCTTAACTCTTCACACTCCTTCTGTGTCAGCTGCACATATATGAGTGATGTAAGTGGTACGTTAGTACTTTTAATTTCTTAATCACCCGTGTGTGAGGCATACCTCCGTGGGTGTACAGTATGCCATACTCTGGGCATGCATTCATGGACTTGGATTGAACATTTCTGTCAATGGTGGTCAGAGTGTTGTCAATGGTGGTCAGAGTTTCTGTTGGATGTCCTTAATAGAATAGGGGGCCGGGCACTGAAGATGGTAGAGATCATGCCTTGGTCCATCTTTTATCCCTTTATCGGAAAGGCTGAAACCTAGATAAGGCACTGACTTCTACTCGAAAACACACTTCTCGGGTTTAACCAGTAGCTTGTTCCTTTTAAATCGGACCAAAACACCTCAGCTAGATGTACCTCTCTAGATTGTGAAAAAGATCAGAATACCATCCAGGCAATTAATCACTAATCTGAACAGCAGGTCAGAAAACATTCGATACATGAACCTCTGGAACATAGCAGGCACATTGACCAGACCAAACGGCATGGATTGGTAGTCAAAATGACCATAGGGGGTCCTGAACGCAGTCTTCCATTCGTCCCCCGTGCCTATTTGTAGAAGGTGATAGGCTCAGGGTAAATCCAGTTTAGAGAAGACAGAGGCTCCCTTGACCGGCTCCAAGATATCCTTTATCAGGGGCATAGGATAACAATCTCGAATAGTCACAATAGTCACCTTGTTTAGACCTCGGTAATCGATACAAGGCCTGAGGATTTGGGAATCTTTCTTTGGGATGAAGACTAACGAGGCTCCTGCTGGGGATTTGGAGGGTTGAATGAGTCTGTTTTGTACATTCTCCTTTAGATATGCTTTCAAAGCTTTCTTTTCCGGCACTGTGAGAGAAAACATGCAGCCAAAGGGCACCAGTGCTTCTGGGGTCAGATCGATAGCGCAGTCGTCCGGATGGTGGAGAGGCAGTTCCTCAGGGACCTTGTCGAGAAAGTCTTCCCGGTATTTGTGGAATTGTGGGGGTATATTATGCATTCCAGCCATGGATGACCAAGCAACAGAACATTCTGTCACCAATGAATCCTTCTTAGCTGATGGTAGACAGTGAGTGGCACAGCAGTCGGAACAAAACCAAAGCGTGTTCTTGGACCAATACATTTCAGGATTATGAGTCCTCAACCAGGGTATACTCAAGATGAAGGGAAATGTGCTGCTCTGATGAGGTCAAAACAGAGAGCCTCTCTGTGATCAAACACTGAAAGGCCCAGAGGAACCGAAGTGTGAGTGGTGGGTCCAGAACTGAGGGGTTTGCCATCCACCCCCTCTACTGCTTGGTACTCAGTGTGAACCTGCTGAGGAATGCCTTCCTTCTTCACCCAGATTACATCCATAAAGTTCCCTACGGCGCTGCTGTCAATCAGGGCCAAGGTCTCGATTGACTGATTTGCGGCCTGATGGAGCAACCTGACCACTAATAAGCATGTATCTTTAGCCGCTGTGCACGTATGAGCAGTAAAACAAGGACCTTCATTCTCACCCCGACCTCAGACCCATTCTAAGGTCAGGATCTTTCATTTCCTGACCTTCTTTGGGGTACTTCGGGACAGTCCCATAGGAGATGGTTCCCAGAACCACAGTACATGAAAAGACCTAGGTCCTGTCTTTGTTTTCTTTCCAGAGCAGTTGAAGTGCCCCGCGCCGAACCTATTTGCATAGGTTCCTCCTTTGAGGTACCACTGAAACCAGAGGGTGCAGAAATAGGAGGTGGTGAGATATGGATCTTACGTTCTGCCCTTCTTTCTTGTCTGTAATCCATTTAGAGGACAAGATCATCAACTCTGACTAAGTGGACAGGCGAGCTAAACAAGCTAACTCCCCTCCTAAAGATAGATACTGGGCCCCTTCAGGCCAGTCAGCCTCTGTAGCTGTCATCCTAAAGTTGGCTATGTAGGTCATAAGGTCAGACAACCCTTGTCGAATATCCAAAAGTGTATTGCAGGCCAGGTAAGTCACTTCAGGTCTTTCGAACGTTTGTTTGAGAAGAGTTAAGAAACTCTGGTAGTCTTGTAGGACCAGACTGGCCATAGTAACCAAAGGGGTGGCCCAATCCAGGGCGTTACCCACCATGTTGGTAACACAAAGCCAACACGAGCCTGTTCAGGGGCATAGGTGTGAGGACGGAAGGTGAACTGGAGGATACAGGCATCAATACATTCCTTCAACTTCCTAGGGGATCTGTCAAACTTGCCAGAGGCAAGGCGAATGAGGGAAGGTCCGAGGATCGATCCTCTCGATGGATGACCCATTTCCTCAACACAGGGTTTTCCGCCTTCAGACCCTGGACCTACAGGAGGGAAAGACTCTGAACTGCTGAAAGTAGTTCCTGGACTTGCTCTGCCGAGTTAATGGTTATCGAGGTTATTGTAGTGTTTTGGCGTTGCAAACTGTCAGCTATGGTGGGCGTGCTGTCAATGGTGGTCAGAGTTTCCTAACCTGAATCCTCCTCACACGATAGGCTGGCTGAATCTTCGAGTGTCGAGGCGTTTCACTTCTTTCTAGTGGATCGCCTGTCATTGAGTCGATATGACTGACCTTGGGTTGAAGCCATTATCCCTAATGAGTCCAACAGTCAAGGCAATAGGGCTTCCACCTGAAAAAGGCCAAACAGAAGGGAAAAAGCCAAGAGGAAGATAAAACCCTTCTATCAAGTCGGAGTCCGATGGTATGATGGCAAACCCGAATCTAGTGGTGTGGCAGTGGAGAGGAATCCCTCAAGACGTGTCTGGAGTAGAATCAGCTGGCAAGGAGGAGTTAAGATCTGATCACTTCGTGGAGCTTTCAGACTGAAGAGGACAGAAAACTGGTACCAGTCCAGAAAACAGGAGAGCAACAAGTTTCTTGATGAGGGTGCCAAGGGAAGGGCTGAGAAAGAGAGTCCAGTGAGTAACTGTTCCATAAAGACAGAACAAGGGAATGAGGTGCCAGGCACTGCTGCCGCAAATTGAGGGATAGAGCAGCAAAGCTGAAGTTAGGGATAGCGGTTTGCGCCGAAGATGCTGGAGGCAGCATGGAGAAGGAAGGAGAAGACAGCGAAGGAAAAAATGGTCCGTAGTACAGGAAGACACTAGAACTAGCCTCTTACCCCTAAGTGAAGTATGAAGTGGGTTGCAACGCGTCCGTGGTGCTCTGGATGTCAGTATAAGAAGTTAAGAAGGACTAGTCTGAGAAGACTAGACCTGCAGTTACGTTAGAGAACAAACGTGGGACTGCTCTAATAGCGCTGAAAGCACCACCGCTTCCATAGCCCCCAGGAGGATCCGATGGTGACAATTTCTGGGGGTGGCATCCGCACTTGGCTGTGGAAATTACCCAATAGTAGTTGGTGAATGGCCTTTCCTTGTCTGCTGGCACTGCGCCTGAGACCATGCTGTGCAGAGTTACTCCCTGCATGTGTAGGAGTGCGGCCAGCACTTGTTTTTTCCTGGAAGCTTGTTTCTCGCTTTGCACTTATGCCATGTTGTAGTTAATCTGCTTTGTAGTTCTTTACCTGACTGAAGTCATTATGTTTTTCTACCATTGACCATAAATGCTGTTTTGCGAAGGGGTATTTTGCTTCCTGGTGCATTCGTGCGCGTGCTGGTATGTGTGCTGAAATTATGGCATGGTTTTGGTGTTTTCAATTATGCCAGGTAATCCCTAGGTGTTCGTTTTTTTCCATTTGCAGCCATTTTTCCTCAATTGGTGTATACGACTTTTCAACATTTTTCAAGTGTTGCCGAAAACGTTTTCCTTGTCTCCGTAGTAGCACACGATTCGATTTCAGTGTTCCCTTGATCAAGCTTTTTTACTGGTAGTAACCTCAAATCTTTTCCCAAAATGTTTTTACTATCTACTTAAATACATACATTTCTTAATTTTTGTTATATGTCATCTTTTTTCTTTTAATTATGATTTATCTGCGATGAATAACATTCTAAGGAAAGGATTATTTTTTACTAGAAACAAGTCGCCTCATTACAAGATCGGTGGTGTGGTAAAAACGGTAATAATGCCGTGGTAATGCATTTGCCACTGCATTACCACTGCATTACCACACCGTTGTACTACAGGTTTGGAAGTAAGGCAGAGGAAACATCTCTAGTAGAATGATGGAGGTTATTCCTCCATCTTACCACTCAAAAAAGGGCAAATTGGCAGTATTACCGTAAGTGGTAATACCGCCAGTGGTAATACTGCTGAAATCACCATGGAGTCCTGGACTCCAATTAATGTGGACTAGCACCATCTACCACCACTTGTAATCTGGTGGTAACACCGCCAGACCAAGTGGTGGTAACATAATACCATTTGGTTTGGAGTAGTGGCAGAGTAGCAGTCTTTGGCTACCTGTGGCAATCTGTTTGCTGTTTGGAAAGTCTAGGAAGTTTTTCCTTGGTCCCTATTGCTAGAGTGCTGGAGTGAGAGGACCTGCTTAAAACCTCCCTCTGGCCGTGGAGCGGTGTATTGCTCGCCCAGAGTGCACGCACAGACATTAATCAATTGCAGAGCCAATACTTTAAACGCAGGTAGACGACGCAATGACTTACAACCAAACGCACGCTTAGAAAATAAGGAGCACTTATACGGCTATTTATTCAAAGCTTGGAAGCAACAAGTGATAACACAGAAATAAATCACAGGAAAGACAAAGAATTCAAAAGAAAATACATCACTGTGGGCGTAACTGAATCTCTCATCTCGCCAGAAGCGGCTGGAAGACCCCGATAATAGCCAGGCCGAGAGCACAATAGCCCACAGGTATGCCGGACAAAGGCATCCCCCTTCCGACTGAGGTCTTTGTACTTGTCCCGTCTGACCGTTGAGGGGTTCCACATATATGCACTCCTCAAAAAGGGGTGGTCATTTCTCGAATCTTCTGGCAATGCACTTGCACATTGATGGGTAACCGTTGGTTGCCAGCTGGGTCAACCGACAGTAACCTCAAGGAGCAAAGCGCTTCACTCCTCTCCTAAGAACAAATGCCACAGAAAACAGTCCCATAACTCATAACAAGACATAACAAAACCTGCTTTCCCAGCAGAATGTCCTTGACTGCATACCAGGTTTGGAAAGCATGTTTTCTTCAGCAAAGTAAATTCAACTCTCAGCAAAGTAAGTACAGCTTTTCACTGAGGCATGGAGTAAATATCCATTATGTCTCTGAGTGCCCCCAGAATACACTGCGCACCAATGCCATGTTTTAGCTCAAGCATAACAATTCCATCCTTGGATATTTATCTTCCATAGCCCAGTGGCAGAGGAGCCGGTCTCTGAAACCGACAAAATATTAAAACTAAGTTGGGAATGCATTGAATACAACAACAACAAGCTATTATGATAGCTAATACAATGCAAATACAAGCAAAAGCGTAACGCAGTGTACCCCCAATATTAGGAATCCATGAAAATAACCAATCCCACCAATTCCCAGTATGATCTTGGGACACTTGAGAAATGAGATCCCTCAAACCTCGAATATGACTTTCAATGGATCGTGAATGGTCACTTAGATTGAAAGAACACATACCTTCAACTGCGTTACAACCTAAATTATGCTTTAGCAATAGATAATCAACAGCAGCCATGTTTTGCAAAGTTGCTTTCCTAATAACCTTGCTATCAAGGAGTATCTCTTCTAATGCTTGAGAAGTACGATTGAGTCCTTTGACTACTAAACATGGTAATTTGATCAAAGATTTGTAACCACCAGCAGCTAAACCCCAAACTCCCACTAATGAAAGGGTTAATGCTAGAACCTCAGCTTCTGATAGCAAATACACATGTGAATCACAATCGGGGGATAGACCCACAGACTCAAAAGTTGACCTTTTGCCTCGAGATATCGCTGGGTGTAAAGGGAACATCATTAGTCCTAATCGAGTTAAGGCACATGGACCTCTGGAAATGTTAGCTGGAATATAAGTGTATGTGATGTTGCGACATGAAAAGAGCCATCCTGTTGGAAGTTTCACATGATTCAGATGACTGGCAGCTAACACTGTATGATTACAAGACATAGGTCCTCATTACGACCCTGGCGGAACGGGTTAAATGGCGCCATAAAAGGTGACAGCACCGTTTAACCCGTTCTGCCACATTACGAGGTCCCCTCGTGGGACACGTTAAGCACGCCTGGGAAAACCAGGCGTGCTAACCGGGTCCCGCGAGGGGAAGAAGGAGCAAACAACGGGCCATTTCATTATGGCCTGTTGTTTGCTCCCTCTCCCATTCCCATTCAGCCCAATGAGGGCTGAAATGGGGAAGGACCGTGTCCAGGTCCTTGAGGGAGGAATTACCGGGCCATCCGAACTCGGAATGGCTCGGTAAATCCTCATTCCGAGGACCCAGACACGGATGCGATTTTGGCGGCAGCCATGCCGCCAATAGCGGCATGGCTACCGGCCGAACTCGTAATGAGGGCCATAGTGTTATTCACACTGGTATATGTGCGTGGAATTCATGAACACAATAATTTCTCGAACACAGTTTGATTTTTCTGTTTGGTTAAATTGAGCTGTTGGCATTTGCCAATTTCTTTTGAATTGCATGTCATAAGGTAGCACACATCGCATTGGGTTATATTATAGGTTATAATACGTGTCAAATTTCTCCATTTGCGATCTGTTTCCTGGCAAAACCTGCAGTACTCATAGACGGAAAAGGATTGCCTGATATCGGAATCTTGAACCAAAGAATCATTGTGCGTGACGCCGAAAATATGCTTTAGAACCGGAACTGGCGGTAGCAGCATGCCGTTTAACTCTCCCGAACGGAGTCCTTTTAGTCCCACAATTACACCAGCCAGACACAGGATCTACAAGGCAAATCCAGAAAATAGATATCAGTGTTGTAAATCACTCTCTTAGGTAACATTTGTTTGCGGGCACATATTGCCATTTCTTTCTACCAGGCTCCATTACTAAAACTACTTGGTCTTTGCCTGATGCAATGACATCTGCGGGTACTGGTGGGCCACTTGGCCTTTCCACCCACACCTTCGCACCCGGTACCATACTGTCTGAAGAGCCAAAACCACGATCCCCATGGGTAGTTAACACTGTAGGAGGCTCCCCCTTCTTAATCATGGACAACTTAACAGGGATAATAATTAGTTGGGCCACCCGATCGCCCTTGTGGATCGGTAACAATTGGTCCCCACTAATTATCAGGTTGACTTTAATCTCGCCTTGGTAATCGGCATCAATTACCCCTCCCAACACTTGAACTCCCTTCAATGCTAGGCCAGATCTAGGGGCAATCCATCCCATATGCTCTGGTGGATATTGTACTCCAATCCCTGTTTCAATTACGACAATCCCTCTTAGGTCTAATCTGATTTCCTCATGGGAATGCAAGTCTACCCCTGCTGACTCTCGAGTCACCCGATAGGGAGCTAAAGAACCCGGGGTAATTTCCCAGTACAATAGGGTTTCTCTGACTGAATTGGGTTGAATCTGTAAAGCAGGAGTCATTAGCCGCATCAAAGGAGTTTCATGATCATTCACAGGCCTATTGTTTAGCACTTGCACCGCATCAAACACACAATCACACCAGCCTGCCAAATTGCCATCTCCAGATTTGCGCAGCTGTTCTTTCAACAAACCATTCATTCGTTCAATCAGCCCTGAAGCAGCAGGGTAATAAGGCACATGGTAGAGCCATTCAATGCTCTTTTCCTGACAATATTCCTGAATCAATTTGCCTTTGAAGTGTGACCCATTGTCACTTTGAATCTGCAAAGGCACTCCGTAATGCAATATGATCTGATCTAACAACCTAATGGTGTTCAGTTGTGTGGCACGCTTGCACGGCAAAACCATCATGTATCCTGAGTAGGTATCCACAAGAGTGCATGCATACTGACAACCTTTACTGATTGGCAGGGGACCGATATAATCAATCTGCCAAATTTGACCTGGTAATTTTCCTCTTTGCAATGTACCCCGAACAATCTGAGGGATAGGCCTATGCTGTTGGTGTTGGCACACTGGACATTGCAAAATGATCGTTTTCACTACATCTAAAGGAATACTGATTCCTCGAGCTTGTGCCCACCTGATAGCCTTTTCTCGAAGGTGCCTGGGGGTTGGGGGTGCAGGGGGACATGAGTGGGGGCCTGGTGGAGGGTGCCCCTGGTGGCTGGGGGGTGGGGGTGGTGGGAGACATGGGTGGGGGCCTGGTGGAGGGTGCCCCTGCACTGCTGGGGGGTGGGGGCGGGTGGGAGACATGAGTGGGAGCCTGGTGGAGGGTGCCCCTGCACTGCTGGGGGGTGGGGTGGTGGGAGACATGAGTGGGGGCTTGGCGGAGGGTGCCCATGGTGGCTGGGGGTGGGGGTGCAGGGGGACATGAGTGGGGGCCTGGTGGAGGGTGCCCCTGGTGGCTGGGGGGTGGGGGTGGGTGGGAGACATGAGTGGGGGCCTGGTGGAGGGTGCCCCTGCACTGCTGGGGGGTGGGGGTGGTGGGAGACATGAGTGGGGGCCTGGTGGGGGATGCCCATGGTGGCAGGGGGGTGGGGGTGGTGGGAGACATGAGTGGGGGCCTGGTGGGGGCTGCCCATGGTGGCAGGGGGGTGGGGGTGGTGGGAGACATGAGTGGGGGCCTGGTGGAGGGTGCCCATGGTGGCTGGGGGGTGGGGGTGGGTGGGAGACATGAGTGGGGGCCTGGTGGAGGGTGCCCATGGTGGCAGGGGGGTGGGAGACATGAGTGGGGGCCTGGTGGGGGCTGCCCATGGTGGCAGGGGGGTGGGGGTGGTGGGAGACATGAGTGGGGGCCTAGTGGGGGCTGCCCATGGTGGCAGGGGGGTGGGGGTGGTGGGAGACATGAGTGGGGGCCTGGTGGAGGGTACCCCTGCACTGCTGGGGGGTGGGGGTGGTGGGAGACATGAGTGAGGGCCTGGTGGAGGGTGCCCATGGTGGCTGGGGGGTGGGGTGGGTGGGAGACATGAGTGGGGGCCTGGTGGAGAGTGCCCCTGCACTGCTGGGGGGTGGGGGTGGTGGGAGACATGAGTGGGGGCCTGGTGGAGGGTGCCCCTGCACTGCTGGGGGGTGGGGGTGGTGGGAGACATGAGTGGGGGCCTGGTGGGGGCTGCCCATGGTGGCAGGGGGGTGGGGGTGGTGGGAGACATGAGTGGGGGCCTGGTGTAGGGTGCCCATGGTGGCTGGGGGGTGGGGGTGCAGGGGGACATGAGTGGGGGCCTGGTGGAGGGTGCCCCTGGTGGCTGGGGGGTGGGGGTGGTGGGAGACATGGGTGGGGGCCTGGTGGAGGGTGCCCCTGCACTGCTGGGGGGTGGGGGTGGTGGGAGACATGAGTGGGGGCCTGGTGGAGGGTGCCCCTGCACTGCTGGGGGGTGGGGGTGGTGGGAGACATGAGTGGGGGCCTGGTGGGGGCTGCCCATGGTGGCAGGGGGGTGGGGGTGGTGGGAGACATGAGTGGGGGCCTGGTGGAGGGTGCCCATGGTGGCTGGGGGTGGGGGTGCAGGGGGACATGAGTGGGGGCCTGGTGGAGGGTGCCCCTGGTGGCTGGGGGGTGGGGGTGGGTGGGAGACATGAGTGGGGGCCTGGTGGAGGGTGCCCCTGCACTGCTGGGGGGTGGGGGTGGTGGGAGACATGAGTGGGGGCCTGGTGGAGGGTGCCCATGGTGGCTGGGGGGTGGGGGTGGGTGGGAGACATGAGTGGGGGGCCTGGTGGAGGGTGCCCCTGCACTGCTGGGGGGTGGGGGTGGTGGGAGACATGAGTGGGGGCCTGGTGGGGGCTGCCCCTGCACTGCTGGGGGTGGGGGTGATAGGGGACATGAGTGGGGGCTTGGTGGGGGCTGCCCCTGCACTGCTGGGGGGTGGGGGTGGTGGGAGACATGAGTGGGGGCCTGGTGGGGGCTGCCCATGGTGGCAGGGGGGTGGGGGTGGTGGGAGACATGAGTGGGGGCCTGGTGGGGGCTGCCCCTGCACTGCTGGGGGTGGGGGTGATAGGGGACATGAGTGGGGGCCTGGTGGGGGCTGCCCCTGCACTGCTGGGGGGTGGGGGTGGTGGGAGACATGAGTGGGGGCCTGGTGGGGGCTGCCCATGGTGGCTTGGGGGTGGGGGTGATAGGGGACATGAGTGGGGGCCTGGTGGGGGCTGCCCCTGCACTGCTGGGGGGTGGGGGTGGTGGGAGACATGAGTGGGGGCCTGGTGGAGGGTGCCCCTTGTGGCTGGGGGTTGGGGGTGGTGGGAGACATGAGTGGGGGCCTGGTGGAGGCTGCCCATGGTGTCTGGGGGGTGGGGGTGGTGGGAGACATGAGTGGGGGCCTGGTGGAGGGAGCCCCTGCACTGCTGGGGGGTGGGGGTGGTGGGAGACATGAGTGGGGGCCTGGTGGAGGGTGCCCCTGCACTGCTGGGGGGTGGGGGTGGTGGGAGACATGAGTGGGGGCCTGGTGGGGGCTGCCCATGGTGGCAGGGGGGTGGGGGGAAAGGGGACATGAGTGGGGGCCTGGTGGGGGCTGCCCCTGCACTTCTGGGGGGTGGGGGTGGTGGGAGACATGAGTGGGGGCCTGGTGGAGGGTGCCCCTGGTGGCTGGGGGTGGTGGGAGACATGAGTGGGGGCCTGGTGGAGGGTGCCACTGCACTGCTGGGGGGTGGGGGTGGTGGGAGACATGAGTGGGGGCCTGGTGGAGGGTGCCCCTGCACTGCTGGGGGGTGGGGGTGGTGGGAGACATGAGTGGGGGCCTGGTGGGGGCTGCCCATGGTGGCAGGGGGGTGGGGGTGGTGGGAGACATGAGTGGGGGCCTGGTGGGGGCTGCCCCTGCACTGCTGGGGGTGGGGGTGATAGGGGACATGAGTGGGGGCCTGGTGGGGGCTGCCCCTGCACTGCTGGGGGGTGGGGGTGGTGGGAGACATGAGTGGGGGCCTGGTGGGGGCTGCCCATGGTGGCTGGGGGGTGGGGGTGATAGGGGACATGAGTGGGGGCCTGGTGGGGGCTGCCCCTGCACTGCTGGGGGGTGGGGGTGGTGGGAGACATGAGTGGGGGCCTGGTGGAGGGTGCCCCTTGTGGCTGGGGGGTGGGGGTGGTGGGAGACATGAGTGGGGGCCTGGTGGAGGCTGCCCATGGTGTCTGGGGGGTGGGGGTGGTGGGAGACATGAGTGGGGGCCTGGTGGAGGGTGCCCCTGCACTGCTGGGGGGTGGGGGTGGTGGGAGACATGAGTGGGGGCCTGGTGGAGGGTGCCCCTGCACTGCTGGGGGCTGGGGGTGGTGGGAGACATGAGTGGGGGCCTGGTGGGGGCTGCCCATGGTGGCAGGGGGGTGGGGGTGGTGGGAGACATGAGTGGGGGCCTGGTGGGGGCTGCCCCTGCACTGCTGGGGGTGGGGGTGATAGGGGACATGAGTGGGGGCCTGGTGGGGGCTGCCCCTGCACTGCTGGGGGGTGGGGGTGGTGGGAGACATGAGTGGGGGCCTGGTGGGGGCTGCCCATGGTGGCTGGGGGGTGGGGGGAAAGGGAACATGAGTGGGGGCCTGGTGGGGGCTTCCCCTGCACTTCTGGGGGGTGGGGGTGGTGGGAGACATGAGTGGGGGCCTGGTGGAGGGTGCCCCTGGTGGCTGGGGGTGGTGGGAGACATGAGTGGGGGCCTGGTGGAGGCTGCCCATGGTGTCTGAGGGGTGGGGGTGGTGGGAGACATGCATAGTTGATCAGTAGTGCAAGGTGACATGTGGGTTGGCTGGGGGGCATGCCCATGGTGGATGGGCTGCGTGCGGGACATGAGCAGGGGTGCAGGGTAGTCCCCCGTGGTGTGGGCTGCCTGCAGGGGCCGTGGAGGTTGTGGAGCGTACACCTGGGAGGACCCACACCGCCAATTCACGTGTAGTACTCCCCAGAACCCCTGAAATACACATACCCTGCTGAAATCGCGTGTGCAACTTCGCGCGCACCCCTGAAATACACGTACCCTGCTGAATTCGCGTGTGGAACTTCCCGCGCACCCCTGGAATACACGTACCCTGCTGAATTCGCGTGTGGAACTTCCCGCGCACCCCTGAAATACACGTACCCTGCTTGCACGGGGCCAATCGCGTGTGGAACTTCCCGCGCACCCCTGAAATGCACGTACCCTGCTTGCACGGGCCCAATCGCGTGTGGAATTTCCCACGCACCCCTGAAATACACGTACCCTGCTCGCACTGGGACAATCGCGTGTGGAACTTCCCGCGCACCCCTGGAATACACATACCCTGCTGAAATCGTGTGTGGAACGTCCCGCGCACCCCTGAAATACACGTACCCTGCTTGCACCGGGCCAATCGCGTGTGGAACTTCCCGCGCACCCCTGAAATACACGTACCCTGCTTGCACGGGGCCAATCGCGTGTGGAACTTCCCGCGCACCCCTGAAATACACGTACCCTGCTTGCACGGGGCCAATCGCGTGTGGAACTTCCCGCGCACCCCTGAAATACACGTACCCTGCTTGCACGGGGCCAATCGCGTGTGGAACTTCCCGCGCACCCATGGAATACACGTACCCTGCTCGCACTGGCCCATTCGCGTGTGGAACTTCCCACGCACCCCTGAAATACACGTACCCTGATGGAATCTCGTGTGGAACTTCCCGCGCACCCATGGAATACATGTACCCTGCTCGCACTGGCCCATTCGCGTGTGGAACTTCCCGCGCACCCCTGGAATACACATACCCTGCTGAAATCGTGTGTGGAACTTCCCGCGCACCCCTGAAATACACGTACCCTGCTTGCACTGGGACATTCGCGTGTGGAACTTCCCGCGCACCCCTGAAATACACGTTCCCCGCTTGGCGTTTGCTGTTTGCCAGCCCGGTGAACTGGTCCAGGGTTAGCGCAGCCCTTTGCGATGATTTAGCGATTTTGATGGCTTTTCCTTGCGCAAGGGCGTTTTCTCCTGAAAAAAACAAATAGAAATCAAGCAAAGGAAGATATTCATGAGATGTCAAGGAACAAATGTTATCTTGTAAAAATTGCAAACAATTAAAACAAGCAATTAAAAAAATACCTTTTGGTTTTATCGCATTGGCATTACCACCAAGATACCACCAAACTCTTAATAAGGCTGAATATATTTAGGCCTGAATGTGGGCCAGTTTATGGTTTTAAATGAAGCTTTCTAGACTCCAAAAGGTGCACAAATACTCCATTTCCATACTTTCACAATGGAAGGGTTAAAAAGGAAAATAATATCAAGCAAAGATTTAAAACATCATGAAAATGTGTTGGGAGAGATAGGTGCTATGCATCTGTAACCTCTCGTTCCACTGTTCCTTTGGATCATTGTTTACTGGCAGTCATTTACTTTTCAAACACTCCACAATGTGGGCCCTTTGTGTGGCATTGTAGCATTCTGCAAGCTTTTATCACAACCATGTACATAAATCATCAACAATTGTTTGGAGGTGTGGTAAAAAAAATGGCTGTATTTCTGTTGCTGCTATTTTGTGGGTGGTAATAGAATTATTGTGAATTTTTCTACACCGCTAAATTCCAAGATTGACAGTCAAGTGTAGGATTTACCTTCAGCCTGGTGCTGGAGGTAAATCCTCCTCTTTCCTCCCATAAATGGATGGAATTACTGCAATCACAGTTACTCCCCTGCTAATTCTACCTATATTCCAATGGAGTCCGGTGGACTCCAAAAATGTGGATTAACAATGCTATACTTGAAATCTGTCGGTATATCCACCAGAGTGGCGGCAATGTGAATTGAGTTTGGTGGTAATTCCACATAAAAAAGCAGTATTCCCACCAAACTTGGAATGAGGCCCAAAGACCCTGCGGTTTTCGCACATCTGGATGCAACTAAAAGAGAAAAGTGATGGGGTTCAAACTCAATTCAAGAAGCCACATCTTAGAAATACAAGTTCTTCTTGGGGGAACATATGAGTACGCGGACTTAGGCCAGCGAGAAAACATGTAACTGCTTGGGAGGGGAAACGGAGTTCCTGTGCCAAAACAGAAGGGCTCAGTACATGTTTGCCCATCAGTTCCGGCTTTGTTTCAGGATCTTGGTGTGCTAGCAATTCTAGAGAAACTGTCTTTTGAAAAGAAAAAAACAGTTTATTAGCATTTGAATTGAAATGCTCAAAATATCTGGGCTGATTGTGGCAGACATGAATTAGACTCTGTCACTGAGTTTAGGGCCTTAAGTAGATCTAGTGGCCTATCCCCACTGTTACCCCATCCTACCTCCTCTGCAGCTCTATCCCGCCTTTCTCTCCTTTGTATCTCTACATACACTTCACTGAGGCGAGGTTAATGACTATTAGTACCCTGCGAGGGTGTGTGGCAGCCTCCCAGTCAATGAGGAGGCTCTGAACCGGGCCTTTACCACACCAGGACAGATCCCGCCATTTTCCCCTGCTGGATTAACAGTAAATTCAACCTCTCCCTTCGTCCCCTTTCCCCACTCCCGCACTCCTTTTCCACATCTCGTCTCCCCCTGCCTACCCCTACCCCTACCCCACTTACCTGTGCTGCTCTGTCCTTCCCTGCACCGTGAACACTAATGATCTCAGCGCAGCACCGATCCGGCAATGGCTGCCATGGAAAGGGAGAAGGGACTCCATGTAGTTTCCTTCTACCCGATCCATGGCGGCTATTTTTTTGGTAGATTTTCTCAATTGAAAAAACTATTAGTACCCCTTTACAAAGTGCCGGGGTACTGATACCAATATAACCCTCGGAGCGGGGGCATTACTGGTCTGGTTCTACCCCAGGGCTATTGTTAAGGCCCTCGCTATGCTTGGGTCTGTAACTGATGTTCCACAGTGGTAATGCCCATCGCGCGCTCGGGTGCTTTTGCTTTACTAGCACTTTTTCAATTCAGAGGAAATACATGAATATTCTGACCATAAGTGCATATGTTCTGTAAATAGCTGATTATGAATGCCTTGCTTTACGACTGGCCTTGATGCATGTTAAACATCTAATTAAAAATATATATATATAAGTCCCGGCATGAAAGCAATTATGACAAAAAGGAATCGGAGTCAAGTTCATTTTCAGGATTTTTATCTCTGAGAGTCCAATTGTGGTATTTCTGAGGATGATAGCCTAGAGACTGGGAGGCCATAAAGTGTGTGGTCTCCATAGCAACGAGAAAGAAACAATGAAGGGAATGTTCAGTGATGGCGGAGGGTATCCAGGAAGCTGTGACTAAGAAGCCGCTACATGTGTTTGAGGGGCTTGTTGCAGTTGTTAAGGGAAACCACTA
Organism: Ambystoma mexicanum; assembly: GCF_040938575.1. Classification (NCBI taxonomy): domain Eukaryota; kingdom Metazoa; phylum Chordata; class Amphibia; order Caudata; family Ambystomatidae; genus Ambystoma; species Ambystoma mexicanum. Next base: position 205,829,018 of record NC_090929.1, on the reverse strand, counting down.
GCTATTCTGGTCAGCCATTTATTCAAAGCAAGAATTTTAACTAACGCATGGTCTTTCCAGCCCCGTAAATCACTGGGTTTAACATTAAATTGCGAACAGGCCCCACTTTTAATGCGATGATGTAATTCCCTGACGATGCTCTGACGGGGCAGAATGTACGCATCAGCCAAATTACTTACCAGCTACAGTGGCTCATTTGCTTCCCAGATTAGGTCAGGGGTTCAAACATGTTTCTCCACCAAAGCTACACAGAAAGTACCATGTAACTCACCTGGAGGTTCTGCGGTCCTGTATGCAAGGTTTGGCGGCCCAGCATCCGCACGCTTTAAACCCTCAAACAAGCAGCGCACACCCATGCTCTTGAAAACATGGTTGAGGGTACGGTGTATTGCCACGTAGCAACAACCAAAAAACAGCACATATTATATGAGCCACAGCAATGCCTCAGAGGTGTTTTACCCATGAACATTCTTCCAAAAGAGGAATTGTGCAGATCGATTTTCCCCGCACTCATGCTCATCTTGAGGTTGTCATCCGCTTTGCCCTCATTTTCACTCTCCCAAAAAGCCTCAGGTCTCTCATGGGAGCAGAAAGACAAACAAGTAATTATAAGTAACCCTGACTTACCCTTGACTTAAGCATGATGACAGCTATAAGGTTGCCAAAGAAGTTTCCATTGCTAAACGTAAGCCAGGAGTAAGTCCCGGTACAAGGAATAAGTCAGTTGACTGTCAGAGCTACTCATTGTAACTTCTTTGTGAATCAAGTAGCCCTCTCCAGGTCAAATCATGATTACTAATATGAACGTCTATGTCTGTTAGGGAGAATTCTCAGAAATGTGCTAATTCCCTTCTACCTTAGAGACCCCCAGCTCTTTGCTGGACTTCAGGATTTTTAGTTTTTAACCTGGAGAGAGTGAGACCTTTTTCCCACTCTCTCATATATTTTTTCTTGTGACTTTGGAGTCCGACAAACTCCATAGGCATCATCTTTGCATAGTGACACACAGCACCTTCAGTGCAGTGGCACAGGGAAGTCTCTTAGATGTCCCAACTGTTTAAATATCTTCTCTTGGTGAAACTACTGTTTCCAAGAGCAGTGAAGTAAAATTGACTTTACTTTCATTTTGTAACTTTGTAGACCCAGCACACACTATCTTACCATAGGGTGCTGGAGGGGTTACTAGTATCCCCTTTGTCTAGTTTCTCATGTAACATTTTTATGTTTCCCTTTCTACAATTAATGGCTGGTTGCAGTTATGTACTTTGTACTTCCATTTTGTGTTTTTACTGCGGGCTGCGTTCGCAGCTGCAGTAAGGCACCCATGGGTGCCCATTTTGTCAAAATGGCCCTGGTCTTCTTTTTTCACCATTTCCTTCTTGAGATTTACTCTGCTTGCCAAACCAGGTTTGGCCCCTTTTTTTGTTTTGTCTTTGGCCGGATTCACAAGTGAAGCCTGCCTCTGTCTCCAGTATACCTGGCAGGGGCAGGAAGTAAGGGAGGTGCCCGAAACTCCCTATGCTTAATCCCTTTGGTTACAGGAATGCACCCAAAAGGTAATTGGCTGGCTGGCTGTCCTTGGAGGACAGCCACCCTGCTGTGTGATTGACAGCTAGGCTGGAATGAATGGGAGAAACCTGCATACAAGATGTGGCTTTTTGGCTTGGAAGGCAGAGTCGACCACTGGACAAAGGAATCTGAAGAAGAACTTGGAAGAGACGCCTGCTGCAACCCCTGGACCGGTGGTTTGCCCAGTGAAGCCCTGCTACTGTGCTGAAGCTCCAAATTAGCCTCAACTAGAGAAGGCCTGCAAGGACGACTTCTTCCCTTGGGTTGGTGGGACCAATAAACCACAAAGTGAACTCATCTGGACATCCTCTCGAAGCTGGCTGTACTTCCACTGCTGTTGCTGCTGGAACCGAAGTGCCCGGGAGAGGAACACCAGATCGAGTGTATCGCTTTTAAGTTGGGCCCGAGCACCAGGAAGATCCTCCCGACTTCCCTGAAGCAGGACTGACCAAACCTGAGCCACCTCAACAGAGTGCTGGACCCAAGCTGCGAAGAAAGTCTGATGTGGTATCCGAGAACCGTGCTGTTGCTATTTGCTGTAGACGTGAGGAGCTGAAATGTGAAGTGCCGCTGAATTGAAGTTTGACCTTTGCTGCCGCCGACCTTGCCATTGTGCTGCAGGAGTCCCCAGAAGTCCTCCCTCTTGTCCCCACGACTGACTGAGGCCCAGTAACAGTGGTATCTGCAGAGCCACAAAGGAACAGAAGCCAGCTGGAACCATTTCTTCTAACCAATGGTACTGCAAAGCTGAGTGGACCTACGTCTTGTCGTGCAGCCTTGCTTGTTCTCAGTTGAAACTTGTCCTGGTAGCTATTGCAGAGTTGCTTGCAGCTTTGCCCCTCACAAGCCTCCCAGATAATGGCCCTTCAAGTGAATCTTATTTCTACAAACGTTTCTAAAAACATTGTGCAAGACTTTTACTTACCTGCAAAGAAGAGCTTCAGCTCCCCTAGACTTTGTTCAACTAACTTTGACTGTCCTGGCTCCCTGATAGACTATTCTACCTCTGAATTTGTGCTTTTTT